>NW_022993946.1:0-300000 GCF_012275295.1 Melopsittacus undulatus | reverse complement strand
TGAGAACACTGTCTCCACAGGCCCCCTTCAGACAGTGGAAGGCTGCTATGAGGTCTCCACGCACCCTTCTCTTCTCCAGGCAGGATCGCCTCCTTTGATCTGCTGTTTACACTTCTTTTAATGCAGCCCAGGGTAAGGTTGTCTTTCTGGGCTGCGAGCACACACTGCCAGCTAATGTTAAGTTTCTCATCAACCAACACCCCCAAGTCTTTCTCCTCAGGGCTGCTCTGAATCTCTTCTCCACCCAACCTGTAGCTGTGCCTGGCATTGCCTCCACCCAGGTGTAGGACCTTGCACTTGGCTTGGTTGAACTTCATGAAGTTGGTATTGGCCCAACTCACAAGCGTGTCGAGGTCCCTCTGGATGTCATCCCTTCCCCTCCAGCGTATGAAGCGAACCACACAGCTTGGTGTTGTTGGCAAACTTGCTGAGGGCGCACTCAATCCTACCGTCCATGTTGCCAACAAAGATGTTGAAGAAGATCGGTTCCAACACCAACCCCTGAGGGACTCCAGTTATTACTGATCTCCAGCCGGACATTGAGTCGTTGACTGCAGATCTTTGTGAGCAGCCATCCAGCAAATTCATTATACACCAAGTGGTCCATCCATCAAATTGATGTTTCTCCAGTTTAGAGGCAAGGATGTCATGCGGGACAGTGTCAAACGCTTTGCACAAGTCCGGGTAGGTGATGTCAACTGCTTTGCTTTCATCAGTTCCATAGCCCCATCATAGAAGGCCGCCAAATTGGTCAGGCAGGAGTTGCCCTTAGTGAAGCCATGTTGGCTTTCACCAAGCACCTTTTTGTTTTTCATGTGCCTTAGCATGCTTTCCACGATAATCCACTCCAGGATTTTGCCAGGCACAGAGGTGATACTGATTGGTCTGTGGTTCCTTGGGTCTTCCATTTTCCGCTTCTTGAAAATTGGGCTTTTTCCAGTTGTTGGGAACTTCACCTGAGTGCCATGATTTTTCAGATGTGATGGACAGTTGCTTAGCAACTTCCTTTGCTAGCTCCTTCAGGACCCGCGGATGGATTTCAGCAGTTTCCATGGACTTGTGCACATTCAGGTTCTTACGATGATCTCAAACCTGATCTTCTACAGTGGGCCCAAGGTCTTCATTCTCTCAGTCCCTGCGTCTGCCTTCCAAAACTTGGGTGGTGTGGTCAGAGCATTTGCCAGTGAATACTAGGCAAAGAAGTCATTGAGAATGTCAGCCTTCTCCAAACCCAGGGTAGCCAGCTCTCCTGATAGCTTCTGGAGATGTCCCTGGTCTGTCTTGTTTGCTACGTACCTATAGAAGCCCTTTCTGTTATCTTTCACATCTCTTGCCAGATTTAATACTAACTGGGCCTTTGCTTTCTTGACCTGGTCCCTAGCTTCCTGGACAATATCTCTGTATTCTTCCCTGGCTGCCTGTCCTTGCTTCCACCTTTTATAAGCTTCTTTTTCCCCTCTAAGTTTCCTCAGCAGCTTCTTATCCATCCATGGAGGTCTCTTGGCCCTCCTGCTGGATTTCTTTCTAGTCGGGATGCAGCACTCCTGAGATTGTAACAGTGTGGAAAAGAATGCTTGAGTTTAGTGATGACATTAGTAGAAGCCAGGTTTGATGCTGTCTTCAGGGGGCTTGTTTCTAGTTGAACGTGTCTCAGAGGTTTCCTGGTTAAGTAAAAGAATTATTAAAGCAGTAATTCTTCTGCCTTTGTACTTGATCAGAGGTGATGGTATCAGGAACACTACTGCTGGTGTTTTCTTTGCTCATGGTTATTTAATTTAAATGAAAGCTCTGGTTGTTGCTGGGATAACTTTCGTTATGCTGATGCTGGTGGGCAATGCCTTCCATCCATTTATTGCTCTTTCATGTCTGTGCCTCTTGTTTCCTATGGAAGGGATCAGTTTTTTGCATCTGTAGGATTGTTTCCTGTAGTTTTACTGTTGCTGCACACTGTGGACTGTGTACTGTGCTTCAGTGTTTGCCAAATAAATTCTCCCACAAGTTACAGGAAGAAATGTTTTGCAGCTACACTGGAAGTTTATTGACTCTTCTGCTGCCATTATTTGAATTATATATGTTTTAAAATAAAACTGCTCTATTAGGGAAAGGGATTGGGGTTGTTCTTCTCTGAGGAGAGAGTTAACAGATTGGAAAGGAACCTCCAGAAGCATAGCTTAGGTCTTGAATTTGAGTATGTTGAAAGTAGGATTATGTATATCAGAGCAGGTGTTGTGGTTCTGTTTTCTTCAGGCTATGTATGAATTTGTACATGAAAATGGGAGGTCCATGGGAGGACTGTGTAACCTCTAGCTTTCACTGGGAACATAGGAGGAAGCTCTTCCAGTGTTTGGAATTAGTCACTGTTTGCAGACATGTTTATGTGAATTTGGTACCATAGTGGCTAAGAAATTTCTGAAATCAGAAATTAAAGGGAGGTGGGGGGGAGGAACCTCCCAAAATTTCAAATCTGCAGACCAGTTTTCTAGAGCTTCCCATATTTTCAACCACCATGTCCTTGCTTTGTCTTCCACTAATAATGAAAACAGGATCACTTATAAAGCAGAACAGTTGAAATATGACATTACACTTTTAGCAAGTAACTGTTTTCTTTCCTTACCCAAATTACAATAGGAGCATGGAAAAAATCAAGGGAAGAATGGACAGCAGAAGACTGGAATGAAGATGTAAGTGTACCTTGTTGGATAGGCCAATTGATTACCCTTTTCAGAGTTTCTGTATTGTCTTCAAGAAATAAATGTTTGAAGTAATACTTTGCTTTATGCATGCGATATTTCTTATTGTGTTTCTTGCTGTAATTCCTGTTTAAAATATATATATTTAGATAAGCTTATTTTTAAAATAAAATTTAATCAAGAAATATAAATTTATTTTGCTGGGTAGACAATATCCCAAATTAAGTATTTGTGAATTATAGTTCTCCCTTGCCCAGTGCTGCTGGGTGTTAACCGCATAGTTTCCCCTGCTATTGTGTAGGGATTTAAAGCCATATTATCACAAGACTTTTATGTAATTAAACTGCTGAAGTTTACTATGAACTTTAGACTCCTCATTTGATGCCTTTTGTTTGAAATCTGCATAATTGTTCCACTTAGTCCACTTCATGTGAATATTAAAAAAAGGATCTAGTAGGATGCTGACATTAGCATTTAATTGCTTCATTCCTGTTGCTTCATCATGATGTGTTGTCTAAAGTACAACAATTTTGGTTCTCATTCTTTATCAAGGAAGAGATGTCTTAATGTCTGCAAAATATTTGGCATTTGTGATTACATATGAAAATAGCATTTGTGATTTTAAGTTTTCAGTTACTGTATTAAAGCTTAAGCAGTTCAGAAAACAAACTAGGTAGCAAGATATATGGAAAGGAAAACTTAGCTTTTGAGAAGTTTTTCATCTTTTATAGGAACATCCATTATTTCAAGTTTATTTTCAGTAGAGTAAGAGATTGTCTTGTAAGTCATCCCTTTTGTCCCCTCCTGTAGGGTGGCATGTCAGTGTTATCCCTAGGAATGTGTGAATGTGTCATATAACAGATATGAAAACTCTGTGCTTACCTAATGAGAGAGATGTCTTTTGAGAAAAAAGAAACTCTAAAATTCCAAGGTTTTCTGTGTCAGTTACTGCCATCAAAAGCTGGCATCTTTTTTTTTTAAACCTGTCCTCTGTTTCTGCAATATATGCTAGAGGTAGATGAAGGGATAATGAAAATTTATATCCATGTTCTCACCCTGTTTAATGCTGGTAGAACACAGCATTCATAGTATGGGAAGGGTGTTGAGCAATGCTGACTGGGGATAGAAATTTAGAATTTTTTTTTTAATTAATTTTTAACCTTAGAAATTTGCACATGAATCTTGAAAGAGCAGCAGATGAAATCTCTAGCCTGTTGTTATTTTTTATTAATTTTAGAGTGGGTTTTCCTCTTAAAGTTGTGATCATATTCTCCTGGCTAAAGAAAATAAAGTTTAACTACAGAAACTATCAGGAGGGGAGAAATAGAATACATATACATTGCTGGAAAGTGGATAAGGCAAACATTTTCTGTACAATATTGGTAGTCTTAGTTTTTATTTGAAACAACAGCAACACTTTAGAAAAAAAAGAAGAAAACTTATTTTAGTAGGTGTGTTTGCTTTATCAGGAAGCAGCATGAGAACTTGATTTAATTTCTTTAACTTGAGTACTTCATACCAAAACAGTAATAAAGTTTTGTTATTTATGATTTGTTGATGTTCAGTTTTCATGAGGATGCTGGAGTATATTTTCCTGTTGTCCTTCCTTGCCTATCAAATGGCCACAGGAGCTGATTGCTAGTTCTTAAATATATTGTCTGTTTGGTGATTGGAGAATGATTTTTATCATAGAAACAGGAGCTGAAAAGCACAGGTATTTCACTGCAGGTGGAGGAAATGCCCTTGTGAGTCCATTTGCAAATGGTTCACCATTGTTTATTCAGGTCTGGAAAAATGCGAGGACCTCAGTGAAAGATTTGCAAGTGTAGCATATGGTGAGCATAAATAACATTGTTAGGAGCTGATAATACTATTTCCAAAGAATACTAAATACATCTGTGTAATAAAACTTTTAGGCTGCTCCTGTGTGAAGTACGTGTTTTGACAAATGCCGTAATCCCAGCAGACATCTGCATTAGGTGCCTTATAGGAGCTTGTGGCAGTGAGTTTGCCACAGTGTAATGTGGTGTAGTGTAAACTTCAGTGTAGTCGAGCTGGTACATGGAGATGTGTTTTGCATGCTGGCTCACTTGAAGAGAACATTTCCTTTCTGATACATCAAGCATGCTTTTGCATTGTCACAAACATCCTCAGGCTCCTTGATTTGCTTAGCTTTCAGGATTCAGCAGTGTTTTGGCCACAGTTAGTCTTACCCTGTGTTATGTGAGTGTAAGGAACTGTTGACATTACAAAGAATTTAATATTTAACCAGGGGATTGCAGACAATAGGCTGCTACTCATGCCGTTAGCTGAATTCCTTGTGCCATATAAGGCAGGAGTCTCATAGCACTACAAAAAGTACGGTACACGTTGTTACAAAATAACACATACAGTGGGGAAAGGGATGAACAAGAGAAACAGGCTTTTTAATTGCAAACGTGCCTGAGCTGAATCTTCTTTCTTCATTTTGGTCAGTACATAGAGTTGTGGGCTGGCAGCATTATGTGCAGGACAATTGTGTTCCAGAAAGATGGGATTAAAATACACTGTATTGGCAGCAGGAAAAGTAAATGGAAGAAGGACCTGTGGTGGTATTCATTTTTTTCATTACAGTATGTGGAACGTAAGTGGGTGCTAGGAGAGTACATGGAACACTTGAACTTTGCCTCTGAGTATTAAGCGATTTGCTCCTAGTCTGCTCTTCTGCATCCTGCTTAAATCAACAGTGTTTCACAGGAGAATCCCGATCAGATGACCATGTTCAGGGATATATGTGTTTTGAGTAGAGCTGCCCATGGGTTGGCAGATGAAATTGGCTCATGTCCTTGATGTTCTTTAAGCTGGGCTGCCAGTAACGTGGTTAAAAATGCATAATTTCCTGGAAGAGTTGTATTCAAATGTCACATTCTGAAAGGATTCTTTGTGTTTGAATAGGTCAGTTATACTTTAGTCTAAATACAAAGCTACACCAAAGTAGTTAAGGGTGATTTTTGAGCAAATTTGATTTAAAATATAGCCATTATACATGCATATCTTTATCTGGTTAAACCTAACCTGTACTGGCTTAAGATCTATTGTGGCTTACAAGTATTTCTGTTAATAGAAATTAATTAGCCCTATGGAGTTGTAGCTGTTTAACTGCTTTTTTTTTTAAAGAAAAGCTATTAAAAAACCCCAAACCCAAACAAAAGCCTCCCCACCCCCCAAAAAAAAAGAAAAAAAAAACAACCAAACAACAAATGGCAAACAAAAAACACCCCTACAAACCAAAGTCACCTCCTTTACCCCAGAAAGCCACAACCAACCAACTCCCCCTCCCCAGGTATCTGCAATTATCTGTCTTTATTGCAACAGCATGGTGAGAGCAGTTCAGTTTTCTGCTGTGGATAGTCTGACTGATTATAGCAGTATAAGCAGTTACCCAGGACAGTAGGTCACCCTTTTTATTACTGTTTCTGGACTCACACTTGCAGAGCAGTCAGATTATGATATTATTGCCACTCCTAGCAGAAATGCTAAGGAACCACGAAAGCTGGTTCACTGTACATAACTGAGAGCAAACCTGCCTCCGCTGGTGATGTCAGCTGAAATGTAAAACACAGGGATACATGAAATGGGTGAGCAAGAATAGTACAGTGTATTAGATTTCTGCAACAAAATTTATCACAGCTGCTCTATGGAGTCCTAAATTATGTCTGTATAAGGTATCTTTACACTGATGATATACCAGCTATCATGAAGGCCAGGTTGAATGAAGCCTTGAGTGATATGGTTTAGTGCGAGGGGAGTTGGAACTAGATGATCTTAAGGTCTTTTCCAACCCTAATTATTCTATGATTCAATGATTCTATGTTAATTACTTTCTACTGGTGTATTTTTCAGTTAAACTGATGTAGTTACATTGGTATACACACATTGTGTGTTCAGTAGATCAAATTTCCAAACACTTTAAATTGGTTCTTGATTCTGTGGAGAAGTCTTTGCTGAAGTTTGACTATGTGTTTTTGTCTTTAAGCAGAGCTGCAGCATAACTAGTTGTAAAGGTAGCTTGGCTTTACTTTTATCTGAAAGTACATGACAAATATGGAAATTTTGCAGATATCACAGCACTGAAGTGTGAGCATGTATATGATTAAAATGTTTTTCTTCCCCCCTTTCAGCTTTCTGAAACAAAAGTCTTCACTGCTTCCTTTGTTCCAGCTGAGAATCATGTGACTCCTGGGAAAAGGTAAGTTCTTCTTCCATGGTTTCTCTATACCTTAGAAACCTGCTTGGTAAAGCGATATTAGCTTGCACGTATGAAATGTTGACTAAAGCAGAGGGCAGCCTTCGTCAGAGATTAGTAAAGCTAATCTGAAAATTCAATGAATACTTAGGATTGGAAAGGACCTTAAGATCATCTAGTTCCAACCACACTGCTATGGGCAGGGACAGCACCCACTAAACCATGTCACTCAACACTCCATCCAACCTGGCCTTCAGTGCTGCCAGGGATGGAGCATTCACAACTTCATTAGGCAATACATTCCAGTGCCTCATCAGCCTAACAGTAAAGAACTTCTTCCTTATAGCTAACCTGAAATTCCCTTGTTTAAGTTTGACCCCATTTCCCCTTGTCCTATCACTGCAGTCCCTAATGAAGTCCTTCCCCAGCATCCTTGTAGGCCCCCTTCAGACAGTGGAAGGCTTCTATGAGGTCTCCACGCACCCTTCTCTTCTCCAGGCAGGATTGCCTCCTTCAACCTGCTGTTCACACTTCTTTTAATGCAGCCCAGGGTACGGTTGTCTTTCTGGGCTGCGAACACACACTGCCAGCTAATGTTAAGTTTCTCATCAACTAACACCCCCAAGTCTTTCTCCTCAGGGCTGCTCTGAATCTCTTCTCCACCCAACCTGTAGCTATGCCTGGGACTGCCCCCACCCAGGTGAGACTGACTGGTCTGTAGTTCCCTGGTGATGTGCGGGTAGACTCCACAATTCCTTAAAGTTTTAAAGTAGGTATGCTTTTATTCAGCACTGAAGCACATGGGGGATAGCTCCTCCAAATGCATGCGCACCTCAGCATTGTTCTCCTTCATATTTATCCTCTAAACTATTACGTATTTGTGAGGTTACACAACATGCCTATACATTTTCATGACCTATCACAGAATCACAGAATCCCAAGGGTCGGAAGGGACCTCAAAAGATCATCTAGTCCAACCCCCCTGCAAGAGCAGGGTAACCTAGAGTACATCACACAGGAACTTGTCCAGACAGGCCTTGAATATCTCCAACTGTCCTGGTTTGAGCAGTAGCAGTCATTTTTTTCCTTCTTGGTAGCTGGTGCAGTGCTGTGTTTTGACTTTCGGGCTGGGAACGGTTGCTGATAGCAGCATGTTTTGAGTTACTGCTAAAATGTTTGGTTTTTCCAAGGCCTTTTCTGAGCTTCATGCTCTGCCAGGGAGGAGGGGAAGCTAGGAGGAAGGAGAGACAGGACACCTGACCCAGGCTAGCCAAAGAGGTATTCCATACCATAGCACGTCATACCCAGGAGGTAACCGGGAGAGACCCGGAAGGGCTGGAGCTCTGGGGGGATGGAGGAGGTATCGGTCGGTGCTTGGTCGGGCAGGGTGGGGTGAGTTATGGGTCGGTGGCTGGTGAGGTGTTGTATTCTCTCCACTTGTTATTGGCTTTATCATTATTGTTTGTAGTAGTAGTAGCAGTAGTGTGTCATACTTTAGCTATTAAACCGTTCTTAACTCATGGGGGCTACATTCTTTGGATTCTCCTTCCTAACTCTCTGGGAGTTGGGAGAGCAAGGGGGGGAGTGAGTGAACGAGCTGTGCAGACTCGGTTTAAACCACAACACCAACGTAGGAGACTCCACAACCCCCCTGGGCAACCTGTTCCAGTGCTCTGTCATTCTTACTGTAAAGAAGTTCTTCCTGATGTTAACGTGGAACCTCCTATGCTCCAGTTTACGCCCATTGCCCCTTGTCCTGTCACTGGATATCACTGAAAAAAAACTAGCTCCATCATCCTGACACCCACCCTTTACATATTTGTAAGCATTGATGAGGTCATCCCTCAGTCTCCTCCAAGCTAAAGAGACCCAGCTCCCTGAGCCTCTCCTCATAAGGGAGATGTTCCACTCCCTTAATCTTCTTTGTGGCTCTGTACTGGACTCTTTCAAGCAATTCCCTGTCCTTCTTGAACTGAGGGGCCCAGAACTGGATGCAGTATTCCAGATGTGGCCTCACCAAGGCAGAACAGAGGGGGAGGAGAACCTCTCTTGCCCTACTAACCACACCCTTTCTAATGCACCCTAGGATGCCATTTGCCTTCTTGGCCACAAGGGCACATTGCTGGCTCATGGTCATCCTCCTATCCACCAGGACCCTCAGGTCCCTTTCCCCTTCACTACTTTCCAGCAGGTCAACCCCCAACCTGTACTGGTACATGGGGTTGTTCTTCCCCAGATGCAAGACTCTACACTTGCTCTTGTTGAATTTCATCAAGTTTCTCCTCGCCCAACTCTCCAGCCTGTCCAGGTCTCGCTGAATGGCAACACAGCCTTCTGGTGTGTCAGCCACTCCTCCCAGCTAAGTGTCATCAGTGAACTTGCTGAGGGTACACTCAGTTCCCTCATCCAGGTCGTTGATGAAAATATTAAACAGCACTGGTCCCAGCACTGACCTCTGAGGGACTCCACTAGTCACAGACCTCCAGCTAGATTCTGTGCCATTGACCACAACTCTCTGCCTTCTTCCTTTCAACCAGTTCTTGATCCACCTCACTACCTGATCATCAAGCCCACACTTCTTTAGCTTCTCTATGAGGATGCCGTGGGAGACAGTATCAAATGCCTTACTGAAATCAAGAAAAACCACATCTACTGCTCTACCATCATCCCTCCACCTAGTCACGTCCTCATAGAAGGCTATAAGGTTGGTCAAACATGACTTCCCCCTGATAAAACCATGTTGGCTGTTCTTAATGACCCCCTCATCCTTGATATGCCTAGAGATGGCGTCAAGAATAAGTTGTTCCATCACCTTTCCAGGGATGGAGGTAAGGCTGACTGGTCTATAATTACCCGTTTCCTCCTTCTTGCCCTTCTTATTGACTGGCATGACATTTGCCATCCTCCAGTCCTCAGACACCTCTTCCGTTTCCCACAACTTACCAAACATGATGGAGAGTGGCCTAGCAATGACCTCTGCCAGCTCCCTCAGCACCCGTGAGTGTCTTCCATCCGGACCCATTGATTTATAGATGTCCAGATTGCATAGCTGATTCTTACCCCAATCCTCATCTACCACCTATCCCCTCTTCATATTATAAAGAGGTAAAAGGTCCTTGCTTGCGTAGGGTCTCCTGGTGGTCATGGGAAAGGATCTCAAAGATGAAGTAAATGAGTCTTCCCTGAACTTTCCATCTCTAGTCGTTGCGCATGTTCCCTGGTGATTTTGTCGCTGTCCAAACCGCAAAGCTGTTCTCAGCCAGTTTAGGGGTCCAGAGAACAGAAGTTACTGTTCCTTCCTCATATCAATAGCCTTGGTCCTCCCACCCTGTTCCATAAGCACGATAAGTGTTGAGCACGTATTTGTTGAGTAAGCACAAGTAAGCAGTAACATTGTTAAGCAAGTGGCTTAAACCTAACCCCCCTGTACATTGGTTAATCCTTCACATCACTGGGTCTTCCATTTTCCCCTTCTTGAAAATTGGGCTTACACTTCCCTTTTTCCAGTTGTTGGGAACTTCACCTGACTGGCTTGATTTTTCAGATGTGATGGACAGTTGCTTAGCAACTTCCTTTGCCAGCTCCTTCAGGACCCGCGGATGGATTTCAGCAGGTTCCATGGACTTGTGCACATTCAGGTTCTTACGATGATCTCAAACCTGATCTTCTACAGTGGGCCCAAGGTCTTCATTCTCTCAGTCCCTGCGTCTGCCTTCCAAAACTTGGGTGGTGTGGTCAGAGCATTTGCCAGTGAATACTAGGCAAAGAAGTCATTGAGAATGTCAGCCTTCTCCAAACCCAGGGTAGCCAGCTCTCCTGATAGCTTCTGGAGATGTCCCTGGTCTGTCTTGTTTGCTACGTACCTATAGAAGCCCTTTCTGTTATCTTTCACATCTCTTGCCAGATTTAATACTAACTGGGCCTTTGCTTTCTTGACCTGGTCCCTAGCTTCCTGGACAATATCTCTGTATTCTTCCCTGGCTGCCTGTCCTTGCTTCCACCATTTATAAGCTTCTTTTTCCCCTCTGTTTCCTCGGCAGGTCCTTATCCATCCATGGAGGTCTCCTGGCCCTCCTGCCATATTTCTTTCTAGTTGGGATAGAACACTCCTGAGCTTGTAGCAGGTGATCCTTGAATATCAACCAGCAGTCTTGGAACTCTCACTCTAGGGCTTTATCCCATGGATATTTACAAAGTAGGTTCCCCCCTAACCTCCTGGCCAGCTTCCAGTTGCCTCCCCGAGCAGGACGTGCTGTGGTATGGAATACCTCCCCGACTAGCCCAGACCAGGCGCCCTATCTCTCCCTCCTCCCTGGCAGAGCATGAGCTACTGCTGAACCCATGACATTATCCACCCCTTATTCCATACCATTCACGTCATGCTCAGATCCCACATTTTCAATATACCATCATATATATATACATATATATATATACATCTGCGTACACCCAGACAGATAAAAAGAAATCATTTCTTAATACATGGACCACTCCCTATAATGCAATTGAGTCCATTTGGTCCATGATGTTAAGTTTGTAATAGTCTTTTGTAACAGGAAAGTCTTTGTGCAGTGCTGGATTGTTGCCTACCGATGTTGATCATCCCTTTACTGCAGAACTCATCTGGTTCTATCAAAGTTCATTCTCTGTTGGGACGATGGTTAGAGGGAAGTCAGGGCCAGTCGCTGGTGACCTGAAAACATCTAGTTGATGGACTATAAAAATATTACACAGCAAGCAACAACGTATAATTAAGTTCATTGGCTGTTTTCCCCTAAAATCAAATCCCCTTGAGGTATACATCGGACTTCCCCATCTTCCTGCATTACCCACCAAGTATATCCGGGTCCTTGAGCAAAAGCAATCCCACAAGTGGGTTTGCCTTGGCCTGAAACAGGAGTAACCCAGACTGTCTTCCCTAGCAAATTTCTCATGTGCACTACAGGCACCTTGTCCCCCTCTACAATATGTAAAAGTTCTGACTGGGCTGGGCCAGCCCTGTTAGCAGATCCTCTGGTGTTGACCAACCAGGTGGCCTTTGGTAAATGTGTATCCCAATGCTTGAAAGTTCCCCCACCCATTGCTCTCAGTGTAGTTTTTAACAGCCTATTGTACCGTTCAATTTTCCCAGAGGCTGGTGCATGGTAGGGGATGTGATATACCCACTCAATGCCATGTTCTTTGGCCCAAGTGCCTATAAGGTTGTTCCGAAAATGAGTCCCATTGTCTGACTCAGTTCTCTCTGGGGTGCTGTGTCGCCAAAAGACTCGTTTCTCAAGGCCCAGGATAGTGTTCTGGCAAGTGGCGTGGGTCACAGCATATGTTTCCAGCCATCCGGTAGTTGTTTCCACCATGGTAAGCACATAGCGCTTGCCTTGGAGGGTTGGTGGGAGTGTGATATAGTCAATTTGCCAGGCCTCCCCATATTTATACTTCAGCCATCGTCATCCATACCAAAGAGGTTTTAACCGTTTAGCTTGTTTAATTACAGCACATGTTTCACACTCATGAATAACCTGGGCGATAGTGTCCATTGTTAAGTCCACCCCTCGATCACAAGCCCATTTGTACGTTGCGTCTCTGCCCTGATGGCCTGAAGTGTCATGGGCCCACCGGGCCAAAAATAATTCGCCTTTATGTTGCCAATCTAAGTCCATCTGAGCTACTTCAATCTTAGCAGCTTTATCCACTTGTTGGTTATTGTGGTGTTCCTCAGTGGCCCAACTCTTAGGTATGTGGGCATCTACATGGCGTACCCTCACCACCAGCTTCTGCACCCAGGCAGCGATATCTTGCCATAATGCAGCAGCCCAGATGGGTTTACCTCTGCGTTGCCAGTTGCTCTGCTTCCATTGCTGCAACCACCCCCACAGGGCATTTGCCACCATCCATGAGTCAGTATAAAGGTAGAGTACTGGCCACCTTTCTCGCTCAGCAATGTCCAGGGCCAGCTGGATGGCTTTCAACTCGGCAAACTGACTCGATTCACCCTCTCCTTCAGCAGTTTCAGCAACTTGTCGTTGAGGACTCCATACAGCTGCCTTCCATCTCCGATGCTTTCCCACAATACGGCAGGACCCATCAGTAAACAAGGCATACTGCTTTTCACTTTCTGACAATTTATTATATGGTGGTGCCTCTTCGGCACGCATCACCTCCTTCTCTGGTGACATTCCAAAATCTTTGCCCTCTGGCCAGTCCATGATGACTTCCAGAATGCCTGGACGACTGGGATTTCCTGTCCGAGCTCGTTGTGTAATTAGTGCAGCCCATTTACTCCAAGTAGCATCAGTTGCATGATGTGTAGAGGAGACCCTGCCTTTGAACATCCAGCCCAGCACTGGCAAGCGGGGTGCCAAAAGGAGCTGTGCATCAGTGCCAATCACCTCCGAAGCAGCTCGAACCCCTTTATAAGCTGCCAATATATCTTTCTCCGTTGGGGTATAGCTGGCCTCCGAGCCTTTGTATCCCCGACTCCAAAAACCAAGGGGTTGACCTCGAGTCTCCCCTGGAGTTTTCTGCCAGAGGCACCAGGTAGGACCGTTCTCCCCAGCTGCGGTGTACAGTACATTTTTCACATCTGGACCGGTCCGGACTGGTCCAAGGGCCACTGCCTGAACTATCTCGCGTTTTATTTGCTCGAAGGCTTGTTGTTGCTCAGGACCCCATTTGAAATCATTCTTTTTCCGGGTCACATGATAGAGAGGGCTTACGATTGAACTGTAATTTGGAATGTGCATTCTCCAGAATCCCACAGCACCCAAGAAAGCTTGTGTTTTTTTCTTATCAGTTGGTGGAGACATTGCTGTTATCTTATTGATCACTTCTGTAGGGATATGTCTATGTCCATCTTGCCATTTTATTCCCAAAAATTGAATTTCCCGTGCAGGTCCTTTGACTTTACTCCCTTTTATGGCAAAACCACCTTTCAGCAGGATTTGGATTATTTCCCTCCCTTTCTCAAAAACTTCTTCAGCTGTATCACCCCACAAAATAATGTCATCGATGTACTGCAAGTGTTCTGGAGCTTGCCCCTGTTCCAGTGCAGTCTGGATCAGTCCGTGACAGATGGTGGGGCTGTGTTTCCACCCCTGGGGCAGTCGGTTCCAAGTGAACTGGACACCCCTCCAAGTAAAAGCAAACTGTGGCCTGCACTCTGCCGACAGAGGAATTGAGAAAAATGCATTGGCAATATCAATCGTGGCATACCACTTGGCTGCCTTTGACTCTAATTCATACTGCAGTTCTAACATATCCGGCACAGCAGCACTCAATGGTGGTGTGACTTCATTCAGGCCACGATAGTCTACTGTTTGTCTCCACTCTCCATTAGACTTTCGCACTGGCCATATGGGGCTATTAAAAGGTGAGCGGGTCCTGCTGATCACTCCCTGCCTTTCCAGTCTACGGATCAGATTATGGATGGGAATCAGGGAGTCTCGATTGGTGCGATATTGCCGCCGGTGCACTGTTGTGGTCGCAATTGGCACTTGCTGTTCTTCGACTTTCAGCAACCCCACAACAGAAGGATCCTCTGAGAGACCAGGCAAGGTGGACAGCTGCTCAATTTCCTCAATCTCCAAAGCAGCAATAACAAAAGCCCACCGGTATCCTTTTGGGTCTTTGAAGTACCCTCTCCTGAGGTAGTCCATGCTGAGGATGCATGGAGCCTCTGGACCAGTCACAATGGGGTGCTTCTGCCATTTCTTCCCAGTCAGGCTAATTTCAGCCTCTAGTACAGTCAACTCTTAGGACCCCCCTGTCACTCCAGAAATATAGATAGGTTCCACCCCTTGACAGTTCGATGGCATCAGGGTACACTGTGCACCAGTGTCAACTAGAGCCTTATACTTCTGTGGGACTGATGTGCCAGGCCATCTGATCCACACAGTCCAGTAAATACAATTGTCCCCTACCTCCACCTGGCTGGAGGCAGGGCCCCTCTAATAGTCATCGTCGTCACAATCTTGGACACCTAAGTCGTGTTGAAAGGGATTATTCTTCTTTATCACAGGAGCTGGAGTAAAATCAGCTCTTCCGCTCCATCTGGGAACCTGTCCACCAGAGACTGAAGCTGCAGCTCTCATGGGGCGATCAGTCATGGCCCTTGCTCCTCTCTTCAATTCCCTCACACGTTCCTCCAAGGCTGAAGTAGGTTGTCCATCCCACTTTGTCATGTCTTCTCCGTGATCCTGCAGGTAAAACCATAGGGTGGCCCGTGGTGTGTATCTTATATATTTTCTCTCTCGAGCAATAGGACGCCTTTTGTTAATAGCTGAAACGCGTGTTGGCAAACGTGAGGAGCTAGATAAATCAGACAGATCGTCCCTCAACTGTTTGAGATCATGAGACAGTTTTTCCACAGCTGAGATGATGGAAGGGGTAAGATTGTCTTCGAATTCTTGGAGTTTATGAACCATTTCATCCACTGTTAGTGGTGCTTTGTCATTACAGGTTACCGTTGCCAATGGATGGGCATTTGACGACGGTGAGTTTTGTGTAAGCTTTCGCCACATGGGTCGTGTGCATTCGACTTCATCTGGGTCTATGGGTACATTCCCATTATTCGGCTTGGTGTGGTAGATCATCTCTATGATAGCTGATTCCCTCAGGGACTGGATGCCTTTGTCTATAGTAGTCCACTTGGCCTAAGAACTCATAACATCGTCCTTGTATGGAAACCTTTCTTTCACAGCTGCCAAAAGCCGCCTCCAAAGACTGAGGGACTTTTTCTCTCTTGCAATTGCTTTGTCAATTCCCCCTTCCCTAGCAAGTGATCCCAGCTGCTTGGCTTCTGTACCTTCTAGTTCGTGACCATCGGCCCCATTATCCCAACATCGGAGCAGCCAGGTGATGATGTGCTCCCCTGATTGACGGGTGAAATCTTTTCGCATATTCCGCAGCTCAGTTGAGGTCCGAGATCGAGAAGTCACCTCTTCTTCTTCGTCGTGTGATGATGACCCCTGATCAGATACTAGACCAGGTAGTGGATGCATAGTTTCTTCATCTTGCCTCTTCCTTCTTGCCTCCTTTCTGGTTTTTCTCTTGTGTACAGAAGCAACCGATATTGGTACGAATTGGTCCTCTAGTTCAGATGCAGTGATTATCACTGTAGTTTGAGTAGCAACTGTACTTGTTGCTGGGGTAGCTGCACTATCTGTCACAGTCGAGGGCTGAATAGCCACTGTACTCGTTACTGGGGTAGCTGCACTGTCTGTCACAGCTGAAGTTTGGGTAGCAACTGTACTTGCCGCTGGGGATGGTGTAGCTGCTGTACTTGGAGTTGGAACAGCTGTGCTGACTTCTGTGTTGCCCTCAGATCCAGGGACATTTTTTTCCTTTTGAAGGTGCTGGATAATGTCGAACAAGACCCTGTAGGCATAGGCCAAGCCCCAGCACGTTGCTGTAATTTGTCCATCTCTGGTATGGCCAGGACGACAACACACCTCATTTAGCTGTTTTACTAATTCTTCCGGATTCTTCACTTGTTCAGGAGTAAAATTCCAAAGTACTGGAGGGGCCCACTGACCTAGATGCTTACCCATACTATCCCACACACCCTGCCACTCATGACTGTCCAGCCTCTGGGAAGATCTCCTGGTCCTCCTATTTCGTCGTTTAACCCCAATACAGGACCAGACCTGACTCCGCTTAACTCCTGAAATCAGATGAAATAACTGTGAGCAAAACACACTCTGTATGCGTGCTACTATGGTGATCCCCATCACAATCAGCATACAAGTCTCAACAGTATTAAAAGGCCATTCAAAAACTTCAAAACCCTCAAATGATGTTGTAGACCATCTGGAGAGAACACTGGGAGGATAGAAGAATGTCTCCTTCACAGGTTGAACACCCGAAAAGGAGAAAAAAGATGTGAAATTCCTAAGCACTTCTATTATATACCTCCCAAAATATAAAGTTGGTGACCATACCGGGAGCATAAACCAGATCAGTTTCATGATCAATGCTTCTATTGTATTACAAGTCATTAACATAAAGTACAATGAGACCAGAACCTTAGCCCAAACCCCATACTTGATAAACACTAACACAGCTAATATATATGACAAGTAATTGGTAAAATCCTGAAACCGTGAGATCAAGAGAAAAAACTGTGAGAGCCAATAAAACAGCATTGTGACAAATGACTATAAATCCTGTCAGATTTGTTGTTATTTTGTGGGTTTGTGCCCCACGTTGGGCGCCAAAAACTGTCGTGGTTTAAACTAAATCTGCACAGTTCCCCCTTTGTTTCCCCTCCCCCCCCCTCACCTTCCCACTCCCGGAGGGATGGGAAGGAGAGCCGGAGGAATACAACTCCCACGGATTGAGGTAAAATCAGTCCAGCAATCAAGGTATAACAGAAATAACTACCGGTACCAATAACAAATCAATGTTAGAGGAGACAAACAGGGAGAGAGAATACGATACCACCCGCCGCCACGAGGCCAGCCCGGAAGAGAGAGCTTCCCCCCTCCCCTCCTAGCCAGCTTCCAGTTGCCTCCCCGAGCAGGACGTGCTGTGGTATGGAATACCTCCCCGACTAGCCCAGACCAGGCGCCCTATCTCTCCCTCCTCCCTGGCAGAGCATGAGCTACTGCTGAACCCATGACACAGCCCCTCTGTGTTGGTGAGCATTAGGTCAAGCATGGCACTTCTCCTTCTCAGCTCCTCTATTACTTGTAGAAGGAACTTGTCTTCCACACAACCAAGGGAACTTCTGGATTGCTTGTGCCAGGCCGTACCATCCCTCCAACAGATATCAGGGTGGTTGACGTCCCTCATGAGAACAAGGGCCTTTGAGCGTGAGGCTGCTCCTGTCTGTCTATAGAGGGCTTCATTCACAGAGTCATTTTGATCAAGCAGTCTGTAACAGATCCCCAGAGTAATGTCCCCCATCGCTGTTCTCCCTTTGACCCTGATCCACAAGCTCTCTATTGACTCATCACCTGTCCCCAAACAGTGTTCCGTACTTTCTAGCCTATCACTGACATAAATAGCTATTTTCCCTCCCCCTCTGCCTGGCCTGTCTTTTCTAAAGAGCTTATATCCTTCCATTCCAACACTCCAGTCATAGCAGCCCTCTCACCATATTTCTGTTGTCGACGCAGGAGTCCCAGACAACGTGGAGACGATCAATGTGATCAAAGGATTGCCAAACTTTATTAGATACAGTGCTCTTCTTATACCCTTACTCCCTTATGTAACAGCCTTGGATACTGAGCTCTAATTGGTTAGTCTAGAGGTTACTATCGTTTACAGAGCTAATGTTTATAACTTGTTATAATTGTGATTAAATACCTTACTCTAAAAATACAGTGGGAAACTACAACCTTGGCAGAGATCATTCTCTGTATGTTTTCAGTGGAAAATTACAGAGGCCTAACAAGACAATTGACCTTGCTTATGCCTGCCAAGAATCTTCTTACTTTACAGTAACAAGGCTCAGGATATCAGGATCGCTCACTACGTGGCCTTGGCTCTTTAAGAATTCCCACATTTCTGTGATGCCTGTGATATCATATCCCTTTAGATGTACACACATCTCTAATTTCTCTTTTTTTTTCCATACTACAGACATTTGTATAGAGGCATATGAGCTGAGTTCCAAATGAAGATAAGGTATTGTCTGGAGTGGCTGAAATATTTCTGCATTGCTCCAAGCATTTATTATATTTTTTTGCAAGTGACTGGGAGTGTTGGGATGGATCGATGCCCCTCTCCCCCAACACATCTATTTTAAAGCTGCCTTGACGAGCCTGGCAAGTCTCCTACCAAAGGAGCTCTTCCCCTTCTTTGTCAGACCAGCTTTACCAGCCTCCAGTAGACCTGGTCTCCCAAATAGAGTCCCATGCTGTAAGTAACCAAGCCCCTTTAATATGGCATCACCCATTTAACCATTTATTAACCTGTCAAATACATCTGGGCTTTTCAGGGTCTTCCCCTTTAACCTGGAGGATTGGTGAAAAAGCTATCTGAGATCCAAAGCCCCTAACCACCCCTCCCAGGGCTCTGTAGTACTTCTTAATGTTCTCCAGGCTACTGCTGTCTACATGGCTAGCACCCACATGGACCACAACAAGTAGGTAATATTCGGCAGGACATACTAGACCAGGGAGCCTCTCAGCAACATAAAATAATAGTTAGGGTTGGAAAGGACCTTAAGATCATCTAGTTCCAACCCCCCTGCCATGGGCAGGGACACCTCACACTAAACCATGTCACCGAAGGCTCTGTCCAATGTGGCCTTGAACTCTGCCAGGGATGGAGCATTCACAACCTCCCTGGGCAACCCATTCCAGTACCTTACCACCCTCACAGGAAAGAATTTCTTCCTTATATCCAATCTAAACCTCTGCTGTTTAAGTTTCAACCCATTACCCCTTGTCCTATCACTACAGTCCCTAATGAATAGTCCCTCACCAACATCCTTGTAGGCCCCCTTCAAATACTGGAAGGCTGCTATGAGGTCTCCATGCACCCTTCTCTTCTCCAGGCTAAACAGCCCCAACTTTCTCAGCTTGTCTTCATACGAGAGGTGCTCCAGTCCCCTGATCATCCTCGTGGCCCTCCTCTGGACTTGTTCCAACAGTTCCATGTCCTTTTTATGTTGAGGACCCCAGAAGTGTACTCGGTACTCCAAGTGAGGTCTCATGAGAGCAGAGTAGAGGGGTAGGATCTGAGCCCCTGATAGGCAGCACACTTCCCTTGAGAGTGGGTCAGGCTGACAGATGGGTGCCTCTGTGCTTTTCAAAGTAGAGTTGCATTATGTCACACCATACTTGGAATATGCCTTCCCTGCAGTGATGTTTATCATCCATGGGCCCTGGGCTAAGGTTCTTCTTTTGTTGTACTTTTTAATGATGGCTTATAATAGACTTGCTGGTCATGAAACTGATCTGATTTGTGTTCTTGGGAGCCATCTAATGGGAGCTACTAATAATTATGCCTCTGATTTTTAACTCCTCAGAGGACAAACCTGTGGATGAGACATCCTCCCACACCTTCCCATCTACCACCAGCTTGTTTACAGTAGGATCTGAGAATTTGAAAAGATTTTGAATATGCTTTGAGTACCCTTGAAAACAACCTACTCCTTTTGCTGGGAACCAGCATGTTGTTGAATATGGTTCAGGTCTTGTTTAAGGTTAAACAGCTGTCAAAGAATGCCACCAGGAGATCTTCCTCGAGGCTGGACAGTCATGAGTGGCAGGGTGTGTGGTATAGTATGGACAAGTACCTAGGCCAGTGGGCCCTTCCAGTGCTTTGGAACTTCACTCAGGGACATGTGCGGAAACAGGGAAAACTAGTAAAATACTTTAGAAAAGCATGCTGTCATTCTGGTAATAACAGGGAGGTACAAATAACTGCAGTGTGCTGAGGCCTGGCCTACACTTGCAGAGCCCTGCTCAGCACTATCCAGTACCCTCAAGGGGAAAAGAAGGTCTCTGGATCTGATGGCTAAGCAACAGACACTATGGCTCCTCCATCCCTGACAAGGAGCAATGCAGCCACTGCAACCCCAGCGACAGGCACTGCAGCCACTGCAACCCCGGCAGCAGGTATCCCTACAGGGACAGTTATGTGTTGCCCAGGCAAGGGGACCACTGTAGAGAAAGACCTCCAGTACCAGAGGGAATTAGCTGTTCTAGAGATGATCTATCATAAGTTGCATGCCAGGGATACACCTGTAGATCCAGATGAAGTCAAATGTACATGACCCATGTGGTGGAAATTTACACAGAGTGTGTCACGATCTAATGCCAACTTATTGGCATTGATGAGCTGGAGAGATGCAGCAGCACCAACAGTGAATGAAGTGAGTCATCAGCTCCAGGAATTTGAAGACAGTCTCTCCCCCACCATCATTTTCAGCTGTGGAAAAACTCCCGTCCCAGGAGTTCAAGCAATTGAGAGACTATATAACCAGCTCCCCGCGTGTATAGACACACATCTCGGCTATTAACAATAAGCTCGCTGTTGCTTGAGAGGGAAGATATAGGAAGTACATGCCATGGGGCACCCTATGGTTTTACCTGCGGGATCATGGAGAAGACATGAGAAAGTGGGATGGAAAACCTACCTCAGTTCTGGAGGAATGGGTACATGAATTGCAAGTAAAAACAACTGTGAAGGAGAATCCTCCCAGGAAAGTTGCTTCTCCAGTCTCTTGTGGGCAGCTTTCCAGATGGAGTGGAAGAGCTGATTTTACTCTGATTCCTATGATAAGGAATTCTAAACCCTTTGTACAAGAAGTAAGTGAAGAATCTTATGATTGCTGTTAGAAGGGTTCTGCCTCCAGTCAGGTGGAGGAGAGAGACAATAGGGTTTATTGGATTTTGTAGATCAGATAGCCTGGCACATTAGTCCCAGAGGAATATTAAGCTCTAGTAGACACCAGTGTACAGTGTATAGTAATGCCATCAAGGTATCAAGGGGTAGAACCCATTTGTATTTCTGGAGTGACAGGAGGATCCCAAGAGTTGACTCTACTGGAGGCTGAAATCAGCCTGACTGGGAAGGAGCGGCAAAAGCACCCCATTGTGACTGGTCCAGAGGCTCCATGCATCCTCACCATAGACTATCTCAGGAGAGGGTACTTCAAGAACCTAAAAGGGGACTGATAGGCTTTTGGTATAGCTGCCTTGGAGATAGAGGAAATTAAGCAGCTGTCCACCTTGCCTGGTCTCAGGGGATCCTTCTGTTGTGGGGTTGCTGAAAGTCGAAGAACAACAAGTGCCAATTGCGAGAAAACAGTGCACCGGTGGCAATATCGCACCAACCGGGACTCCCTGGTTCCCGTCCATAAGCTGATCCATAGACTGGAGAGACAGGGAGTGATCAGTAGGACCCTCTCACCTTTTAAGAGCCCCATAAGGCCAGTGCAAAAGTCTAATAGAGAGTGGAGACTACCAGTAGACTGTTGTGGTCTGAATGAAGTCACACCACCACTGGAGTCAAAGTCAGCTAAGTGGGATGCCACAACTGTTATTGCCAATGCATTATTCTCAATTCCTTTGAGCAGAGTGAAGGACACAGTTTGCTTTTACTTGGAGGGGTGTCCAGTACACTTTGAATCAACTGCCCCAGGGGTGGAAACACAGCCCTACCATCTGTCATGGACTGATCCAGACTGCACTGGAACATGTGCAAGCTTCAGATTACCTACAATACATAGATGACATTATCGGGTGGGACAATACAATGGAAGAAGTTTTTGAGAAAGGGAGGGAAATAATCCTGCTAAAAGCCGGTTTTGCCATAAAACGGAGTAAGGTCAAGGGACCTGCACAGAAGATAGAATTTTTGGGAATAAAATGTCAAGATGGATGCTGCCAGATCCGCCCAGATGTGATTAATAAGTTAACAGCAATATCTTCCACCAACTAATAAGAAGAAAACACAAGCTTTCTTAGGTGGTGTGGGGTTTTGGAGAATGCACATTCCAAATTACAGTCTGATTGTAAACCCTCTCTGTCATGTGACCTGGAAGAACTATTTCATTATATGGTCCTGAGCAACAACAAGCCTTTGAACAAATTAAATTAATTAGAGAGAGTTCATTCAGTAGCCCTTCAGTAGTCAGGACTGGGAAGGTGTGAGAAATGTGCTTGACACCACAGGCGGGGAGAATGGTCCTAGTTGCAGCCTCTGGCAGAAAGTTCCAGGAAGACTTGAGATCGACCCCTCAGATTTTAGAGTCAGGGATACAGAGGATCCGAGGTCAGCTCTACTTCATAAACTGGCAGTATATTTCAGCTGAAGAGGTTCAAGCTGCTTCTGAAGTGATTGGTACTGAAGCACAGCTCCTGTTGACACCCTGATTGCCTGTGCTGGGTAGGATGTTCAAAAGCAGGAAGTCCTATGCACATAGGATCATAGAATGGTTTTGGTTGGAAACGATATTAAGATAATCTAGTTCCAACCCCCCTGCCATAGGTAGGGACACTTCACACTAGACTAAATCACCGAAGGCTCTGTCCAACCTGGCCTTGAACACTGCCAGGGATGGAGCATTTATCATTTTTTGGGTAACGTGTTCCAGTGCCTCACCACCCTCATAGTAAAATACTTTTTCCTTATATCTAACCTGAACTTCCCTTGTTTAAGTTGAAACCCATTACTCTTTGTCCTATCACTAGAGTCTTTTTCTAGCATCCTTATAGGCCCCCTTCAGATATTGGAAGGCTGCTATAATGCAGTACTAATCACACAACAAGCTCAAATAGGTAATCCCAGTTATCCAGGAATCCTAGAAGTCATCATGGACTGGCCAGAGGGCAAAGATTTTGGAATGTCACCAGCGGATGAGGTGATGCGTGTTGAAGAGGCCCCACCATACAATAAACTGTCAGAAAGTGAGAAGCAGTATAGCTTGTTAACTGATGGGTCCTGCTGTAGTGTGGGGAAGCATTGGAGATAGAAGGCAGCTGTATGGAGTCCCGTACGACAAGTTGCAGAAACTGCTGAAGGAGAGAATGAATCGAGTCAGTTTTGCTGAAGTCATCTAGCTGGCCTTGGACATTGCTGAACAAGAAAAGCGGCCAGTACTTTATACTGACTCATGGATGGTGGCAAATGCCCTGTGGGAGTGGTTGCAGCAATGGAAGCAGAGCAACTGGCAGTGCAGAGGTAAACTCATCTGGGCTGCTGTGTTGTGGCAAGATATCACTGCACAGGTATGCCATGTAGATGCTCAAGTCCCCAGGAGTAGGGCCACTAAAGAACTTCAGAACAACCAACAGGTGGATCAAGCTGCAAAGATTGAAGTGGCTCAGATGGATTTAGATTGACAACATAAGGGTGAATTATTTTTAGCCTGGTGGGCCCATAACACCTCAGGCCAATGAAGCAGAGTTGCAGTGAATGTGAAACATACTGCAATTAAGCAAGCCATGCAGTTAAAGCCTCTGTTATTGAGGTTGATGGCTGAAGTACAAACACAAGGAGGTCTGGCAGATTGACTGTATCATACTCCCACTGACCCACCAAGGCAAAGCTGGACACATACGCTGTGCCCCATGCCACTGCCCGGAACACTATCCTGGGCGTTGAGAAACAAGTCTTGTGGTGTCATGGCACCCCAGAAAGAATTGAGTAAGACAATAGGAATAATTTCTGGAACAACTTTATAGACGCTTAGGCCGAAGAACACGGCATCGAGTGGGTATGCCTCATCCCTTATCATGAACTGGCCTTAGGGGAAATTGAGTGATATAATGGGCTATTAAAAGCTACACTGAGAGCAATGGGTGGTGGGACTTTCAAGCATTATCCCAATGTTTGGCAAAAAGCCATCTGGTTAGTCAACACTAGGGGATCTGCCAACACGGCTGGCCCAGCCCAATCAGAAGTTTTATTTACTGTACTAGGGGATAAAGTTTCTTGTGGTGCACATAAAGATTCTGCTGGGGAAGAGAGCCTGCGTTATTTCTGCTTCAGGTAAAGGGAATCCCATTCATGGTATTGCTTTCGCTCAAAAACTTGGATGTCCTTGCGGGAAGATGGTAAATTCTGGTGTGTACCTCAAGGGGATTTAATTCTGGGGAAAACAGGCAATGAACTCAGTTATATGCTGTTGACTGCTATGTAGCACTTCTAGAACAGCTAAATGCCCATCTCTGCCACTCTGGGTTTTGAAAATAATGTATGTGCTGTCATGATCATCGGGAGAGAATAAAGTCATGGATAGCCAGCAGCATAAGTCTCCCAGTCTTGTCATCAGATCAACATTGACTGAACCCAACTTCCCTTTGATCGTCACCCCAACAAGGAATGAGCTTTGATGAAACCAGCTAAGCTTAACAGTGATGTCAGCCAGCAACAATCCAACACCACACACCATCTCTCCTCTTCTGAAGAACAGTTACGACAGATGAAGCTTTACATCATGGACTAAATTATCTCAACAAACTTTATAGGGGTGGTCCATGGACTGAGGAATGATATCTGTCTCTGTGTGTGTGTGTATGTATGTGTACGTATATATATATCAAGAGACAAAAAGCGATGGCATATTGAAAAACATGGTGTGAATGGTATGGAATGAGGGGTGGACACTGTCCTGGATTCAGCTCTAACAGTTATTTTTTTCCTTCTTAATATCATAGAATTATAGAATAGTTAGGATTGGAAAGGACCTGAAGATCATCTAGTTCCAACCCCCCTGCCATGGGCAGGGCCACCTCACACTAAACCCTATCACCCAAGGCTTCATCCAACCTTGTCTTGAACACTGCCAGGGAGGGAGCATTCACAACCTCCCTGGGCAACTGTCATGGTTTGAGCATGTTTTGAGGGTGTTTTTTGTTCAAGGTTTTTTTCCAGCCAGGTGGAGGAGGGGAGGCCGGGAGGAAGGAGAGACAGGACACCTGACCCAGGCTAGTCAATGAGGTATTCCATACCATAGCACGTGATGCCCAGGAGGCATACTGGGAAAGAGAAAGCTGGAGGGGTAGAGCTCTGGAGGAAAATGGAGGAGGGAGCACGCGGTGCTCGGCCAGGCAGGGTGGAGTGAGTTATGGGTCGGTGGCTGGTGGGGTGTTGTATTCTTTTCACTTGCTGTTTGCTGTATCATTATTATTTGTAGTAGTAAATGGCAGTAGGGGTTTTGTGTTATGCCTTAGCAATTAAACCGTTCTTATCTCAATCCGTGGGGGCTACATTCTTTGGATTCTCCTTCCTAACTCTCTGGGAGTTGGGGGATTTGGTTTAAACCACGACATTTTTTGGCGCCCAACGTGGGGCCCGAGGGTTTGAGATAAGAACAGATCTGAGCGGATTTATGGTCTCTTGTCACAATGCTGATTTATTGGCTCTTAGAGGTTTTTCTCTGGATCTCGCTGTTTCGGGATTTTGCTGGGTACTTTGTGTATGGATTGGATGTGTTTATGTCAGAGGCTTGTAATACGGTGGGGCTCCGGCAGCAGGGGGGGATGGACGTGCCCGTGGACTTGGACTTGTACCAGACCGTCCTGCTGCTCTTCGCCGTCCTTGTCCTCGCCCTCATCTGCGTGGAGCTGTGTGAAGCCAGGAAGGAGCGGCCCCGGGAGCTGCTGGCAGCTGAGGCTGCCAGGGAGAGCGGCACGGGGAGCCAAACGGCTGTGGCAGAGCAGCGGGAGCAGGCGGGGGAGGAGCGGAGCAGGGCAGTAGCTGAACGGCAGGATCAGGCAGCGGGGGAGGTGAGTCCCGCAGCCGTTCCCGACCCTCCGACGGCCGAGAGTGTCCCCCGGAAGTCGCCCGCCGACCCCCAGCAGGATGCAGGAGACCACTCAGCACGTCCCAGCAAGGCAGTGGAGGAACCGAGTCCTGCCGCCGTTCCGAACCCCGCAGTGTCCAAGAATATTCCCGGGAAGTCACCCGCCGAGCCCCAGCAGGATGCAGGAGACCACGCAGCATTTCCCAGCAAGGCAGAGAAGGAAGATCCGGACTCAGGAGGAGAGAAGCTGATGATGGGAGAACTGGCAAGCAGGGCAGCTACATCAGCCCCAGTGACAAATGCAGCAGCAGCACCTGAGAGTTCTGACGGTTATGAATGGCTTTTGGGTGCCCTTGGGGCCTGCCTGCTGATAGTGATAGGGATCAGCCTGTTGGCACACACACAGAGTGTGTTCTATCCACAATCATTTTGTCTGATCCCAAAAGTTAAGCAGAGTCAGGTTTGGGTCTTGTCTAGGGTTAGACAAGGATATCGGAGCACCAGGAGACTGTCCCCAAGGCTGGACAGTCATGAGTGGCAGGACATGTGGGACAGTATGGCCAGGTATCTGATCCACTGGGCCCCTCCAGTGCTTTGGAAGCATTGGAGGTGGAAGGCAGCTGTATGGAGTCCCCAGCAGCAAGCTGTAGATCTGCTGAAGGGGACGGTGAATGATTTTGAGCCTGGTGGGCCCAGATACTTCAGGCTATCAGTCCAGAGATGCAACATAGAGATGTCTCATGATTGAGGGGTGGACTTAAGAGTGATGGTGTATTGAAAATGTGGGATCTGGGCATGACGTGAATGGTATGGAATAAGGGGTGGATAATGTCATGGTTTGAGCATGTTTTGAGGGTGTTTTTTGTTCAAGGTTTTTTTCCAGCCAGGTGGAGGAGGGGAGGCCGGGAGGAAGGAGAGACAGGACACCTGACCCAGGCTAGTCAATGAGGTATTCCATACCATAGCACGTGATGCCCAGGAGGCATACTGGGAAAGAGAAAGCTGGAGGGGTAGAGCTCTGGAGGAAAATGGAGGAGGGAGCACGCGGTGCTCAGCCAGGCAGGGTGGAGTGAGTTATGGGTCGGTGGCTGGTGGGGTGTTGTATTCTTTTCACTTGCTGTTTGCTGTATCATTATTATTTGTAGTAGTAAATGGCAGTAGGGGTTTTGTGTTATGCCTTAGCAATTAAACCGTTCTTATCTCAATCCGTGGGGGCTACATTCTTTGGATTCTCCTTCCTAACTCTCCGGGAGTTGGAGGATTTGGTTTAAACCACAACAGCAACCCATTCCAGTACCTCACCACCCTAACAGCAAAGAATTTCTTCCTGATATCCAGTCTAAACCTCTGCTGTTTTAGTTTCAACCCGTCACTCCTCGTCCTATCACTACAGTCCCTAATGAATAGTCCCTCCCCAGCATCCCTGTAGGCCCCCTTCAGATACTGGAAGGCTGCTATGAGGTCTCCCCACAGCCTTCTCTTCTCCAGGCTGAACAGCCCCAACTTTCTCAGCCTGTCTTCATATGGGAGGTGCTCCAGTCCCCTGATCATCCTTGTGGCCCTCCTCTGGACTTGTTCTAACAGTTCCATGTCCTTTTTATGTTGAGGACACCAGAACTGAACACAATACTCCAAGTGAGGTCTCACGAGAGCAGAGTAGAGGGGCAGGATCACCTCCTTTGACCTGCTGGTCACGCTCCTTTTGATGCAGCCCAGGATATGGTTGGCTTTCTGGGCTGTGAGTGCACACTGCTGGCTCATGTTCATTTTCTCATTGATAACACCCCCAAGTCCTTCTCTGCAGGACTACCATGAATTTCCTTTTTGCCCAACCTGTAGCTGTGCCTGGGATTGCTCCCACCCAGGTGTAGGACCTTGCACTTGGCATGGTTAAACTTCATGAGGTTGGCATCAGCCCACCTCACAAGTGTGTCAATGTCCTTCTGAATGGCATTCCTTCCGTCTAGCGTATCAACAGAACCACACAGCTTGGTGTCATTGGCAAACTTGCTGAGGGCACACTCAATTCCATTGTCCATGTCAGCGACAAAGATGTTAAACAAGACCGGTCCCAACACCGATCCCTGAGGGACACCACTCGTTACTGATCTCCAGCCGGACATTGAACCGTTGACCACAACTCTTTGAGTGTGACCATCCAGCCAGTTCTTTATCCACCGAGTGGTCCACCTATGAAATTGATGACACTCCAATTTAGAGACAAGGATGTCATGTAGCTGGTGCATTGCTGTGTTTCGGATTTAGTTTGAGAACAATGTTCATAGCATTCCACTTTTTTAGTTGTTGCTAAATAATGCTTACCCTGATCAAGGTCTTTTCAGTTTCTCATGCTCTGCTAGTGAGGAGGGGCATGGGAAGCCGTGAGGGAACAGAGACAGGGCACCTGACCAAAACTAGCCAAAGGGGTATTCCATACCGCAGCATGTCATGCCCAGTATATAATCCGGTTGGAGCCCCCTGGAAGGCCCAGATCACTGCTCAGATCAGGCAGGGTATCAGTCGTTGGGTAGTGAGCACTTGTATTGTGCATCACTTGGGTTTATTGTTTTTTTCCTTTTTAGTTTTTTATTCTCTTCCTTTGTTATTTCCCTTATCATTATTATTGGTGGTATTATATTGTATTTTAGTTGTTAAAGTGTTCCTGTCTCAAACCATGGGGTTGTCATGGGTTCAGCAGTAGCAATCATTTTTTTTCTCCTTCTTAGTAGCTGGTGCAGTGCTGTGTTTTGACTTTCGGGCTGAGAACGGTTGCTGATAGCAAGTGTGTTTTGAGTTACTGCTCAAATGTTTGGTTTTGTCCAAGGCCTTTTCTGAGCTCATGCTCTGCCAGGGAGGAGAGGAAGCCGGGAGGAGGGAGAGACAGGGTGCCTGGCCTGGGCTAGCTGGGGAGGTATTCCATACCACAGCACATCATGCTCGGGGAGGTAACAGGAAGTTGGCCGGAAGGGGGGGAGTCAGCTCTCTTCCTGGTTGGGCTCGTTTCGGCGGGGGGTATCGTATTCTCTCTCCCTGTTTTTCTCCTCTAACATTGATTTGTTATTGGTACCGGTAGTTATTTCTGTTATACCTTGATTACTGGATTGGTTTTTATCTCAACCTGTGGGAGTTACATTCCTTCGGTTCTCCTCCCCATCCCTCCGGGAGTGGGGAGGTGGGGGGAAAAGGGGTGTGTGGTACTGCAGGAGACTGAGGTGGGGTTTTAAAACATGCAAGCTGTGTGGATTGGTTTTAAACCACGACAGTTCTTTTTGGCGTCCAACGCGGGGCTCGAGCCGTTGAGATAAAAACAGATCTGACAGGATTTATAGTCATTCGTCACAATGCTGATTTATTGGCTCTCACAGTTGTTTCTCTTGATCTCACAGTTTCAGGATTTTGCCAATTACTTTCAGTATATATTAGCTGTGTTCATGTTTATCAAGCATGGAATTCCTTCTCGGGTGGTCATCCTGTGAAGGAGACATTCTTCTACCCTCCCAGTGCCCCCTCTAGACAGTTTACAGCATCATCTGAGAGTTTTGAAATTTTTTAATAGCCTTTTAATACTGTTGAGACTTATATGCTGATTGTGATGGGGATCACCATAGTAACACACATACAGAGTGTGTTTTGCCCACAATCATTTCATCTGATTTCAAGAGTTAAGCAGAGTCAGGTCTGGTCCTTTATTGGGGTCAAGCGACAACATAGGAGAACCAAGATATTTTCCCTGAGGCTGGACAGCCATGAGTGGCAGGGTGTGTGGGATAGTATGGGCAAGTATCTAAGTCAGTGGGCCCCTCCAGTGCTTTGGAATTTCACTTCCAAAAAAGTGCAAAATTTGGAAGAATTAGCAAAACACGTAAATGAGGTGTGTTCTTGTTCTGGCCATACCAGAGATGGACAAATTACAGCAACGTGCTGGGGCTTGGCCTATGCCTACAGGGTCTTGTTCGACATTATCCAGCACCTTCAAAAGGAAAAAAATGTCCCTGGATCTGAGGGCAACACAGAAGTCAGCACAGCTGTTCCAGCTCCAAGTACAGCAGCTACACCATCCCCAGCAACAAGTACAGTTGCTACCCAAACTTCAGCTGTGACAGACAGTGCAGCTACCCCAGTAACGAGTACAGTGGCTATTCAGCCCTCGACTGTGACAGACAGTGCAGCTACCCCAGCAACAAGTACAGTTGCTACTCAAAGTACAGTGATAATCACTGCATTTGAACTAGAGGACCAATTCGTACCAATATCGGTTGCTCCTGTACACAAGAGAAAAAACAAAAGAGAGGGAAGAAGGAGGAGGCAGGATGAAGAAACTATGTATTCACCATCTGGTCTAGTATCTGATCAGGGGTCATCATCACATGACAAAGAAGAAGAAGAGGTGACTTCTCGACCTTGGACTTCAACTGAACTGTGGAATATGCGAAAAGATTTCACCCGTCAATCAGGGGAGCACATAATCACCTGGTTACTCCGATGCTGGGATAATGGGGCCGATGGTCATGAACTATAAGGTACAGAAGCCAAGCAGCTGGGATCACTTGCTAGAGAAGGGGGAATTGACAAAGCAATTGCAAGAGAGAAAAAGTCCCTCAGTCTTTTGAGGTGGCTTTTGGCGGCTGTGAAAGAAAGGTTTCCATACAAGGATGATGTTATGAGTTCTTCGGCCAAGTGGACTACTTTAGGCAAAGGCATCCAGTCTCTGAGGGAATCAGCTATTGTAGAGATGATCTGTCACATCAAGCTGAATAATGGGGATATACCCCTAGATAGAGATGAAGTCGAATGTACACGTCCCATGTGGCAAAAACTTACACGAAACTCACCGTCGTCATATGCCCATTCATTGGCAACGGTAACCTGGAATGACATAGTACCACTAACAGTGGATGAACTGAATTGTCAACTTTGAGATTTCGAAGACAATCTCACCCCTTCCATCATCTCAGCTGTGGAAAAACTGTCCCAGGATCTCAGACAATTGAGGGACGATCTATCTGATTTATCTAGCTCCTCACGTGTGCCAACACATGTCTCAGGTATTAACAAAAGGCATCCTACTGTTCAAGAGAAAAAATAGAAGGTACACACCATGGGCCAGCCTATGGTTTTACTTGCGGGATCACGGAGAAGACATGACAAAGTGGGATGGAAAACCTACTTCAACCTTGGAGGAACGTGTGGGTGAATTGAAGAGGGGAGCAAGGGCCATGACTGATTGTCCCATGGGAGCTGTGGCTTCAGTCTCTGGTGAGCAGGTTCCCAGATGGAGCGGAAGAGCTGACTTTACTCCAGCTCCCCTGATAATGAAGAATAATCTCTTTCAACACGACTTAAGCATCCAACGTTGTTATGACTATTAGAGGGGCCCTGCCTCCAGCCAGGTGGAGGTAGGGGACAATCATATTTACTGGACTGTGTGGATCAGATGGCCTGGCACATCAGTCCCACAGAAGTATAAGGCTCTAGTAGATACCGGTGCACAGTGTACCCTGACGCCATCAAGCTGTCAAGGGGTGGAACCCATCTATATTTCTGGAGTGACAGGAGGATCCCAAGAACTGATTCTACTGGAGGCTGAAATCAGCCTGACTGGGAGGAAATGGCAAAAGCACCCCATCGTGACTGGTCCAGAGGCTCCATGCATCCTCGGCATAGACTACCTCAGGAGAGGGTACTTCAAAGACCCAAAAGGGTACCGATGGGCTTTTGGTATTGCTGCCAATAATTGGTATTCCTCCTCCAAAGAGACTGAGGAAATTGAGCAGCTGTCCACCTTGCCTGGTCTTTCTGAGGATCCTTCTGTTGTGGGGTTGCTGAAAGTCAAAGAACAACAAGTGCCAATTGCGACCACAACAGTGCACTGGCGGCAATATCGCACGGACCGAAACTCCCTTATTCCCATCCATAATCTGATCCGTAGACTGGAAAGGCAGGGAATGATCAGCAGGACGCACTCACCCTTTAAGAGCCCCATATGGCCAATGTAAAAGTCCAACGGAGAGTGGAGACTAACAGTAGACTATCATGGCCTGAATGAAGTCACACCACCCTTGAGTGCTGCCGTGCCGGACATGCTAGAACTTCAGTATGAATTAGAGTCAAAGGCAGCCAAATAGCATGCCACGATTGATATTGCCAATGCATTTTTCTTAATTCTTTGGCAGCATCGAGGACATTATTGTGTGGGCAATACAGCAGAAGTTTTTGAATAAGGGAGGGAAATAATCCAAATCCTGCTGGAAGCCGGTTTTGCCATAAAATGGCGTAAACTCAAGGGACCTTGGGAATAAAATGGCAAGATGGACGTAGACAGATTCCCACAAGAGTGATCAACAAGATAAGAGCAATATCTCCACCAACTGATAAGAAAAAAACACAAGCTTTCTTGGCTGCTGTGGGGTTCTGGAGAATGCAGTTCGATCGTAAGCCCTCTCTATCATGTGACCCGGAAAAAGAATGATTTCAAATGGGGTCCTGAGCAAATTAAACGCGAGATAGTTCATGCAGTGGCCCTTGGACCAGTCCAGACCAGTCCAGATGTGAAAAATGTACTGTACACCGCAGCTGGGGAGAATGGTCCTACCTGGATCCTCTGGTTTTTTGGAGTCGGGGATACAAAGGCTCTGAGGCCAGCTACGCCCCAATGGAGAAAGAGATATTGGCTGCTTATGAAGGGGCTGCTTCGGAAGAGATTGGCACTGAAGCACAGCTCCTTCTGGCACCCCGCTTGCCGGTGCTGGGCTGGATGTTCAAAGGCAGGGTCTCCTCTACACATCATGCAACTGATGCTACTTGGAGTAAATGGGCTGCACTAATTACACAACGAGCTCGGATAGGAAATCCCAGTCGTCCAGGCATTCTAGAAGTCATCATGGACTGGCCAGAGGGCAAAGATTTTGGAATGTCACCAGAGGAGGAGGTGATGTGTGCCGAAGAGGCACCACCATATAATAAATTGTCAGAAAGTGAAAAGTAATATGCCTTTTTTACTGATGGATCCTGCCGTATTGTGGGAAAGCATCGGAGATGGAAGGCAGCTGTATGGAGTCCTCAACGACAAGTTGCTGAAACTGCTGAAGGAGAGGGTGAATCGAGTCAGTTCACCGAGGTGAAAGCCATCCAGCTGGCCCTGGACATTGCTGAGCGAGAAAGGTGGCCAGTACTCTACCTTTATACTGACTCATGGATGGTGGCAAATGCCCTGTGGGGGTGGTTGCAGCAATGGAAGCAGAGCAACTGGCAACGCAGAGGTAAACCCATCTGGGCTGCTGCATTATGGCAAGATATCGCTGCCTGGGTGCAGAAGCTGGTGGTGAGGGTACGCCATGTAGATGCCCACATACCTAAGAGTTGGGCCACTGAGGAACACCACAATAACCAACAAGTGGATAAAGCTGCTAAGATTGAAGTAGCTCAGATGGACTTAGATTGGCAACATAAAGGCGAATTATTTTTGGCCCGGTGGGCCCATGACACTTCAGGCCATCAGGGCAGAGATGCAACATACAGATGGGCTCGTGATCGAGGGGTGGACTTAACAATGGACACTATCTCCCAGGTTATTCATGAGTGTGAGACGTGCTGCAATTAAACAAGCTAAACATTTAAAGCCTCATTGGTATGGATGACGATGGCTGAAGTATAAATATGGGGAGGCCTGGCAAATTGACTATATCACACTCCCACCAACCCTCCAAGGCAAGCGCTATGTGCTTACCATGGTGGAAGCAACCACTGGATGGCCGGAAACATATGCTGTGCCCCATGCCACTGGCCAGAACACTATCCTGGGCCTTGAGAAACGAGTCTTTTGGCGACACAGCACCCCAGAGAGAACTGAGTCAGACAATGGGACTCATTTTCGGAACAACCTTATAGGCACTTGGGCCAAAGAACATGGCATTGAGTGGGTATATCACATCCCCTACCATGCACCAGCCTCTGGGAAAATTGAACAGTACAATGGGCTGTTAAAAACTACACTGAGAGCAATGGGTGGGGGAACTTTCAAACATTAGGATACACACTTACCAAAGGCCACCTGGTTGGTCAACACCAGAGGATCTGCCAACAGGGCTGGCCCAGCCCAGTCAGAACTTTTACATATTGTAGAGGGGGACAAAGTTCCTGTGGTGCACATGAAGAATTTGCTGGGGAAGACAGTCTGGGTTACTCCTGTTTCAGGCCAAGGCAAACCCACTCGTGGGATTGCTTTTGCTCAGGGACCTGGATATAGTAAAAAAATTGGCCAGGAATTGCTACTGCTGAACCTATGACAGGGTTTGCAGTCTTAAGATTCTCCTCCCTATCACACTTGAGGGTGTGTGTATGGTAAGAACTGACAGGTGTGTAGTGCTGTGTCTAAACCACAACACTGTAGAAGAATCAAATTCTGATGTTTTGGTTTTTGGTATGCATGTGCTGGTTTTTGTTTGGTTGGTTGTTTTTTCTTTGTGTGTTGTTTTGTGCTTCTTTTGTGATTATTACTTTTTTTTCTTACGTGCTAAGATAAGAAATGTTTATGCATTAAGATTTCTATGCCAGTGTAAGTGCTGGAAGCAGCTCTTCAGCAGAAGCCTGAAGTATATTTAGGATAAACTGAAGTCAGAGTTTTCGGAGTAGGTTTATTGTTTGAATGCTTTGGTTTTCCTTGGATAAACCAGTGCTAGGGGTTAGTAATTAATGTTTCTCATCCTGCTCACCTATGTGTAGTAGACTAATTTTGGATATGTGCCTACCATGTGAGAAACTTAGCTTTTATTTCTGCTGCTCTTGTGACTTTCATGTGATCACACATTCACTCAATTGGTGCATGTGTGGCTTTATTCATACTCACCCTATACAGAGGTAGGACTTAGATCCTGTGCTGGAGGGAAGGGATGCCATGTGCAGGGACCTTGACACGCTTGAGAGGTGGGCCAGTGAAAACTCATGAAGTTCAATAAGGCCAAATGCAAGGTCCTGCGCTAGGGTCAGTGCAATCCCAAGCAGGACTACAGGCTGGGCAGACACAGGATTGGGAGCAGCCCTGAGGTGAAGGACTTGGGGAAATTGATTGATGAGAAGCTCAACATGAGCTGACAGTGTGCACTTGCAGGCCAGAAAGCCAACCATATGCTGGGCTCCATCAAAAGGAGAATGATCAGCAGGCCTAAAGAGGTGGTCCTGCTCCTCCACTCTGCTCTGGTGAGACCTCACCTGGAGCACTTCATCCAGCTCTGGAGGCATCAATTCAAGAAGGATGTGAAGCTCTTGGAGTGAGTACCTAGGAGGACCATGAAGATGATTGGAGGGCTGGAGCACCTCCTATGAAGACAGGCTCAGAGAGCTGGGATTGTTTAACTAGAGAAGGCTCAGGGGAGGCCCTTAGATCAGCCTTCCAGTACCTTAAAGGGGGCCTACAGGAATTCTGGAGAGGGAGTTTTTGCTAGAGCATGCAGTGACAGGACAAGGGGAATGGCTTTAAGCTGAAAGAGAGGAGATTTAGATGAGATAACAAGAAAGAAATTCTTTACTATGAGGATGGTGAGGTATTGGCACAGTTTGCCCAGAGAAGCTGTGGCTGCCTCGAAGTGTTTAAGGTCAGGATGAATGGGGCTTTGAGCAACCTGGTCTAGTGGGAGGTTTTCCTGCTCATGACAGGGGACTGGAACTAGATGAGCTTTAAGGTTCCTCCCAACATAAACCATTCTATGATTTTGATGTGTCTCTGGTTACTTGGTTATATTAATCTTATAGATTATTTATGTGATAATAATGTTACAAATTTGATAATGTTTTAAAAGAGAGCAAAGATAATTTATATTTTAACTGTAGTGGAAGGCAAAAACCCTCTATTTTACTTCTTTTTGTATGGCAGACAAGCAACATTTGAAAAGACTTAATAATTGTGTTGCCGGTATGGCAGCTTTAGTATTGTTAGTGCTTTCTTCAATTTCAGTGCAGCCTAATCATCATGTTTACTCCAGCCAAACTGCTTTTTCTTATAGCATTGATTTGGTAACAGTGATTCAAAAGCCTGTGACCTCTATCCAAGAGACAGAAGGCAACTCATTTGAGGCTTCACAACAGCAGACCTTTGGCCAAGCCCTAGTCTTCACAAATTCACAGCACAGCACCCAGATGGCATCAGGAATTGGCGTCTCCAGTGCTGTAAACTCTTATTCTCCTCAAAGTCTGGTAAAATTATTTTATGCTTTCTAAATATTCTTAATGAGTAAATATTTCAGGTTAAACAGCTTTTCCAGTAGTGGTCATTTATGAGATTATTCAGTATTTATAAAATTCAGGTTGCAGTGAATTATTAATTCAATTCCTTACATTTGCACATAAAAAAAGATTACTTTTTTCTGGCTTTGCGAAGTAGTTGTTTCTTGGATTATACAAAGTACTTGTGTTAATTTTTGAGTAGAGAGCAGATGTGTTTATTGCATGCTGAAATGATGAAATTGCTTGTTTGTACTGAAGACTTCTATGCTAGAAAACTGCAGTGTGTTATTTCCTAGCACTTATCTGACTGCTTTTTGTGGAAACCTGCTTATTTCTGAGTCAATTGTGAGGGCTAGAAATTGGGCATTTGCATGTATTCTCTGAAAATCAATTCAACTATTAGTAAATACATACTATTTTGAGATGCATGGATTAAAGTGTATCAATATTGTTGCAGTCAGTGGTGGAAGTTGTATTGGTGTGTCCTTGTTTCAGCTGGGATAGAGTTAATTTATTCCTAGTATCTGGTGCAGTGCTGTGTTTTGGATTTAGTCTGAGAACAATGCTGATAACACACCAATGTTTTAGTTATTCTTGATCGAGGGCATTTCAGTCTCTCATGCTCTGCCAGTGAGGGGGGGCACAAGAAGCCAGGAGGAAGCAGAGACAGGACAACTGACCCAAACTAGCCAAAGGGGTATTCCATACCACAGCATGTCATGCCCAGTATATAAACTGGGGGGAGTTAGCCAGAAGGCCCAAATTGCTGCTCGGGTTGGCCTAGGTCAGCAGGTGGGGAGCAATTGCATTGTGCATCACTGTTGGATTTTTGGTTTGTTGTTTTGGTTTTTTTTTGTTTTGATTTTTTGTTTGGTTTTTTTGGGGGGGGTGTTTTGGGTTTTTTTTGTTGTTGTTTTTTTGGGGTTTTTTTCTTTTTTTCCCTTTAGTATTAGTATCATATTGTACTTTAATTTTGTAAAACTGTTCTTTTCTCAACCTGTGGCTTTTACCATGGTGTGGTGATAACCAGTGAGGATCTGGACATATGCTAGAACTGCTGAATGTTTTATTGTTCCTTTATTTGTAATCTAGGAATAAAGAGGTTTTGGTTGCTGCCAGATTGCAGCTGTAGGCACTGATCCCCTATGGTTATGTTCAAATTATTTATTGAGTACTTCACTCCTTCCCCTCTTCTTTTTTTGTCTTTTGGCAGTCTGCAGTTGTTTGTTCTGGCTTTGGAGAACTCAGATCCTCTAAATTGGCAAACTCTACTGGATCCCAAATCTTGGACCAATTAAAATCTCCAGCATTGGGTCAGTTTACCTCTCAACAAAACAATAATAACTCTACCACCACCACAACTACCATATCCTGGGATTTAAAACCACCCGTTACTCAGTCCTCAGTCCTTAGTCAATTTGGTAAGTGTTGTGACATAGTTTTCTCTCTTTTCTTTTTTCTTAGCATGTAAGGTTTCTTAATGTCAGTGACAGTTTAAAATGGCCTTAAATAAAAAGGTTTTTCTAAAAAATATAATCCAAATAATATAACTGGTTGCAACATAGTAGGAGTTACACTTACTTGCTGGTAATAGACATTGTGAGTATATCACAAACTAAGTTTCAATAGGCTTAAATCTGTCTATAAATGCCATTTCATCTTTAGAAGTTGTTGAGCCTTTCTGTAATGACATCTTTGATTTAATGTGATTGAATATTTGAAGTGGAACTTTGATGTGACTTTGTTTCTCAACAAATGTTGGAAAATACTTACTTTCATTGTGGCTATGCTGCTTCTAGCTGAGTATAAGGTTGTACCACATTTTGTCTTTTTTTCCCCCTGTCGTGGTTTAAACCAAGTCCCCCAACTCCCGGAGAGTTAGGAAGGAGAATCCAAGGAATGTAGCCCCCACGGATTGAGATAAGAACGGTTTAATAGCTAATGCATAACACAATAATAATGATAAAGCAAATAACAAGTGAAAAGAATACAACACCTCACCAGCCACCGACCCATAACTCACTCCACCCTGCCTGGCCGAGCACCCGTGCTGCCTCCTCCATTTTCCTCTGGAGCTCCACCCCTCCAGCTCTCTCTCCCAGTTGCACCCTGGGCATCACGTGCTATGGTATGGAATACCTCATTGGCTAGCCTGGGTCAGGTGTCCTGTTTCTCCTTCCTCCCGGCCTCCCCTCCTCCACCTGGCTGGAGCATGTGCTCAGAAAAAGCCTTGAACAAAAACACCCTCAAAACATGCTCACTATCAAGCAACTGTTCCCAGCCCAGAAGTCAAAACACAGCACTGCCCCAGCTACAAGAAGGAGAAAAAATGACTGCCACGGCTGAACCCTTGACAGGGCCCCAATTTTTCTCTTCTAACCATTACATGAATTTTGAATGAGGACTCTATAATTTCTTCATAATGTGCATCACATCTCAGTGTTCTTTCCCTAGTGTGAAGTCTGTGTGCTGAGAATGGTGCAGGTTACCCATTTTGTCTATTTGTAATTGTATGGATTTTTAATTTAATTGAATAAAATTAGTAGAAACAGTGAAAATTACAAACTTGTTTTTTTTCGGTGTAGTTCCTAGTAGCGTTTTCATTGGGAAGTGTGATAGCTTTTGTATCTCTCATGTGTATGCTTCCAGATAGATAAGCAGCCAATTTGGTAGCAGTTAAAATCTTTTATATGCAGCAGTTCTGGGAAAAAAATATAAAAAAATTATGTACATTTTAAGCTACTTTCTAATGGACTTTACCATCTGAATAAACTAAAAACTTTCCCATTTCACATGCTGTGGATCTCTTACAGTTGTTGGCTAGTGCTCTGATCCACTGCCTGGCTTTCAGCAGTGTCCAGTATCTCTTGACTTTCAGCTAGATTGAGATGGTAGATGACTTCCTATTTGTGTTGAAAATCTCCGTTGTAGGGGTAGGAAATCCTAACTCATAATACCCATAAATTGCAACTCCAGACCCCTTGTAAGTAATCACAATTTATCAGCAGTTAATTACAGTGAGACTTGCAGTGTTTGATTACTCTGATTTTTGAAGCCTAATGTTTGATAATATTGTGTGACTGTATAGATAGGTTTGTTTTCATATTTTTAAAAATAAATAAATAAAAAATGCAAACCTACACAAAAAGCCCAGCCCAGAAAAGCACACAAAAAACCCAGCCCACAGCTGTTTGTTTAAAGTAGAGAATATAAAATGTTGGCATTATTATTGCAGTGGTAATATAAAATGTGAAACTCGTGATGACTGAAAGAACTTGCACACTATAAAATCATAGCTGTTGAGAGTGTCAAGTCACCCAGGTTATTTCATAAAGAGTCAAATCATGAAGAGCAGAGTTTAATGCTTTAACTTTGACGTTTATTTTTTCTTAACGCTGACCAGACTTTAAATCCCAACCTGAACCATCCCCAGTTCTGAGCCAGCTGACCAAGCGACAGCAACAACAAACACAGGCTGTTCCTGTTCCTCCTGGGCTGGAGTCCTCCTCCTCCCAGATAAAACTCCAAGAGCCATCGCCAGTAGACAAATCTACAGCTGTTGGCAAAATGTTACAGCCCCCCACTATATCTATGGATAAGCAAGCAGTGACTGCCCATCAAACCCAGCAGAAACAGATAAAACCACCAAAACGGAGGATAGCTCCAGCATCCAAGGTGGGTAATTGAGAAGTATCTTCTCCTTTTATGTATAAACATACAAAAGCTTCTATCATAAATAGCATGGCCAGAAGGACTTGGGAAGAGTACATGACACTTGTGTTCAGTTTTGGGTCCTTCACTACAAAAAAGACATTGAGGTGCTAGAGCCAGTCCAAAGAAGGGCAACAAAGCTGGTGAAGGGTCTAGAGAACAAGACTTATAAGGAATGGCTGAGGGAACTGGAGTTGTTTAGTCTAAAGGAGGCTAAGGGAAGACATTGCTCTTCACAACTAAGTGAAAGGAAGTCGTAGCGAGGTGGCTGTTGGTCTCAGTAAAAAGTTGATAGGATGAGAGGAAATGGCCTCAGGTTGTACCAAGGGAAGTTTAGACAGGATATTAGGAAAAATTTCTTCCCCAAAAGGGTTGTCAAGCATTGGAACAAGCTGCCCAGGGGAGTGGTTGAGTCACCATCCCTGGAGGCAATTAAAAGATGTAGTTGTGGTGCTTAGGGACATGGTTTAGTGGTGGACTTGGCAGTGCTGGGTTTTACAGTTGGACTTGATGATCTTATGGGTCTTTTCCAACCTAAATTTTATGGTTCTATTCTATATAAATTGTTAAGGAGAAGGAGAGCGAAGACCACGGTCTGTTTCTTGATTTTAAAGCAGGAAAATCTAAGCTGGATAGTTTCTAGGTCCAAAATACAGTGATTTTATCTTTTCCAAGCACATGTCTGATTGCTCTATGTGGAAAATTACTCTTGCAAGTGATTATGGGGTATTTTTGTGTTGTTTTTTTTTTTCTCTTAGCTTGGTTTGGGTTTTTTTTGGTTTTTTTTGTGGTTTTTTTGGTTTTTTTTTTTGTTTGGTTTGGGTTTTTTTTCTTTGATTTCGTAGCCACAATCTGAATGTTGGCTGAAGGGGACAGATACAGATGATGCTTTGATATTCTAGAATAGTGTGGCTCACTCTTTCAGCTCCAGATCAGGGAACAGAATCAATTAATTAATTTCAGGTTACAAGAATGTAGTTAACTTATGGGACGTAAAGTGGGGGGGTTGTTGCAGATGTAGTTAGCAGTAAGGCTGAGGCAGTAACTGAAGATGCCTGTAGTTAAGGGAGGAGAGGGTGTCAGTTACTGACATCTGTCATTATAATAGTAATACAAATGCAAAACAATTATGGCTTTTTTAACTCCTTTAAGATTCCTGCCTCTGCAGTGGAGATGCCTGGATCATCAGATGTGGCAGGGTTAAATGTTCAGTTTGGATCAGAGCCTGCACTCCTAGAGTTTGGATCAACTTCAAGCAGTGAGAATGCCAGCCAGGCGACCAACAATAGGTTGTACTCAAAATCTGTAAAGTATATGTGAGCTCCCCTTATGCGTTCTTGCATGTCTTCTTTAGGGAGTTAGGTTTGTGCCAAAAACTTCGAGGCACAGTTAGCATGTAATGGAAAGGGGAAATATGATGATTTTTAAGGCTATTTTCTGTGTGTGGCATCTTAAAGGAGAAATGTCTTTATGAATGACAATCAAGATTTCCTTGGATGGGTTGATGAAAAGCTAGATATGACATGAATGTAAAGAACCTTATAATAAGCTACCCTTTATCAAATTGCTTTCTCATGTTTAATTGTCCTGATTTTCAAATTTGTTTGAGGGTTTGTTCCTCACAACTCAAATTTTTCTGCTTTTGATCCAGGAGAGATGACCTGAGAGATACCATATGTGCATGTCCGTAGGTTGGCATCAGATTACAGATCTGATGGATGCTCCTATGGGATGAGAAAAGAAGCCAGTCTTTCAGTATGCAGAAGATCTTACTGAAATGCTGAAATAGCCAATGATGAATACCAATGTGCCAGTGACCCTTTTAAAAAATTATTAATTCAAAAATTAGCTTCAGCAAAAAGCTTCCTAAAGTTAATTCAGAAATTCTAGTAAAAATTAACTTCTGCATTAATTTCTAGTTCTATAAATTCATCTGTTTAGAAAGTAAAATGCTCCTGCATGTTTTGAAATATTTTTTCCTCTTTGCATAGTTCATTCTTTTAGACATTAGAATTCTATTATAAAAGAGACTGGATGTTTCTCATAATATACCAGACTTTATGGATCTGATTGTTTAAAAGAAGAGAGATTATGATCATTAATTTATCCTTTAAGAATGTGGAAGGAACATGACTGTAAAATGCTTGTGTGAAAACTCTTTGTTGGGCAGTGATTACTGGGGACAAAGGCAAAATTTTTTTATTTTATTTTAGATTTTTTTTTCTAGTTTTATAAATAGTATAGATTTGACTACATGTTTAAGGTAGTTCTAGGTAACTGTATAGGAGCTGATATTTTTATGAAGATGTTTGAGATGTCATTTACTAAGATGATAAATAATTTTTACTTTTTCCAGTGATTTTTTGAATACCTCTTTGCCAATATCCAATACAGTACAGGAGTCCACCTACACAACCTCTGCCATCACCTCTTCCAGTCTCACCTGCTCATTCCAGGGCACTAGCTCAGTGACAACTTCCTCCTATGATCAGACTTCTGCGCATAGTAGGATAGCATACCAAAGCTCCATGGCTACATCTGAATCAACCCCTGTTGCAGTTATGGTGAGTGAATTTCAGGAATAAGACCTTGAAAAAGGTGAATATTCTTATTCATGTTAGACTTGTATTGCCCTGTTATGTTAATATTTTAACCAAGCCAAGTAATAGTTTTGATTCCCGAGGTCACTGTGTTGTTTGTTTGTTTCTATTGTGTTTTTTTGTTTGTTTGTTTGTTTTTTGTTTTTTTTTGTGATATAAAAGCCTCTGATTTTAAGGTGTTTTTGTTTGGTGGTTTTGGGTTTTTTTTACTTTTTAAATTGCCATTTTACCTTTTTTCTTAGTAATACTTAACATACTAGTTGAGGTTCCTTCCCCAAAACTTAGCTTCTTAAAAAGGAATTTTCTCTGTGTATAAATATTAGTTATGACATTTTTCAATAACTTGACAGTTTATATCTAAAGGTATATTATTTATTGAATTTATATGGCACCTGGCAAAAGGATCCCAAATTGTTTGTGTCCCCATCAGCTGTGTTCTTTTTATTGGATTTAAACAGCAGTGGGAATTAGTTTTATGTGTTATTTTAAAAAGTATAAGGAGAGATCTAATCTATGACAGAGAGGATCTCTCTTGGGAGATATTCAAAAGCACCTGCTCTCTTTGTACGTGGAATGTAGGTTTGTTTTAGGAGAACTTAATTTATTAAATGTTTAAGGAACTTGTCAGAATTTGTAAGTTTATTTACTTCTGGCCTTTGTTATGTAATGGCTCAGTCACACTTGTCTTCTGTACTAGCTCTTACGCACTGGTGAGGATAAAGTGCAGGCTGTCAACTTCTGTACTCCAGCATTATCCAAAAACCAACTGGTGCTTCTTAAGTCTTTCAATGGAAAAAAAACTATGTCTCTGTGTAACTTGCATAGTTAAAATTGTGAGTTGTATTAGATCAAATGCACAACCATTTCCTATATGTTAATGCAATTCTTTTTTTTCATATTGGTGTGCACCTGAAGTTTGTTATATGCAGTACATGAGAAGGTCTCCTGCTGATGGGTGTAACACCTTGCACTTGACACTTTATTATGTGGTTTTGTTAAAGGCAGTAAAAAGTTATATTTCTGCCTTTTTTTTTGTCTTTCAATTTAGAATGAATATAGGATTTTGCATGAAGAATGTTCAAATGTCAGTCTGAAAACTTAATATACCTTTAAGATGATTTATTTATTTCTCTTTTGTTTACAGAGCAGGCACAGTGATGTTAGAACACAGGCAACTCTTGACAGTAAGTTTACAAAGTTTGGTTGCGCACAGGACTTTCTGATCTTTCCTACTACTTGCTTTGTGCACAACTGTATTGGTGACATCTGTTTTATGTTTTTATATTGTTCTCACTGGCTAATTTTTGGCTGACCCATTTGGGTTTATTTTGTACTTGCATAAGATATATTGCTTGCTTCTTGACTAAAACTGAAGTATGAAGGCAGCCCTATTAAATCTGGAAACCTAAGCAGTCTCAGAATTAGAAAAGCTGCTTTGCAGCTGATTTTTCTTTTGACTGTATCTGCCCAAAACAAAAACAAAATATAAAATTAAAAATTAATATCAAACTTAGCAGTTCTTCCAATTCTCTGTTGGGAAGCTGTGAGTAGCATTTAGCTGTAATAAAACAGTCACATTCTTTGAATACACCTCTTGCTGGGTATAGTGCAACTTATGTCCTGTTACACGCCTGTGAGTAACATGCTCCCTCTGCCAGGTAGCTTGCTGCCTTGCATTGGAGTAACAGTAAAACAGTACTGGCTCTGATACAGACATTACTGTCACCTTCATCTTGGCCTGTTTCTAATGGGATATTTCACTTGTAGCACCCTTACAGCTCTCTTCCTGGAGTTAAAATAATTATAGTATTCACTCTTCTGACCTTTATGTGCTGGTCTGTGGAAGTTTTCAAGAGCAGCAGTGTGAATTAGCATCTTTTGGAATTTCAGCATTTCAATTTTAGATTTTAGGTCTGTCATCCTCTTAAACATCTCTTCAGGTAGGGCCTGAAGTTTTGAGTATTCAGACTTGTAAACAGTGTTTTGTTAGTGCCAAGTTAAATTTCAGTGAGCTGAAAGAGTGTATATACAAAAAAAGTTACCACTTAAAAGATTTTTATATATAAAACCAGCTTTTCAAGTGGAAAACTTTCTTAGTCTTACATACAGAACTAATAAACAACTTATGAAATTCACTACAGGACTTTTTGCTTATGGAAAACGAAGATCTGAGAATTAAGTGTGTTCAAGGCCAGGTTGGATGGGGCTTGGAGCAACCTGGTCTAGTGAAAGGTGTCCTTGCCTGTGGCAAGGGGGTTGGAACTAGATGATCTTTAAGGTTCCTTCCAACCCAAACCATTCTGTGATAATTCCTAATATTTTTGTAATTATTCTGTAATGGCTTTATTATTTCTATGCCAGTTCTGAGAGAACTTCCTCTCCCCCTGCATCTCAAACACATAAACTGGAATCAGTCTTCTACCATGTATCTATTTCATGCATCCAAACTATTTTGAAATTCTATTCTTAACATTTGAAAGTACTGACCTTTTCCCTACTGTATGTGCTGGTAATATTCTTAGTTGTTCATCTCTCATCTTTGCTGCTAACCTTTAATATCCAGATCTCATTCTTCGTAAACCTTTAGTGCAAAGCATGGCTGGTGTTTTATACTTCTGACCATCCAACTTGTTTCCTGGTTGTCTTTGTCTTGCACATTGTGTTCAGGCATCTCGTAAGGGGTCTTGATGAAGACCCCTTTTTACTTCAGGAATGGAACCCTGCTCTAAATATATTGAGAGTTGTAAATGTTATTTACTTATTTGTATATGTATCCTGCCAGGAGGTATCAGGTGATACAGTTGCCTTCTTCATAACTGTGTTTCTGTTTGTCACTTTAATTTCCTTCTCTGTTGTCAGTTACCATCACTTATTGCCAAGGCCTCTTGATTTCTGTTTGCATAGCACCCCATCCAGCAACCTGACTTGGGTCATTTAGTGAGGAAACCAAACCAAGAATGTGAACAAACTGTGATGCGTAACCTCCAAGCATGACCATTCTAAGACTGTTTCATGTGCATTACAAGTTAGTGATGATCCACTGGCTAGTGGTCTCTGGTGTGGTATGGAAGCATGGCCTGGCAAAAGGCAGGGCTCAGCTCTCTTTCTGAATTTTATTGATGGGCAAGTGACTCTAATTCTGTGTCTTATCATCGTAGGACAAGAGGTAAGTGTAGAAACAGCTGGATATTACATTGGGCAGCAGAGTTGTTCTGTGTCTTATTACAGTATAGCGATCCTTTGGAAAGGCACATCTGTAGTAAACAAGTTCTACTCTGTATAGCCTAAAAAGTAATATTAATGCTAAATGCTTTTTGTTATCTAGGTCAAATAAAGTAAGACAATATTTGACAACTCTTTAGCCATTAAAAAAGCTTAATGCTGTGCTCTGTTGTAGCTTCTTTTATTCTACTGCATTACACATTTGACTTGTTCTCCAAACTGGTAAGTTGTATGTGCCCTCACACTCCAGTTATCCAAGTCTCAGATATTAAAGGTGCTATGTAGGTTGGAATGAAGAAGCAGAGCTGTAGGTAAAAGCATATTTGTACAGTGCCTTGAAAAGCACAAATGACTTGTTTGCGGAACCAAATGCAAGTAATTTTAAAATTAAGATTGACTCGCAAGTGAAAGTTAGTAATCTAGATAGTGGGAGGTAAAGTGCGTAACATTGTATGTGTGTAGCAGTGAAAATTATAAATCTATTGTAGGTGAAGAGCTTAAAGGGGAAAAAAAGATAATTCTGTTGCTGTTTGAATTTTCATTAATAGCCAGACTGCTTGATACTGTTACTGGTTCTTAACGGTCAGGTTTTTGTAAAATGGGGGGAGAATACTGTTGTGTTCTTGGATGCAGGCTGGGATGTCAGGTATGCTGGAATTTGTCTTTGAATGCCTCTTTTTAACTTGTTGCAGCTACTTCATCAGTTCCAGAGCCTTTTCCTTCACTGTCTCCTGCTGGTTCTCTGCCTAGCATAGTATCCACCACTGCCTTGCTTCTGCCTTCAGCATCACAGCACATGGCAATGTTGTCCAGCTTGCATCAGTTCAGTGATTTGGCCAGCAGCTCACTTTCCCAGTTAAGCAGGTACAGGAGGAGTTGTGATAAACTGAAAGGGTTTCTATTTTGGGAAAAGAGCAAATGTAAGGGTGATTGTGTATGGGGGCTGTCAGACACCAGGATCCCCTTTTCTGACATTAACATTAACTAGAGAGAGATCTAGGAGAGACCAGGATGTTTCTGATTGCGAAGCGTGAGCTCTGGGCTGCCTTTTAATGGTAGAGCAGCTGCTGCCCTCAAGTTTTTCTGGTATATCATAGAATCATAGAATAGTTAGGGTTGGAAAGGACCTTAAGATCATCTAGTTCCAACCCCCCTGCCATGGGCAGGGACACCTCACACTAAACCATGTCATCCAAGGCTTCATCCAAACTGGCCTTGAACACTGCCAGGGATGGAGCATTCACAACCTCCCTGGGCAACCCATTCCAGTACCTCACCACCCTAACAGTAAAGGATTTCTTCCTTAGATCCAGTCTAAACCTCTGCTGTTTAAGTTTGAATCCATTACCCCTTGTCCTATCACTACAGTCCCTAATGAATAGTCCCTCACCAACATCCTTGTAGGCCCCCTTCAAATACTGGAAGGCTGCTATGAGGTCTCCACGCAGCCTTCTCTTCTCCAGGCAACTTTGTGTTTCAAGGGGCTCTTGCTTCAGTCATGGCAGCTAAATTTATTCCCTCACTTTGTCCACAGTGCTTGCTGTTTGTTTAGTGTTATATGTTTGAAATTATTCCTTAATGGTTTACTTCCTGGCTGATTTTGAAATATTGTAGCTTCATTTATATTTGTATTTCTTAGAATTAAAAATTAAATAATTCCATGGAGGCAGTGCATGTTGTTTTGGTTGTTTGGGTTTGGGGGTGGGGTGTTTTTTTTTGGTGTTTGTTTTTATTTGTGTGGTGGGTTGTTTAAATAATGATAAGGGCAATAACAAGGGAAGAGAATACAACTGCTCACCACCCGCTTCCTGATACCCAGCCCAACCCGAACAGTGATCTATCCCTTCCGGGTAACTGCCCCCAGTTTATATAATGAGCATGACGTGCTGTGGTATGGAATACCTCTGGCTATTTTGGGTCAGGTGTCCTATCTCTGCTTCCTTTTGGCTTCCCCTCCTCCCTGGCAGAGCATGAGACTCAGAAAGTCCTTGGTCAGACTAAACATTACTTAGCAACAACTAAAACCATTGGTGTTATCAACTCTGTTCCCAGGCTGAAAGTCAAAAACACAGCACTGCACCAGCTACTAAGACTGAGAAAAATGACTGCCACTGCTGAACCCAGGGCAGGGTTTTTTTCTGTTTCACAGCTAGGACATGGTTGATTCTCTTTTAATATACTAGTGTTTTCTGTTGATTAAAATGGTAAATGTGTCAAATAAGAATTATTCCATTCACGTTAGAAACAATGTCTCCCCATATTTGTTTGCTGAAAAGCTGTGTACATTTAGTTGGAGGATTGATGCTGTTGGACAGATATCAAGCACCATGAAAAGATTATGCCTGAATTCCAAGCATGTCTGACTTGGTTGTTCTGGAGGCTCTTTTCTGTGTCCCTACCATAGGTCAGATGGTCAATTAAGTTTTATTAGAAGAGCTGGGGAGAGTGTGTGAGGGAGTGGTTTAAAACCACATGTTGGACTGAACCACTTATTTCTTTGCTGCCTGAAGTGGTGTCATTGTAATTCCTGCAGACAGGGAACAGTTTTAAAGAGTCAAAGTAAAATTAATCTATGAAACTGCCAAGTTTTATTCTGGTCCCACACCTTGAAGAGCTGGTAGAAGTGTTTGCCCTTAAATTTATATTTATATATGCATATAATTTAGCCTGCAGCTTTGTTATGAAAACTGCTGTATTTTCTTGTGACTATTTCCATAGGGAACACTAAAATATTTGTTATGGTTAGGATCTCTCTTGTTTCTGATTTCACATGAGGAGAGGCTTTTTGAGCACCAAACTATATGCTGCTTTTACTGCCAGAAGTTCACAGGCTTGATCAGCTAGGGGAAAATTGTGGTGAAGCATGAAATCAGACTCTACAACTCAGAGAGGGTTATAAAGCAGGTATGTTTATTATGGTGCCGGCTGCAAGGGGGATCGCTCCTCCTGTCTTTCACACCGAGAGGTTAAGCAAGCAGATATTTATTACACACAAACATGCATATTCATTAGGTTCCTGAGAGAGCATTGGGGATATTAAAATTAGTTTAGATACTCCTTATCAGAAGTCTCCACCCTTTTGGTGCTTGCGCACTGCCCTCCGATGGTCGTGGGCAGGGGTCTTTAAGATGAAGTAAGTGTTCCTCATGGTGCACTTTTCACCTTTGGCACAGTTGGATGCCCCAGTAATCACAAAACTAGTTGAAACCAGCCATATCTGTAAGTTTCTGATAGCTGGCAAAGATTTAGAACAGTGTGACCTTTGTACAAAATTAATTGCAAGCAGAACAGGATGGGCAGACAAGGAGTATCCTAAGCTAGCAGATGTTTGGGAGCCATTGCCTCCAAACTAACTGATAATTAGAAGGATGGAAAGAAATAATTCACTCTTGTTAGTAAGACTACTAAATTCTGTTATCACACCACAGACTTACAACACAAACATTGTTGTCTATCTTAGACCTAAGTTAAGTTAAAAGTATTTTAACCCTATGTTTTCCAGTCACTTGCTTTCTTTATATCAGTGGTGCTAAAGCAGAGTTGCTTCCTAAAACAAAGTTATCTGCGGATGTTTTTCATCAGGGGATTCTTTATGTTCATATTTTGCAGTACATGTATAAAACTGAACTGATAGTTCTGAGTCATCTTTTCAAAGAGGAAATGGCTTTTGGTGTGGTGTGGTGGTATGAACCAGCCTTGATTCAATTGCCAGATTCTGTAGTAGTATGTCTAAGTTTTGGGCTTTCACAGATACTCTTCATTTACTGGTTTTGTGGTTTGCTTGGGGGTTTTATGTGGTTGTTTTTGTTGTTGTTGTTTGTTTTGGTTTTGCAGGGGTGTTATTGGTTTTTGTTTGCTTTGTTTTGGGGTTTGGGTGTTTTTTTTGAGCTCTGTCTTTTGAGACTGTTTTCGGGCTTTTGGCAGAGTTGTGGGGCAAATACATTGCAGTTCTAATTGGTTGAACTAATGTTATGCAAGTTATGTGAGAAATACCATGAGTCAAACCAAAGCACTGCCTCACCTAATTAATACCTGTGCCCTGTAGCAGGCAGTAGCAGTTGCTTAGGGAAAGAATGTGAAACAAACCATGTGTTGTATGAACCTTCTTTTGGTTTTGGACTTTACATGTCTTTGATTTGTTGCTACGTAATTCCTGAATCAACTATTGTTCTAAAAAGATAGTAAATTGATAAATACAAATGAATGGTGGCTTAGATGTTTCTTGTTAGTAATTCTCTGTACTTCAGTTTCTTTCATTAAATGGTAGTAGGATATTAATTAAAGGAAAAAGTTGTCTGTAGTTGTCCATCTCTCTATATATGCATATACATGCGTGTATATACACACATCACTTACAGACATTTTTCCTTCAATATCCTGCTGTGTATGTGTATGCACATACCTACAATTTTTATTCTTTAACTAATATCCTACTACCTACTCTATGTTTGTGTATATATGTGTGTATATATACATATTTAAAAATGTCCTAGGAAAAATTTTCTTTGCAATTTCTTTCTAGCTCCCTTTCCAGTCATCAGAGCAGCCTCTCCCCTGCTTCAGTGTTGTCTTCAAGCACATCACATGTGGTAAGTCCTATTTGGATTTCAACAGATTTTTGGCATATCATCAGTTTATCTGATGATTAAGACCCTCTCTTAAAGTTCATTGTGTCCCAGTACAGCAAGAACCCAAACAAGAGCCTTATCTGAAGGACTTCCAGCCTTCTAATGGTAAAAAAAGTCTTCAGCACTTGTGATTTGTACTATATCAAGAATAGCTATTACAGAGAATTGCCAGTCACACAACTGTAGAGGAAATTTTCATGCCAGCAAGGGAGGATAAAGAATTTCTTGTAAAAAATGTATTAAAAATAAACAAACAAACAAACCCACCACCCCAAACAGAACAAAAAACAAACTCCAACATTTTAACCTAGCTGTCTGAAACTTCTCCACTGGAGAGGTTAGCTGGCAAAATGCAGGTGATGGAATGATGCATGTCATGACAGATAGTTTTTAGATTTTACCATGTGGTATTATTGTTGCCTGTATATTTAATGCATTTGAATTAAGAAGTCAAATGGTGTTGAACACAGTGTTCTAGATGAGGTTGCACAAACAAGAGAGATGCTACCTTGTTCTGTGATGGGGAACCTCTGTACAATCCCAGTTGGGGTGTGCAGATAGGTTACTGCTTTTCTTTATGCCTGTATTTTGGTTTATATTGCTCCATCCCTACTGCATATGTAACTTAAAAATTTACACATATCCAAACATCCTTCTTTTCTGTTGTCAGAGTTGTTTTGGCTTCTTTGTGTTGATGACACTGTTTTGCAAGTGTGATCAGCTTACAGCTAAGGCACTGTATGGTGCTGGATTCAAACCAAGAACATCCTTTATCATCATGTGTTCCTGTAATAGATCTGGTCTGCATTTCAGTTTACCACACCAACTCTGTTGTGGGGCACTGTTGTTTTAATCTTTTAAATTCTACAAGTGCACCGAGGAAATCATGATGGCATTGTCCTGTATTTTGAAGAAAAATGCTGTCTTTTGGAAAAATATAGGAGTTTATTTAACATAACAGGTACTGGCTGAAAAGAGTATATAAGCAAAGGGCAAGAAATAATGCCATGGAGTGACATTTGAGTTACTACTGTATAATTTTGTGATGATGTAGTCATTTGAATTTAACCCTTGTGTAATAATTTTCTTTGAATACTTAAAAACCACAAGCATGCAACTTCATTGCATGCTTGGTGCATAGAGAATGCATATCTTTTTCTTTTGCATGTTCTGCTGTTACTTAAAAGATTGCTGTTTTGGGGTGGTTTTGTGGCTATTTTTTGTATGGTTGTGTTTTTTCCCCCAGCATCTTCCGCTGTGGTGTATTTGCTCCATGATCCTCATTCTTTTTGTCTCCTTTCTAGCACACTAGTGTTGAGAACACAACTTCGCTTCAGCCCTCAACAACCTTTTCAACTGTTTCAACCTCAGCCACTAGCACCACCTCTTCAGTTGTCAGCATGGCAAACAGTATGAACACTACAAACAGCCTTGGCCTGAGTGTTTCCAGTGTGTCTATACCAGCTGCTTCCACACGGGCAGCTCCCTTAGTGTCTTCAGGTTTGCAATATTAACAGATTACATGGATAGACAGAAGACTTCAGTTGGCAGGGCTATCAGTTGAGCATCTCACCAGCCATAACTATGCTGAAAAATCCACACTCTTGACTAGCATTTTTAACATGCTTTATTTGTTGGCTTATGAAGTCACTTGGTTTTGTGTTTTTGAAATATTTGTTAGGGTGTTATGTGGCATTTATAGAGCACATTCCATCCCCAAAGAGCTTTATAAATAGACGCCAGAGCAGTTCTAACTTTGGAAGTTTTGGGCTAGAGATTTGCCCAGTTTGTCTTGGCTGTGAGTTCACATCATCTTTAATTTCAGTCTTCTCTGCGATTTGTGATTATCAAAATGTACTTCAGTGTCCTCATTATCATATGCCATATCCCTACTGCCACATGTACAGAAAGGAAAAAAGCGTCTGGTGTCTGTGTCATTCCAAAGCAATTTCCTTCAGAAGAAGGGCCCCCAGAGAGAGAAAGAAGGTGGGGAGGCCTCTTGCACTGAAGTGGAAGTAATGCTAAATTCTCTTTTGGTTCTGTAATCAACCTGAACTGCTAAAAAGAAGTTCTATGGAGGGAACTAAATTATTTAAATATTAAGATTAAACTTACAGAAGGATTTCTCATTTCTAATTCTAATACCTTGTAAATTAAGTGTTTGATGACTGGCCCAAGTTCATTTTTTATTTATTTATTTTTAAACTCTTCTGCTTCCTGGCACTTCTTCATTGAAGCAACTGAAACTGTTTCAGTCTTCTCTTTGCTATTCCTAGCTGCAATAAGTCACCCACAAAAAGTATGCTGGCTAAATTTCATGTTTTCCAGTGTATTGCTAGTGATAAAGCGGAATGTGTTAACAGAGCAGAAAATGAGAGAATTTACAATGCCTGAATTTTGCCTGCAGGAGCGGACTGAGGAAAGGAGACTTCCTGTAATTCTTGTAATCCTCTTGGACAAAGTAAATTACAAAATCAGACTTCTCTGATTGGGCTGGTTTCAGTCTTAAGCAGCCTGTGCTTTTTCCTTTCCTTTGAGGCATGGTTAAAGTCTTCAGGCTATTTTAAGCATTCTCATCAACCAGCACAAAATTCTTCTGCTTAGTTCTGCTCTTTACAAGCTATGACAGTGAAGTTGCCAGGGTTTGTGAGCTATATTATCACAATGCTGAAGCCTTCTCTAGAGGCTTGTTAAAAGTGTCTATATTTTGATTCTGCAGGCAAACCTTCCCCAAACCTGCCCCAAGGTGTACCACACTTGTTGCATAACCAGTATATTGTGGGACCTGGAGGACTTCTGCCTGCCTACCCAGTAAGCAATTTAATTGTTCCCATCCTTGATTTCTTAACTCTGGTACAAGTGAGCCCTCCAGACCTGCTGCGGTCTATGCCAAGGCATTTCTGTCAGCGCATTGCACTTGGAATTCTTGTTCCAAATGCTGAAGAATATGTGAAATTAACTCACAGGTTTTACTGTTGATAGTACATGACAGAACTGTTGGTACAGACCTGATTTAGCTGCTATTGAAGCTAAATGTGCATGTTGCTTTGGTTTTCAGTGGTATCAGGTTTTTAGATCCTTTGAGTAAAATTAGACTCATTGAGGTTTGTGTTACTGGAATAGATATACTATAGTAATAGCTGAAATGTTCCATGTGTCCTTTCTGTCATACTTTGAAAGATTGCACATAGCTGCTTGGTGTCTGACCAGGATCAACATATTTTGGTTATCTTGAATCAAGAACTTTATTCTAATAATTTTTCTGTATCATACTGAGTACAAGGGGATACCATAGGTCACTTTGTGGTCTAGTCATTAAATCTTAAATCCTATTATTCTCAGAAGTAATGATTGAAGCAAAGAAGGCTGTTGCTCTTACTTCCAAATCTGAATGTCCTGTACATTTTTCACAAGTTGATGAATGATTCATCTGTGGAAACAGTGTTGAAGATGGGACACTAATATTCTCAGAGGGCTGCTGTCACCAAGAAACAGCAGTGATAAGCCGTTTTAAGCTTACCTGTACTAGCCTTAAAACGCTACAGTGCACCATGATAACACAATGTGACATATAGCTGTACACCTTTAAAACAGGCTCTGTTTAAAGCCCTAAATTGGTGTCAGAGAAAAGTGTTATAATGATGTTTTATTTTTATTTGTCTTTAAGCAGATTTACGGTTATGATGATCTCCAAATGCTTCAGTCCAGGCTGCCAATGGTAAGTAAATGGCTTGGCTTATTTAATTTTAAACAAGTTACCTTCAGTATTGATTGTTTGTGCAACACAAATTAGTGCATTTGATGGTGACTGAGAGCTTATCTGTATGTAGTATATTGTGGGCATGCTTTGTGCTTTTGAGAAGGGAAGTTTTTAATTGTTGTAGCAACAGTATGACGTCTTGTCAAATCTAGTTGAACCCTGAGTGGCAGTGTTTTCTTTTACCAAGAGGTAAGGTTGAACAGCAAGTACACAAATTGGCAGCCAGTATGAATGGTTTTGGAGGCACTTGTAGGTAGAGATCTTTGTGTATGCATCATGGCAATAAATGCAGGTGAGCTGGAGGAGGGGGAGAGTATATGATGTTTTCTTCCTTACCCGGATACAGAACATAAATGGTGTGTGAGAAAAGCTGTGAGTTAGATTCACAAAGAGCCTCAGCCTGGATTGTGGAAAGGTAAAGAATTTTGTTTTCAGAAAACTAGGATAAGGATCTTGGAGAGAAAGCTTGCTAGTATGTAACAGAAAAATCACAGGATTAAGCGATGCAGTGCATCCCTAGAGGCAGAAATGGAGCAATGAGTAGTGACCTGGAAAAGAAGTATCACTGGATGAATGCCATAGTTAAAGGTCCAAGTCAGTACTAGGTCTTCCATGTGGAGTCTAGAGACAGCAAGAGTCAGATAGTCAAAGGGGAGTACAGGGATGTCCCAGGCAAAACCCTGTCCAGTTGCACATCCTGAACATCCATCTCAAAAACAGGCAACTTTATTCTATATGCCAGCAAATAAAGCATGTTGAAAATGCTAATAAAGAGTGGATTTCTTAGAGCAGTTATGACTAGTCTTAGGAGGAGCAGCTGAGGGAACTGGGGTTGTTTAGCCTGGAGCAAAGGAGGCTGAGGGGAGAACTTATTGCTCTCTACAACTACCTGAAAGGAGGTTGTAGTGAGGTGGGGGTTGGTCTCTTCTCCCAAGTAACACATGATAAGACAAGAGGACACTGCCTCAAGCTGCACCAGGGGATGTTTAGATTGGATATTAAGAACAATTTCTTAATTTCTTCACTGACAGGGTTGTAAAGCATTGGAACAGACTGCCCAGGGAAGTGGTTGAGTCTTTTCTGCAGCTGAACTTTCCCTTCCTGCCTAAGTCTCTTTTCTGTCTGTAATGCTCTGGCATTGACTGTGGTCTGTTTCCCTTTCACTTGTGTGTCACCTTTGTTTTCATATTAGCTGATCTTTTCACCTTTGGAAGTATTGTGAAATGATGTTGCTTGGAAGAGCCTGGGGAGCCCCCTTCTGGAGAAAGGGCTTTGGGGTGGTGGCAGTGGTGGCTTCTGAGGAGGTGGCTCTGTGTATAGGCAGGTGATGGTTTGATGTGTTCCTGGCTAGAGCTGGCCCAGCTCATTTGTTTAAAGCTCCTGAGAATGGGGAAGAAAGGCTTTTCCTTCAGGAAAAAGGGAAGGGCTTTGCTCCTCTTCCTGGCTGTAGTCCCATATGTGTGCCCCTGTAGCAGGGGTTTTGTGTTTTCTCTATTTCCTTGCCTGTGGTGGCTGGAGAGCAAAGAAGATGCTCCCCATGGGGCTATCAGTAAGTGAAAGGTCTTGTGTTTCGGATGGCCTGAGCCCCTGTGCCCCTAGAGAAGTGTTATCCAAGAGGCCTCTGGAGGTGGAGCTGAGCCAGTTACAGAGGTATAATAATCTAGTTACAGAGCTTGAGGAGGTAGAGGTTGCACTTGCTAAGGTTTTAAGGTCCTAAGGTCCTTTCCAATAAGGATCATGTTCTGCTTATATGAGAGCTGCTGCCACATGTTTTATCAAAGGTTTTGGAGCAGGGGAAATGTGTGTGATGGTGTTGGTGGTGTTGGGCGGTAATGAGCTGAGACCCATGATCTTGTCAGGCAACATTATGTTGAGGAGTGCTGTACTTGTGGTGCTGGCATGTGCACTATGTTTTGGCATACCTAAGTGCCATCACTAGAGGAGGTCCATGGTGCTGATATTGGAGGTCCATGGCTGCACTTTGTCTGTGGTGCCTAGAATAGTTTATGCTGCAAGATATTTTCAAGCAGCACAATGAAAGTGTTGTCATAAAAAAAATGTCTGAAGTGGCAAGAGGAGCCAAATTCAGCCTAGTCAAAGCGATCTTTACTGTGCCTCTCCTTCATATAATCATAGAATGGTTTGGGTTGTAAGGGACCTTTAAATGTCATCTAGTCCAACCTCCCAGCAATGAGCAGGGACATCTTCAACTAGATCAAGGTGCTTAGAACCCCATCCAAGCTGACTTTGAATACTTCCAGGAAATGGGCATCTGCCACCTCTCTGGGCAACTTGTTCCAGTGTTTCATAGAATCACACAGAATAGTTTGGATTGGAAGGGACCTTAAAGCTCATCTAGTTCCAACCCCTCTGCCAGAGGCAGGGACACCTTCCACCTTTTAGTTTAAAACCATTACCCCTTATCTTATTGCTACAGGTTCTATTAAAAAGTCTGTCCCCACCTTTCTTATAACCTCCCCTTTGTCTTGAAAGGCTGTAATAAGGTATCCCTGAAGCCTTTCCTTCTCCAACTCTCTCAGCCTTTCCACATAGGAGAGGTGTTCCATTCCTCTGATCATTTTTGTGGCCCTCCTCTGGACCCACTCCAACAGGCCCATGTCTTGTACTGAGGACTCCAGACCTGAACATCAGTCAGTCTAAACTGGGATGGAAGGTGGAAAATGTTGAGGACATACGGGCTGAAGAGATGATTCTGATAAACAATAAATAAACCCTGGTAGAGGTTTTTGAAGAAGTTGAGGAAAGCTCATCTTCGGGGAGGTGCCAAAGAGAAGAGTGGACAGGGCTATGGGGCATGGGATCTGCACAGGCCTGTTTGGAGCAAGGCTTAGAGTAGGTGTTGAGTGAAGGTCACTTCCCCCCACCCCAAAGGCTTATTCCTGTGCCTTCAAGGCAAGAGGCTGTGGCAAGCTTTTTGCAATAGGTCTTTATTGTTTTGTGAAATAAATACTTGGATAAATACTTGTCAAATATTTGCCATGTCAAATAAAATAGAATAATTTATATAAATAGACAAGTAGTCAGTGGAGGCTCAAAGTCCATGGCTGTTCTTGCAGGGGATGTTGTCATCAGGGAAGGCGAAAGGATGGAGGTAGGGATGGTGCGGTGGTCCAAAAGTGATGGTGGCAGCATGGGTGGGGCCATGCAGGTTGGACAGAGTAGTTGGGCTAATTGTGCATAATGCAGGCGAGGTTGTGGAGGCATTGGAAGCAGACACAAGATGCTAGGCAGACATGGCTGCCAGGTGGCTGGCTTTATGCGGTGCTGTGTCTTTCCCTTTACTTTTTTCTTATTTCAGAGAGTTTCCGACCATAATTTTTAGTTTGGCTGGTGGTTGTGGTGATGTTGGGGAAGTGTGGTGGTGGGGTGGCCATGGTTGGAGAGGGCGGTGGTGTGTTGGGGGCAGGTTGGCTGTAGTGGTTCAGTGGAGGATGTGAAAGTGTTGGGGTAGTGACACATGGGGCAATTTTGCTGCTGGTCTGTTTTTGTGGTTTCTCCTTTCCCACTGTCCTAGATTCAGCTGTAGCAGTTATTTTTCTCCTTCTTAGTAGCTGGTGCAGTGCAGTGTTTTAGCTTTATTCTGAGAACAATGCTCATAACACACCAGTGTTTTAGTTGTTGCTAAGTAATGCTTACTCCGATCAAGGACTTTTCATTCTCTCATGCTCTGCTGGGACGGAGCAGAGAGAGAACACCTGACCCAAACTAGCCAAAGGGGTACTCCATGCCACAGCATGTCATGCCCAGTATATAAACTGGGGGGAGTTACCCGGAAGACTCAGGTCATTGCTCAGGTTGGGCTGGTTATCAGTCGGTGGGTGGTGAGCAATTGTAATGTGCATCACTTGTGTTTATTGTCTGGGGTTTTTTTCCCTTCCATTTTAGTTTTATATTCTCTCCCCTTGTTATTTCCCTCATCATTATTATTGTTAGTAGTTGTAGTAGTAGTTTTGTATTATACTTCAGCTGTTGGACTGTTCTTAACATGTGGGATTTACATTCTTTCGATTCTCCTCCCCATCCTTCTGGGAGCAGGGGGGAAGAAAGAAAGGGGGGGATTGATCCAGTGGCTGTGTGGTTCTGAGTTACTGGCTGGGCTTAAACCATGACAGAGACTGAAAAGTCCTTGATCAGGGTAAGGGCTACCAAGCAGCAACTAATACATTGATGTATTATCAGCATTGTTCTCAGACTAAAGCCAAAACACAGCACTGTACCAGCTACTAGGAAGAAAAATAACTCTATCCTAGCTGAAACCAGGACAGTGCCCAAGTCTCTTTATCTAATGTGCTAGTATGGGTTGTGGGTTGTCTTTGTTTGCATGTCAATACATATTTCCTTTTTACAATTTGGAAGAGTTGTAAAATGATGTATTTCTCTTGAAACTCAGCAGCCCTCTAAGTCCAGGTGCTATTTGAGTAGGTAGCTCTGGGTCTAAGCTCCTGAGGACTAAATGTTTTTTGATGAGGTTTTTATAGTCTCTTTTTTCTCCTTTCCTTCCTTTGAACCTCATCATGATGGGGGATAAGAAGTATTTTCTAAAGCTCTTATTTATTGAATGAAGGAGACACAGTGTAATGGATGGGAACCTAGCTGAGAGTTGATTCCCTCTCGTGACTGAAAGACATAACAAAGTATGTTTTTTGTCAAAGTGTATTTGGTAGAGTATACATATTTTTATGTTCATCATGACTGTTTGTCTGAAAGAGTCAGGAAAACATAGGTGTGCAGCTGTTCTGTGACCTTCATATACTTGGTCACACCGGGGCAACATGGCCAGTGGTCTCAGCGTGGACAACAATGAGATCATGAGAAACTTCACGGCCCCACGAGTAATGAATTAGAGATCTGGCATAAAGCTGGTTGTTTTTCTAAGGGTGTAAAAGCAGGACCCTCTTGTAGCTGAATCTGAAGTCTCATCTATGGGTGGATGCACCACATAGGAATTTTCCCAATTACCTGAGAGTCCTGGCATCTGTTGCAAGCTGGAAGTGTGGGCTTGGATGATGATTCAGTGGTAATTGGTGATGTATTTCTTCTTGATCTCTGTTCTCTCTATGCAGTAATGATTTGATACATTGCTAGTTTTCCTCTGTGCTATACATATATATATGATTTGCTTTATTGTACTTATTGTATGTATATATATACACTCGATATGTGTTAGTGTGCTTATTTGCTTTAGTATGCTTATTCACCTTAGTGTGCTTGTTTAATAAACTGTGCATATTATACAGCTAGTGTATGGACATTTTGTTGCTTATCCTGCATGGCAGCAGAACACACAGCCAGAAATATTTTTGTATAGGGTGATTTTTGCTATTTTTGCCAATTGAGGATTTTTTAATGATTTCTATTTCATTGTGCTGTGTGGACGAAAAGGTCCTCTACAATCAGTTCCCTAGCCTCATTAGAAATGAGCCACAGGGTAGCATGCCACTGTTGGAGTCCAGATCCACAGAGCAATTTAAATGCATTTGTGTCAATGCCTGCAGCATGGGCAACAAACAGGAGGAGCTGGAAGCTATTTTGCAGCAGGGAAATCATGACATAATGGCCATCATAGAAACATGGTGAAACGATTTGCATGATTGGAGTGCTGCAATGGATGGCTATAGGCTCTTCAGAGGGGACATAGCAGCCTTCCAGTATTTGAAGGGGGGCCTACAGGGTTGCTGGTGAGGGACTATTCATTAGGGACTGTAGTGATAGGACAAGGGGTAAGGGTTTGAAACTTAAACAGGGGAGGTTTAGATTGGATCTAAGGAAGAAATTCTTTACTGTTAGGGTGGTGAGGTACTGGAATGGGTTGCCCAGGGAGGTTGTGAATGCTCCATCCCTGGCAGTGTTCAAGGCCAGTTTGGATGAAGCCTTGGGTGATAGGGTTTAGTGTGAGGTGTCCCTGCCCATGACAGGGGGGGTTGGAACTAGATGATCTTAAGGTCCTTTCCAACCCTGGCTATTCTATTCTATGATAGACAAGGAAAGAGAGGTAGTGGGATTGCATTGTATGTCAGGGAGTGCATTGACTGCTTTGAACTCAGTGTTCTGAGTGAGAAGGCTGAATGTTTGTGGGTGAAGATCAGGAGGGAGGCCAACCAAGCAGATATCCTGGTAGGAGTCTGTTATAGACCACCTATCCAGGATGAAGCTACAGATGAAGTGTTCTTCAAACAACTGGGAGAGGTTTTCATGATCACTTGCCCTTGTGGGCGACTTAAACCTACCAGATGTCTGCTGGAAGTACAGTACAGAAAAAAAGAAACAATCCAGGAGGTTCTTCCCCATAATCCAGGAAGAAATGGTTAGTGACCTCCTGCTCCACTTAGACATATAAACATCTATGGGGCCGGATGGGTTATACCCAAGAGTGCTGAAGGAGCTGGCAGAAGAGCTCGCCAGGCCACTCTATCAGCAAGTCTAGTGGGCAGGTCCCAGAGTATTGGAGTTTGGCCTGTCTACAAAAATGGCAGGAAGGAAGACCCCAGAAACTACAGGACTGTCAGTCTGACCTCAGTGATGGGGAAGGTCATGGAGCAGATGATACTGAGTGAGATCAGAGCATGTGAGGGAAATTCGGGGCATCAGGCCCAGTCAGCAAGGGTTCATGAAGGGCAGGTTCTGCTTGACCAACCTGATCTTTTACCATCAGGTGACCTGCCTGCTTGATGAGGGAAAGGCTGTGGGCATTGTCTATTTGGACTTCAGTAAAGCATTTGACACTGTCTCCTACAGCATTCTTCTGGATAAACCATCTGCTCATGGCCTGGATAGGTGTACTATTTGCTGGGTTAAAAACTGTCTGGATGGCTGAGTCCAAAAAAGTGGTGGTAAATGGTGTCACATCTAAGTTGGTGACTGGCCACTAGTGGTGTCCCTCAGGGCTTGATATTAGGGTCAATGTTGTTTAATATCTTCATTGATGATCTGGATGAGGGGATTGAATGCACCCTTAGTAAATTTGCAGATGACACCAAGTTGGGTGGGAGTGTTGATCCGCTGGAGGGTAGGAAAGCTCTGCAGAGGGATCTGGACAGGCTGGATCAATGGGCTGTGGCCAGTGGTATGAGGTTCAAGAAGATAAAGGGCCGGGCCCTACACTTGGGCCACAACAACCCCATGCAATGTTACAGGCTTGGGGAAGAGTGTCTGGAAAGCCTCTCGGTGGAAAAGGACCTGGGGGTGCTGTTTGACAGCCAGCTGAACATGAGCCAGTTTGTGCCCAGGCGGCCAAGGCAGACAAAGGCATCTTGGCCTGTATCAGAAATAGTGTGGCCAGCAGGGCCAGGGAAGGGATCATCCCCCTGTACTTGGCACTTGTGAGGCCGCACATTGAGTACTATGTTCAGTTCTGCACCCCTCACTACAAGAGAGATACTGATTTGCTGGAGTGTGTCCAGAAAAGGGCAACAAAGACAGTGAAGGGTCTGGAGCACAAGTGCAGAGAAAACTCCAGGAACAAACTTGACAACAAAGTTTTCAAGTTGACACACAGATATTCTTTATTTCTGCGTTGGGAGACACGGGGGATAGCTCCTTCTAACGTGTGTCTCCATATTGCTACATAGAATCATAGAATAGTTAGGGTTGGAAAGGACCTTAAGATCATCTAGTTCCAACCCCCCTGCCATGGGCAGGGACACCTCACACTAAACCCTATCACCCAAGGCTTCATCCAAACTGGCCTTGAACACTGCCAGGGATGGAGCATTCACAACCTCCCTGGGCAACCCATTCCAGTACCTCACCACCCTAACAGTAAAGAATTTCTTCCTTAGATCCAATCTAAACCTCCCCTGTTTAAGTTTCAAACCCTTACCCCTTGTCCTATCACTACAGTCCCTAATGAATAGTCCCTCACCAGCAACCCTGTAGGCCCCCCTTCAAATACTGGAAGGCTGCTATGTCCCCTCTGAAGAGCCTATAGCCATCCATTGCAGCACTCCAATCATGCAAATCATTTCACCATGTTTCTATGATGGCCATTATGTCATGATTTCCCTGCTGCAAAATGGCTTCCAGCTCCTCCTGTTTGTTGCCCATGCTGCAGGCATTGACACAGATGCATTTAAGTTGCTCTGTGGATCTGGACTCCAACAGTGGCATGCTACTCTGTGGCACCTTGTTGTTTTTCATGTGTCCTAGCATGCCTTCCAGGAGAATCTGCTCCAAGATTTTGCCAGGCACAGAGGTGAGACTGACTGGTCTGTAATTCCCCGGGTCATCCATGTTCCTCTTCTTGAAAATGGGGGTTATATTTCCCTCTTTCCAGTCATCGGGAACTTCACCTGACTGCCATGATTTTTCAAATATGATGGCCAGTGGCTTTGCAACTTCATTTGCCAACTGCTTCAGGACCCGCGGATGGATTTCATCAGGTCCCATGGACTTCTATATAGTCCCTGGGCATACATACATATTCATGAGGCTACGTATGGATTGCGTTATTTTCCAGAAAGCTCCCCGCATGCGTACAGAATTGTGGTGGTGGTCTCTGAGGGTCTTTTACTTCTTCCAACAATCTTCATCACTTCTGGCAGTCTTCGAAGCATGTGCAGTAGGAGCTTATACCAGTTTAATTGGTTCGTTAGCACCAGAGACAAAATAATCCTCTTATCCTCCTACTTATCATTTAGTTTAACTGTAGCCCATCCTGGACCCCTGCCATTCCCAGATACTCCTTATCCCTGTGTCCTGTTCTTCTAGACTGTTTTTCTTAAAACTATGTCAACTATAATGATTTATCTTGGACAAGAATTCTCAGTATGTTCTCTAGCTGTACTCTATTTTTTTTTCTATGTACCATGCACCTCAGTAATTTTCCATTGCTACTGTTACAAAGCCATCAAACTTAACATTGCTTAAAACTAATTCTAAAGGTTTATATATTCCATTTTGTGATTTTTGTCTCCCCCTTGTTTCAATAAGAGATGTCCAGCTCTGTTACAGTTTCAGCTATCAATAAACAATGTTGTCTCTTTCTAAGGATTACTATGGAATTACATTCCCTGCTCCTGCAACCTTGACAGGCAGAGATGGAAGCCTTGCTAACAACCCATACTCAGGTGAGTGCTATTTAAAGATGAGGATGGTGAAATGTGCTAGTCATCATGCCATTTCTGAAAGAGCAGTTGTTTTTCCCTTCTGTAAGCAGTTAAACCCATCAGTCCAAACTAGTCAGACAAAAGTGAGCATTTCCCTCTCAACCCTGACACTGTGGTTTTTTATTTTATTTTTTTTAAACCTTCATGGGTTTGGTCAGTAAGTCATATGTGAGTTCTTCTGGAAGTTGGATAGCCTTTGAGAATAAGTGCAAAATTGTTACTAATGTAAACAGCTGTGAATCCAACAACCACTTGTTCTTTGGCTTTTTACCATACTTCTGCTTTTAACATGTTTTATTGCAATGATCTGATAGCAGTGAATCTGCTCAGACCGTGTGAGATAGGTAAGTATTGGTTATCTCTACTTCATTGGTGGATTAGCCATGGCACAGAGTTTTGTGCCATGAACAGAGACCAGGAGAGTTCTTCCCATGAACAACTGCAGCCTTTGAAGTGTACGATGTGCTCTCTTCTGTAGCTGTTTACTTGTATTCAGAGGATTTGAATCCTCCAATTTTGGGGTGCCTTTGATAGCTTTTCTGATCAGTTTGTTCTTTTGCAGGTGACGTAACAAAATTTGGACACGGGGATTCTGCCTCCCCTGCTCCTACTACTACACTCGTCCAGCCACAGCAGAACCAGACACAGACTCACCACACAACTCAGCAGCCCTTCCTCAACCCAAACCTGCCCCCGGGGTACAGCTACACTGGGTTACCTTATTATGCCGGTGTGCCCGGTGTACCCAGTGCATTCCAGTATGGGCCAACCATGTTTGTAAGTCTGAAAGCCTAAGTTGTAACTCTCCTGACCTTGAAAGTTTCCAAGAATGGCACATCTACCACCTCTCTGGCAATCTGTTTGTCCTGAGTTCAGCAGTAGCAGTCATTTTTCTCCTTAGTAGCTGGTGCAGTGCTGTGTTTTCGACTTTAAGCCTGGGAACAGCGCTGATAACACCGATGTTTTTAGTTGTTGCTAAGTAATGTTTACTCTGACCTAGGACTTTTTGAGTCTCATGCTCTGCCAGGGAGGAGGGGAAGAAAGGAGGAAGCAGAGACAGGACACCTGACCCAAACTAGCCAAAGGGGTATTCCATACCACAGCACGTCATGCTCATTATATAAACTGGGGGCAGTTACCCAGAAGGGTTAGATCACTGCTCGGGTCGATCTGGGTATCGGTTGGCAGGTGGTGAGCGGTTGTATTCTCTTCCCTTGTTTCTCTTATAATTATTATTATTGGTGGTAGCAGTAGTGTTTTTGTGTTCTACCTTAGTTACTGGACTGTTCTTATCTCAACCTGTGGGCGTTACATTATTTCTGTTCTCCTCCCCATCCCTCCGGGAGTGGGGGGGAAGGGGGGGTAGTGAGTGGTTTTGAGTTACCAGCTGGGCTTAAACCACAACACTGTTCCAGTGTCTCACGACTCTCATAAACTTTCTTCCTCATGTCCAATCTAAATCTATCCTTTTTCAGTTTAAAACACTTGTCCCTTGTCCTGTCACTACAGGCCCTAGTAAAAAGTGTGTATCTTTCTTATAAGCCTTCTTTAAGTCTTGAAAGTCTGTTATAAGTTCTCCCCAGAGCCTTCTCTTCTCCAGTCTGAACAACCCCAATTCAGACTTTTTTCATAGGTGTTCCATTCCTCTGATCTTTTTCATGGCCCTCCTCTCGACCTCCTCTAACAGGTCCATGTTTGTCTTGTGCTGAGGGTCCCAGAACTGGATATGGTACTCCAGGTGGGGTCTCATGACAGCAGTGTAGTCATCTTCCCCAGTCTGCAAGGGTTCTCCAAAAATGTGCAAGCATGAGAAAATAGTTGCAGTCTCTTCCCCAAGAAAACAGGAAATTTAAAAAGCCAGAACTCATGGACTCCTGCACAGATTACTGTAAATAGCAGACAGCTACAGCTCATGGACTCGGTGTTCCTGAAAGCCTGTAGCAGCCTCTGGAGAGTCAGAGGGAGACCCAAAGCTGAGTCAGTGAGCTGAGTGCCTAGGAAGTCCTTTTGAGAATGGGGGAGACCCCATTAAGTCAGAGAGCAGGGCTGGTAGTCTCAGGAGGGAGGATATTACTTGGGAACAAGTGATGCTCTAGGTAGAAGGGTAAATGAGTCTCTTTTAGGGCCCTGTAGGACTGTGTTTTATGAAACAGCTTCAGAAAAGAGTTGGTGTGTCACTTGATTCTGGAGGGATGGCACTGTGGTTGCTCCTTCTTGGGTTTGTGGGTGAGAATTTGCTGTTTACAATCAGTATATGAAAGAAATACGCAGCCTGTTCTGAAACATGGTTACACTGCAGTCAGAAGTGTGGCTCTGGCAGAAAACTTGAGGCTCATATAAAGCCACTACAGCAAGTTACTGCTGGAAGCATGAGTGCTATGATCCATGCTGTCCTACTGCTTCCAACTCTGGATTAAATTTCCCACAGGAGGTGGAGGTGCCTTCCCCCTTAGATGGCAGAGGGAGCTTGTGTTTTATGTGCTGTTCCCCAGTTAATAGGTCCTTTTGTTCCCTTCCTTTGTCCAGGTACCTCCAGCATCTGCAAAACAGCATGGAGTCAACCTGAACACCCCATTGACTCCTTTCCAGCAAGTGAGTGGTTATGGGCAGCAAGGCTACGGGGCAGGTATGCTTCCCACTGCGCTTCTTACATGAGCGCCTGCCCAGCTGCTTGCACACTCTAACACCTTGTCTTGTACACACACTGGCAGGCTATGATGAATTAACACAGGGAACGGCAGCTGGAGATTACAGCAAAGGAGGCTACAGTGGGTCATCTCAAGCACAAAACAAATCTGCTGGCACTGGACCTGGGAAAGGTAACACAAGACTTGAGGTTGATATTGAGTGGGATTTAGTAGGGTCAATTCCCAGTGCTGTGCAGTGAACACAGCAGCCAGATCTAAACAGGGTCATGATCCGAGCTGTTTCTCCATCTTCCGTATACAAAATACTTTTTTTTAACGGCCCAAGTGTTCTTTCAAAACCTCATGGCTGAACTTTGTGTAAGGATTTGTGGCTGATGCACACCTTTGTCCACAATTATACATGGGAGAAATGGTGAGCTGTTTCAACTGCCAAATTTTCCTTGCTGAAGAATATAGTGGTTCTGCAACAGTGCTGTATTTTTGAAGTCTAAGCAGCTAGATGCTGCTGCTGAAATGGTCCTCTGCCAAATGAAGGCTATAGTTTGAATAATTGAGATAGCTGTGTGTTCACATATCTCTGGGCTGTTTTTTCAGCTGCTGTGTGTACACTCTGTAACTCATCACATTCTCATGCCTAGAAGTGTAAAGTACAATATAATACTACTACTACTAAGGGAAATAACAAGGGGAGAGAATATAAAACTACGAGGGAAAAGGAAAAAAAGTAAAACACTAACCAGCAGCAATGCACAGTACAGTTGCTCACCACCTGCTGACTGATACCCAGCCTGAGCCAAGCAGTGATAGGTCCCTTCTGGGTAACTCCCCCCAGTTTATATACTGGGCATGATCTGCTGTGGTATGGAATACCACTTTGGCTAGTTTGGGTCCGGTGCTATGTCTCTGCTCTGTCCTGGCAGAGCATGAGTCAATTGCTGAGGGGTCAATTACTGAGGTGACTAGCTCAAGAGAGGATGCCTTCAACACCTGAGTGGGGAGAAGTTCAGCATCCAGGAGCCTCAACTCAGAGTGGCAGGAGCCACCGGGGAGCCTCGAGTCCTTGAAAGGACTTGCCCAGGAGCCGGCAGCTCAGCTGATGTGAGCAGCTGACTCACAGGGAGCAGAGCCAGGAGGAGCAGCACCAGCCCTGACTGGTTAAAAACCTGCCCCAGGGAGCTCGAGTGACCAGGAGTTAGGTGAAAAAGGGTGGGTCAAGGTACTTTGTGTGGGCAGGCGAGCAGGATGGGGAGCACTCACCTTATGGCCAGGGTCCAGTCTGGGAGCTCTGCTCTGGCTGTCCTGGCAGTGGCCAGGGTAGACACCCAGACAGAGCCGATGAGAGGGGAGGCTGCAGTGCAGAGCTCGGAGTGGAGAGAATGCCTGCACTGTTCTCCTGAGGCAAGGGTACACAATGGGCAGAGCTTCACTCAGTGTGCCCTGGTGGAGGTCCTCCTACAAGCAGGTGGCTGAGCTGCAGGATGCTGTCAATAGGCTGAAAGATGTCAGGGAAGCTGAGAGGAAGCAGGACTGCTTGCTCCAGGCCCAAACTATGCAGGGGCCTCAACCATCCACTGTAGCTCATGGAGGAAAGAAGGAGGCTGTTAACTCAGGAAGCTGGGAAATAGTAACAAAAAAAAAAAAAACAAACAACAAAAAAATGGAGGAAGAGGACAATTAAAAGCAAGGGGCTTCCTCAAATCTGTTGTCCCCACCTAGAACCGCTTTGCTGTTCTGTAGGGGGCTAATGAGGAAACACTTGCATCAGGAACAAATGGCTGATGCACTGGTGAAAAACATCACTACTGGTGTTGCCAGGAAAACGCGGTGGGTCATAGTAGTAGGGGACTCTACTCTGAAAGGCACAGAGGCACCCATCTGTTGGCCTGACCCGGTCTCAAGGGGGGGGTGTTGCCTACCAGGGGCACGGATCAGGGATGTTGCAGAGAGGCTGCCTAGTCTAGTAAATCCCACTGACTACTTCTAGTTGCCCATGTGGGTGCTAGTGATATAGACAGCAGTAGCCCAGAGAACATAAAGAAGGACTACAGAGCCCTGGGAGAGGTGGTTAGGGACTCTGGAGCTCAGATAGTCTTTTCATCAATTTTCCAGGATAAAGGGGAGGACCTTAAAAAGGCTAGGAGAATTGGCCAGGTTAATAAATAGTTAGAAGGGTGGTACCATAGTCAGGGGTTTGGGTATCTAGAACATGGGACTCAATTTAATAGGCCAGGTCTACTGGGGGCTGGTGAAGCTGGTCTGACAAAGAAGGGGAAGAGCGTTTTTGGTAGGAATTTTGCCAGACTGGTCAAGGAAGTTTTAAACTAGATGTGTTGGGGGAGGGGGGCATCATTCCATCCCAGCACTCCCAGTCAGTTGCCAGCACCTATAATAAATACTCGGAGCAATGTAGTGATATTCCAGCTGCTCCAGCCAATGAGCTGGCTTCATTTGGAGCTCAGCTCAGATGCCTCTATACAAACACCCATAGCATGGGGAACAAACAAGAGGAATTAGAGATGTGTGCATGTCTATGGGGTATGATACAGTAGGCATTGCAGAAATATGGTGGGAGGGCTGCTATGACTGGACTGTTGGTTACAGGCTTTTTAGAAAAGACAGGCCTGGTAGCAGGTGAGGAGGGGGAGTTGCTATTTCTGTTAGGGATAGGCTGGAGAGTATGGAACTCTGTCTGGGGACAGGTGAGCAGTCAACAGAGAGTTTGTGGGTCAGGGTTAAAGGGAGAACAGCTATGGGAGACATTACTGTGGGGATCTGTTACAGACCACCTGATCAAGAGGTGAATGAAGCACTCTACAGACAGATAGGAACAGCCTTATGCTCACAAGCCCTTGTTCTCATGGGGGACTTCAACCACCCTGATGTCTGTTGGAGCGACGGTATGGCCCGGCACAAGCAATCCAGGAGGTTCCTCAATTGTGTGGAAGACAACATCCTTCTGCAAGTAATAGAGGAGCCAGAAAGGCAAGGTGCCAGGCTTGACCTCATGCTCACCAACAGGGAAAGCTCGTTGGAAATGTGACGATCCAGGGCAGCCTTGGTTGTAGCAATCAGGAAATGGTCGAATTCGAGATCCTCAGGACAGTGAGAGGAGCCTGCAGCAAGCTCACTGCCCTGCACTTCAAGAGAGCAGACTTTCGCCTCTTCAGGAGCCTGCTTAGCAAGGTTCCATGGGATATAGCCCTAGGGGGCAGTAGGGCCCAAGAGTGTTGGTTGATATTCAAGGATCACCTGCTACAAGCTCAGGAGTCTTGCATCCCAACTTGAATAAAGTGCAGCAGGAGGGCCAGGAGACCCCCTTGGATGGATAAGGAGCTGCTGAGGAAACTTTGAGGGGAAAAAAGAGGCTTATAAAAGGTGTAAGCAAGGACAGGTGGCCTGGGAAGAATACAGAGATGTTGTCTGGGAAGTTAAAGACCACCTTAGGAAAGCTAAGGCCCAGTTAGAATTAAACTTGGCAAGGGATATTAAGGATAGCAGGAAGGGATTCTGTAGGTACATAGCGAATAAAAGACAGACTAGGGACAATGTGCGCCCTCTCTGGAAACTGGCTACCCTGGTTTTAGAGAAGGCTGAGGTTCTTAATAATTTTTTTGCCTCAGTCTTCACTGGCAAAGGCTCCAACCACACCACCCAAGTCTTGGAAGGCAAGCGCAGGGACTGGGAGAATGAAGACCTTGGGCCCACTGTAGGAGAGGGTCTGGTCTGAGATCTTCTTAAAAACCTGAATGTACACAAGTCCATGGGACCTGATGAAATCCATCCATGGGTCCTGAAGGAGCTGGCAAATGAAGTTCCTAAGCCACTGTCCATGATATTTGAAAAATCATGGCAGTCAGGTGAAGTTCCTGATGACTGGAAAAAAAGGTAATATAATCCCCATTTTCAAGAAGGGGTAAACGTAAGACCCAGGGAACTACAGACCAGTCAGTCTCACCTCTGTGCCTGGCAAAATCTGGGAGCAGATTCTCCTGGAAGGCATGCTAAGGTGTATGAAAAACAACAAGATGCTTGGTGACAGCCAGCATGGCTTCACTAGGGGGAAATCCTGCCTGACCAATTTGGTGGCATTCTATGACGGGGCTACAAAAATGATGGACAGGGGTGGAGCAGTTGACGTCATCTACCTGGACTTGTGCAAAGCGTTTGACACTGTCCCACATGACATCCTTGTCTCTAAATTGGAGAGACATCAATTTGAAAGGTGGACCTCTCGGTGGATAAAGAACTGGCTGGATGGCTGCACTCAAAGAGTTGTGGTCAACGGTTCAGTATCTGGCTGGAGACCAGTAACGAGTCATGTCCTTCACAGAATCACAGAATCCCAAGTGTTGGAAGGGGCCTCGAAAGATCATCTAGTCCACCCCCCCCGCAAGAGCAGGGAAACCTAGAGTACATCACACAGGGACTTGTCCAGGTGGGCCTTGAATATCTCCAACGTAGGAGACTCCACAATCCCCCTGGGCAACCTGTTCCAGTGCTCTGTCACTCTGTGTTGGGACTAATCTTGTTCAACAACTTTGTCAATGTCCTGGGTTCAGCAGTAGCAGTCTTTTTTCTCCTTCATGGTGGCTGGTGCAGTGCTGTGTTTTTGACTTTCAGCCTGGGAGCAGCGCTGAGAACATTGATGGTTTTGGTTGCTGCTTAGTAATGTTTGGTCTGACCAAGGACTTTCTGAGTCTCATGTTCTGCCAGGGAGGAGGGGAAGCCAGGATGAAGTAGAGACAGGACACCTAGCCCAAACTAACCAAAGGGGTATTCCATACCACAGCATGTCATGCCCACTATATAAACTGTGGGTAGTTACCCGGAAGGGCTAGATCACTGCTCGGTTGGGCTAGGTATCGGTCAGTGGGAAGTGAGTGGTTGTCTTCTCTTCCCTTGTTGTTTTCCTTATCATTATTATTATTGGTGGTAGCAGTAGTGTTTTTGTGTTCTACCTTAGTTACTGGACTGTTCTTATCTCAACCTGTGGGAGTTACATTCTTTCGATTCTCCTCCCCATCCCTCTGGGAGCAGGGGGACGAAGGGGGGGGAGTGAGCGAACAGGTGCGTGGTTTCTGAGTGACAGGCTGGGCTTAAACCATGACAGTCAGTGACATGGACAGTGGGATTGAATGCACTCTCAGAAAGTTTGCTGATGACACCAAGCTGTGTGGTTCAGTTGATATGCTAGACGGAAGAAATGCGATCTAGAGGGACCTTGACACACTTGTGAGGTGGGCTGATGCCAGCCTTATGAAGTTTATCCATGCCAAGTGCAAGGTCTTACACCTGGGTCAGGGCAATCTCAGGCACAGCTACAGGTTGGGCAGAGAAGAGATACAGAACAGCCCTGGGGAGAAGGACTTGGGGGTGTTGGTTGACGAGAAAATGAACATCAGCTGGCAATGTGTGCTTGCAGCCCAGAAAGCCAACCGTATCCTGGGCTGCATCAAAAGGAGCGTGACCAGCAGGTTGAAGGAGGTGATCCTGCCTCTCTATTCTGCTCTCATATGACCTCACTTGGAGTATTGTGTACAGTTCTGGTGTTCTCAACATAAAAAGGACATGGAACTGTTGGAACAAGTCCAGAGGAGGGCCACAATGATGATCAGGTGGCTGGAGCACCTCCCATATGAACATGGGCTGAGAAAGTTGGGGCTGTTCAGCCTCGTGAAGGCTGCATGGAGACTTCATAGCAGCCTTCCAGTATCTGAAGGGGGCCTATAGGCATGCTGGTGAGGGACACTTCAGTAGGGACTGTGGTAATAGGACAAGGGATAATGGTTTAAAACTTAAACAGGGGAAGTTTAGATTGGATATAAGAAGGAAGTTCTTTACTGTAGGGTGGTGAGGCACTTGAATGGGTTGCCCAGGGAGGTTGTGAATGCTCCATCCCTGGTGGTGTTCAAGGCCAGATTGGATCAAGTCTTGGGTGACATGGCTTAGTGTGAGGTGTCCCTGCCCATGGCAGGGAGGTTGGAACTAGATGATCTTAAGGTCCTTTCCAATCCTAACTATTCTGTGATTCTATGAGAGACTGAAAAGTCCTCGATCATTTTAAGTGCTACTTAGCAACAACTAAAACTTGTTTATCAGCATTGTTGTCAGACTAACGTCTAAACACAGCACTGTCCCAGCTACTAGGAAGAAAAAAACAACTGTTGTAGCTGAAACTCAGACAGAACTGGAAGATTTTTATAAGGTCTCCTGGGAGCCTTCTCTTTTCCAGGCTGAACAAGTCTATGTCTTTCAGCCTGTCTCCATAGCAGAGGTGTTCCAGTCCTCGGAGCATCCTCGTGGCCTCCTCTGGACTCACTATAACAGCTTTACATCCCTCTTGAGTTATTGCTCCCAAGAGCTGGACGCAGGACTGCAGAGGGGGGGTCTCATGAGAGCAGAGAGGGAGAATCACCTCCATCCACCTGCTCCTGGTCATGCTCTTTTTGATGGAGCCCAGCATATGGTTGGCTTTCTGGGCTGTGAGCATACACTGCCAGCTCATGTTGAGCATTTTATCAGTCAACATCCCCAAGTCCTTCTCTACAGGGCTGCTCTCAGTCTAGTCTCTTGATAGCCTGTAATTGTTCTTGGGATTGCACTGACTCAGGTGCAGGACCTTGCACTTGGCCTGGTTGAATTTCATAAGGTTCACATGAGCCTTTCAAGGTTCCTCTTGATGGCATCCCTTCCCTCCAGCATGTAGACTGCACCACACAGCTTAGTGTCATCAGCAAACTTGCTGAAGATGCATTCAATCCCCATCCATGTCGCCAACAAAGATATTGAACAGTGCTGGTCCCAGTACTGACCCCTGAGGAGCACCACTTACCACCAGTCTCCATTTGGATATCAAGCTGTTGACCACAACAAAGTATAGTGAATTGCTTATCACTAACTACTTCATACTTGGGCTTAAGCAAATACCAAGCATTTGCTGTGCATTTGAAATGTCTTCAACCAGGAGCTGATCACACTTTTATCTGTGAAAGCACAATCTGTAAGAGAGCAATATCCTAGGAAGGGTACAACCTTAGAGCACTGCACACCCTCCAAGCCTATACCTTCAGCTCACTGGCCAAAGAAACCACAGGTTTTATTATAATCCAAGTGAAATGATTAGGGACAGTCTTTATAAGACACTGAATGTGAGTGGCTGGTTTGAAAGTCATCTTGCTGGTAAGTGAATGCTTCTGAGTCTGTTGTGGCACCACCTGGCTCATGTGGAAGCTAGCCTGAATCAGAATTAATTCTCTCAGGGCAGAGGACCATTGCAGACCTCATTTTCTTGCAGCATGTGAAAGGACAAGTGTTAAAATATATAGCAGATGCTGAGTCTTATCACTCAGGGCACTACTGGAAGCTCTTGAATGCTGCAGTAGAGCCAAATGTGTCCCTAATCATAGGGGAAAGATGGCTTTTTGGGAGCTTAAATGAGTGTTGGGTGCTGCCTGGTGAAGAGCATTTAAACCCAAGCAGTAACTGCTGGGTCATGGATGTCAGTGATTTATCCCAGTGGGCTGGTTTCCTGCTTTGCAGTTTGAGGAACTGAGTCCTTTCTTCTGTTCTTATGTGGGTTGCTGTGGGTCTGACAGTGCGGACAACCCTGCCAGGCTGACTGCCAGCAGTAGCAGCAGGGTGTGTAGTAGTGGCTGCAGTCAAAGATGCATCCACTGTGGCTGTGGATGTTTGGAGCAAAGCATATGAAGGGTGGTTGACTTTCTCATTGTTGATGAGTTTTTTTGTTTGTTTTACAGGTGTTTCTGTGACCTCAAGTAACACAGGTGTACTTGATATCAGTGGCTCAGTTTATAACAAGACTCAGGTGACTAATACTGGACCTTCCTCTGTAGCCTGAGGCCAGGCTAATGGCTGCCTCTGTGGAGCACTGCTGGCTAGGACCATTCCCAGGCCAGTTGGTCAGCAGGCTGTGGCATTTCTTACATTGGCTCTGCTGTTAGAGAAGTCTCATCCTCTGTCTCACTGCTTCTGCCATGTCAGTTCCTGATGGCAGCTGCTGGCATAGGTGTAGTGTTCTATGCTGCTCCACACGTGCTGTATTCTGGGTGCAAATGAAGTGTGATGGCAGGCAAAATGGTATCTTGGGCTGCATTAGGCAAAGGACTAATGTTTTTCATCAAAATAGTGCCCAAAGCAGCTGAATTGGGAAGCTGGGTTGAGCTCTAGCAAGGGGAAGGAAAATCTCATTGCAAATTCTTGTGTTTTTGTTGGGCCTCTCTGGGTAGGCTGAATAATTCTGGGCTGAGCCCATGCAATGTGTGAAGGGCTGATTTCAGGCAGCTGCTGCCATCCCATGTCCTGCTGAGTAAAAAAGAGGTCAGTGAAAAAAGGAGCATAATAGTTATGGAAATAAAAATAAAATATTGGAGGCATTAGTACAGAAGTATAGGTGAGAACAGAAGCTGAAACTCATCCGCTGAAGTGCTCGCAGGTGTGACTTTGCTTGCTCATGGGATTGGTGAAAAGTTCAGGTCATTTGTGTTTGGGCCACTCTTGTTCTTGTCTGGTCACTGTGGGGCTGCTCACACCAGTCTCTGATGCTGTCCCCTTCACTTCCCATGCAGATATTTGACAAGCAGGGATTCCATGCTGGCACACCGTCTCCTTTCAGCCTGCCTTCTGCTTTCGGATCGACTGGGCCCCTGAACCCTGGTGCTGCCCCAGGTTATGCTCCAGCCCCATTTCTCCATATCCTGCCTGCACATCAGCAGCCTCATTCCCAGATGCTGCATCACCATCTTCAACAAGATGGGCAGGTGAGTTGGCCCATTCCACATCTACAGTGTGTCCAAGGGCAGATTGCTCCCACCCACATCCCAGCAGGGACTTGGGGGTATTTGCTGATGTCTGGTTTTTGCTTTGCTCATTGGGAAAGGGCCTTGACTATGATTGCAGACTATTGACCATCTTGGGGAGGGAACCTCATGAAATTCAACAAGGGGAAGTGCAAAGTCCTGCACCTGGGAAGGAATAGCCCCATGCACCAGTATATGCTGGGGCCCAAAGCAGTTTGGTAGAAAAGGCCCTGGGCATCCTGGTGGACACCAAGTTGACTATGAGACCAACAATATGCCATTGCTGCAAAGAAGGACAAAGACATCCTGGGCTGCATTAGGCAAAGTACTACCAGCAGGTCAAAGAAGGTCATCCTACCCCTCTGCTTAGCACTGGTGAGGTCACACCTGGAGTCATGTGTCCAGTTCTGGGCTCCTCAGTACAAGAGATACATGGATGTATTTAAGAGACAAACAAAGGGCCACAAGGATGGTGAAGTGACTGGATCGTCTTTCCTATGAGGAAAGGTTGAGAGAGCTGGGACTGCTCAGCTTGCAGAAAAGAAGGCTCAGGGGGATCTTAGCAATCTATATAAATACCTGAAGGAAGAGTGTGAAGGGAATGGAGCCAGGCTCTTTTCAGTGGTGCCCAGTGACAGGACCAGATGCAAAGGACTATTGTGGTTTAAGCCCAGCCAGCAACTAAGTACCATGCACCCACCTGTGGTGGGATGGGGGAAGAGAATAACTCTAACAATAGGGAACAATGAAAAAGGAGAAATAAAAATTCAGGAAACCAATTGATGCACAATACAATTGCTCACCACCTGCAGACGGATACCCAGCCTGACCTGAGCAATGACTGATCCCTTCCAGGTGACTCCCCCCAGTTTATATACTGGGCATGACGTGCTCTGGTATGGAATACCCCTTTGGTTAGTTTGGGTCAGGTGTTCTGTCTCTGCTTCCTCCTGACTTCCCCTCCTCCCTGGCAGAGCATGAGTCTCAAAAAGTCCTTGGTCAGGGTAAGTGCTACTGAGCAACAACTAAAACATTGGTCTGTTACCATCATTCTTCTTGGACTAAAGCTAAAAGACAGCACTGCACCAGCTGCTAGGAAGAAAAACAGCTGTTACAGCTGAACCCAGGACAGTATCCACCGCTTATTCCATAACAGTTACATCATGCTCAAATCCCACATTTTCTGATATACCATCAACTTTTCTGTCTCTTGAGATACATAAACACACATGTCACTCCTTTAGTGTATGTGCCATCCCTAGAAGAGTTGGTTGAGTTCATTCAGTCCATGACATTGGGCACCATTTGTAGTAACAGTCCTTCAGTGCAGGAGAGATGATGTGTGGTGTTGGATTATTGCATGCTAAAGCCAGTTCTTATTTTATCACCACTGCACTCATCCAGATTATCAAAATTCATTCTGTGTTAATGCGATGATTGAAAGGGAGTCGGGGTTAGGCCTCCAAGTCCAGTGCAGTGATGGGCATCTAGCTACCATAGAAGTATATAGCAGGCAACAGCATGCAATTAAATTCACTGGCTGTTTTCACCAAAAATTAAATCCCCTTGAGGTACACACTATACTCTCCCATCTTCCTGCATTACCTACCAAGTGCACCCAGGTCCTTGAGCAAAAGCAATCCCATGAATGGGTTGGCCTTTACCTGAAGCAGGAATAACCTAGACTGTCTTCCCCAGCAAATTCTTTATGCGCACCACAGGATTTATCCCCCTCTACAGTATGTAAAAGTTCTGACTGGGCTGGCCCAGCCCTGTTGCAGATCCCCTAGTGTTGACTAACCAGATGGCTTTTGGTAAATGTGTATCCCAGTGTTTGAAAGTCCTACCACCCACTGCTCTCAGTGTAATTTTCGAACAGCCCATTGTCTCATTTGATTTTTGCAGAGGCTGGTGTGTGATAGGGGATGTGCTATACCCACTCAATGTCATGGTCTTTGGCCCAAGTGTCTATAAGGTTGTTCTGGAAATGAGTCCCATTGTCTGACTCAATTCTCTCTGGGGTGCTGTGTCGCCAAAAGACTTGTTTCTCAAGGCCCAGGATAGTGTTGTGGGCAGTGGCGTGGGGCACAGTTTACGTTTCCAGCCATGCAGTGGATGCTTCCACCATGGTGAGCACATGGTGCTTGCCTTGGTGGGTTGGTGGGAATGTGATACAATCAATCTGCCAGGCCTCCCCATATTTGTACTTGAGCCGTTGTCCTCCATACCAGAGAGACTTTAACTGCTTGGCTTGCTTAATTGCAGCACATATTTCACATTTGTGAATAACTTGGGCAATAGTGTCCATTGTTAAGTCTACCCCTTGATCATGAGTCCATCTATATGTTGCATCTCTGCCTTGGGTGCCATGCGCCCACTGGGCTAAAAATAATTCACCCTTATATTGCCAATCTACATGCACATGAGCCACTTCAGTCTTAGCATCTTTATCCACCTGTTGGTGTTCTTATGTTCCTCAGTGGCCCGACTCTTAGGCACATGAGCATCTATGTGGTGTACCTTCACCACCATGTTCTGCACCTGGGCAGCAATATCTTGCCACAGCACAGCAGCCCATATGGGTTTACCTCTGTGTTGCCAGTTACTCTGCTTCTATTGCTGCAACCACCCCCACAGGGTGTTTGCTACCATCCATGAGTCAGGATAAAAGTACTGGCCATTTTTCTTGTTCAGCAATGTCCAAGGCCAGCTGGATGGCTTTCACCTCTATAAAGTGACTTGACTCACCTTCTCCTTCAGCAGTTTCTGTAACTTGTAGGGGACTCCATGTAGCTGCCTTCCATCTCCAATGCTTATCACTTCTCACTTTCTGACATTTTATTGTATAGTGAGTCCTCTGAAGCAGCTCGACCCCCTTCATAAGCTGCCAGTATCTCTTTATTCAGTTGGGAGTATAGCCGGCCTCAGATCCTCTGTATCCCCAACTCCAAAAACCAAGGGGTCAACCTAGAGTCTCCCCTGGAACTTTCTGCCATAGAATCCAGATAGGACCATTCTCCCTGGCTGTGGTGTAAAGAATATTTTTCACATCTCGCCCAGTCCGAACTGGTCCAAACTCTCATTTAATTTGTTCACAGGCTTGTTGTTGCTCATGGCCCCATTTGAAATAATTTTTTCGTCTGCGTTATGTGATAAAGATGGGCTACAATCAGACTGTAATTTTGGATGCGCATTTTCCAGAACCCCACAACACCTAAGAAAGCTTGTGTTTCTTATTATTTGGTGGAGACATTGCTGTTATCTTGTTGATCACATCTGTGGGGATATAGTGACTTCCGTCTTGCCATTTGATTTCCAAAAATTGAATCTCCTGTACAGGTCCCTTGACCTTACTCATTTTAAGGCAAAACCGCCCTTCAGAAGGATTTGGATTTTCCTCCCTTTCTCAAAACTATTATCACCCCACACAATAATGTCATCGATGTATTGCAGATGATCTGGAGCTTGCCCTTGTTCCAGTGCAATCTGGATCAGTCCATGGCACATGGCTGTGTTTCTACTCACTCCTGGGGTAGTTGATTCCAAGTATACTGGATACCCCTCCAAGTAAAAGTGAACTGTGGCCTGCATTCTGCTGCCAAATGAATTGAGAAAAATGCATTGGCAATATCAGTTGTGATATCCCACTTAGCTGTCTTTGACTCCAGTTCATATTGAAGTTCTAGCATGTCCAGTACAGCAGCACTCAATGGTGGTGTGACTTCATTCAGGCCGTGATAGGCTACTATTAGTCTCCACTTTCCATTAGACTTTCACACTGGCCATATTGGGCTATTAAAGGGTGTGCAGGTCCTGCTGATCACTCCTTGTTTCTCCAGTCTATGGATCATTGTATGGATGTGAATCAGGGAGTCTCGGTTGGTGTGATATTGCTGCCAGTGCACTGTTGTGGTTGCAATTGGCACTTGTTGTTCTTCGACCTTCAGCAACCCAACAATAGAAGGATCCCCTGAGAGACCAGGCAAGGTGGACAGCTGCTTAATTTCCTCTATTTCCAAGGCAGCTATACCAAAAGCCCATTGGTACCCTTTTGGGTCCTTGGAATATCCTTTCCTAAGGTAGTCTATGCCAAGGATGCATGGAGCCTCTGGACCAGTCACAATGGGGTGCTTTTGCCGCTCCTTCCCAGTCAGGCTGATTTCAGCCTCCAGTAGAGTCAATTCTTGGGATCCTCCTGTCACTCCAGAAATACAAATGGGTTCTACCCCTTGATAGCCTGATGGCATTAGTGTACACTGTGCACTGGTGTCTACTAGAGCCTTATAGTCCTGTGGCTTTGACATGCCAAGCCACCTGATCCACAGTTGTTTTTCCTTGCAATTCACGTACCTGTGCGTATAGGATTGAGGTGGGTTTTCCATCCCACTTCTTCTCCATGATTCCACAGATGATGCACTCACCTGGAAGACAGCTGATATCTTTTCACGTATTCCACAGATCAGTCAAGGATAAGGATTAAGTGGTTACCTCTGGTTCTGCCTGCTCTTCCTGTTCTGATGATGGTCCTGGTTCTTCCTCCTTCACTGAAAGAATTGTTTTTCATTTCCATTTCCTCTTGCTGACAGGGGCAGCTGATACTGACACAGGTTGGTTCTCTGGTTCAGTTATATCACTCATCACTGAGGGCTGAGTCATTATTCTTCTTGTTTGAGGTTGAATAGTATAGTACTGGTCACAGGAATTAAAACAGCTGCAGTGCTTGTCCCCAGATTTTCAATAGCCACCATACTTGCTTCTGGGGTTTGAGTGGCTGCAGTGCTTGTTATGGGGATAAAATTTACTACGGTGCCTGTTGCCAGAGTCTGAGTAGCCGTGGTACTAGTCATAAGAGTTTGAGTAGCTACAGTGCTTGTTGCAGAGTTTGGAGTGGCTCCAATGCTTGTTGCTGGGGTTTGAGTAGCTCTAGTGCTTGCTACTGGGATTTGAGTAGTTATAGTGTGTGTCACTGGGGTTGAAGTAGGTGCAATCCTTGTTGCCGGGGTTTGAGTAGCTCTAGTGCTTGCTACTGGGATATGAGTAGTTATAGTGTGTGTCACTGGGGTTGAAGTAGGTGCAATCCTTGTTGCCAGAGTTTGAGTAGTCACAGTGCTTGTCACTTGAGTCTGAGTCCCTCTCCTTCAAGATGCAGTGCTTCTCACAGGGGTTGGAGTTGCCACATGTAGCCGTTTAACCCTAAGCAAGGTCTGAACCATATACAACAACATGCTGGTGCCTAGCAAAAGAACCAGCCTGGTTTCAAGGGTATTCAAAGGATATTCAAAATCTTTAAAATTCTCAGATACTACTGTAATTATCCTGGAGGAGAAGGATATTGGAAGGAAGGAAAGCAGGCAGGCTGGCTGAAGATGTTCCTGTTACATGTTGGCTCTCTGAGGAGAAAAGCTGAAGGCATAATTATCAGTAGTTCCCACCAAATGGCTCCTGAGAGACAAAGGTGATGACAATATGAGTACACATACCAAATTAGTCTCATGTTCAGTGATTCTGTCATATCATAACCCAGCACTACAAAGTACAACAACATGATAGCAGACTGGAGAACAGAAATTTCCCTCTGAACATCAGGAAACACTTTTTTACTGTGATGGTGATCAAGCACTGGCACAGTTTGCCTAGGAGGTTGTGGAGTCTCCATCTTTGGAGCTGTTAGGACATAGTCCTGGACAACTGGCTCTAGGCTTGAGCAGAGGAACTGAACTAGATGACCTCTAGAGGTCCCTACCAGCCTCTGCCAGTCTGTGATTCTGTGAAGAGGCCATCTTCATGTGTGGTGTGGAGAGATGGGCTTTGAGGTCTGAAGCAGAGGCAGGTGCTGCTGTCCCCTGGCTGCAACAGGAAAGCAGGATGTGAGCACTTGTACTGTAATTCTGGGGGTAAAAAAATCAAGCATCCCCTTACAGTTTACATATCAACCCTGATTTGGTTTCACTGGCCCATTCATTTCCTTTCCTCACTATATTGTGCTTGAATCTGTCTTGGGGGGGGTGGGGCAGCAGGATGGTGTGTCCCTGTGTTCCTGCTTGGTGTCTCTATGGCTATCTTACATTGCAAGATGCAGAGATATCGCAGAGCAGAAATTGATGTGTTTTGGGGGGGGGCATCGCTGTGTCAGGTCTGTCCCTGGGGGTGGTAGCTCTTTTGCTGGTGTACAGACAGGCTTGTCTTCCTGGGAGCCCTGGTGGTATAGCAGCTGATGCCCATGTCTCCTTCCTTTCCAATTTCTAGGGTGGATCTGGCCAACGTAACCAACCCAGCACCATGCAGCAAAAGTCTCAGGCTACCAAAACTACCTATGGAGCTTCTCCATACTGGACAACCTAAATCCAGAACTGGGGAGGAGGGAGAGAATGGAAGGAGAGAAGGAAAAAAAAAAGAGAAAATGAAAAAAAGCTGAAGCCCATTCCTGGAATTATTAGGAGAAGTAGTAACTACTCAGCCAAATGCCTGTGTGGGGAGAGCTGCAGCCATCCGGCCATCCATCCTCTGAGTTGCTGTTGTATGTAATATATTTATGTATGTATTTCTAATAGAGCCTGGTTTCTTTTCTTTGTAGGAAAACTAATTATTATTTTTCCTTCTGTATCAGAGCATCCTTCATTGTTTTTGCTTTTAAGCTTTATAACTGTTGAAGACAAACTGTTGGGTTTTTTGGGTGGTTTTTTCTTTTCTTTTTTTTGAGCTAAAGCCTATTTATTTAATGCAGCTCTAAATTCAGGCAAATAAGGAGGCCTACTGCCCCCCTCCCAAAAAAAAATCAAAACATCAAGATGTGTCCTGTTACTTTGATTTCTGTCCACAGCCTCCAATCTAGTTATTACTTTAAAGAGAGGGGAAAAAAGGGGAAAAAAAAGTTTAAAAAAAGTTTTGTGGGCCTTCCCCTTTCTTTTGTCTCCTCCTGCTGTGGAAGATGAAGTCTTGTGGGCAGTTTGCTCACTGTAACCCTGAGCTGTAGCCTCATCTTCTTATTGAAAAATTGAAAAATAAAGAAAAGAAAAAAAAAAGGAAAGGCTTTCCCTGTTTGGTTGGGGTTTGTTTGTCGATTGGGTGGCTTCACTAGCAAGAGATTTCAGATTGCTCAGTGGATCCTGGAACTTCCTTTGCACCTTTAGAGGCAAAAACTATGTAGCAGTTTCTTAAATAAAAGCATAAGTTATGTCTTATGCCTTTCTTTGCCCTGAGTCACATCACCCAGGAAGGCCAGAGCTACTGGATGGTCACTTCACCTGTCCATCCCCACTTTTTTTTTTAAACAAGACTCTGGAGGCAACTCCTGGTCTTGCAGTGAATGGTTTTGGAGTTTCATTTTGTTTTAGCCCTTCCTCCACCTAATAAAGATTGAAGCATATCGCTGGTATTTGTCTGCATTTTCAAAGGTTTCAGGAGCTCAGCCTGTCCATTTCTACCTGCCTAGAGAGTAACAGCAGCAGCTGGGTCTGAAGGGGATGCCAAATACTGACAAAGGTGAGTGCACCTCAGTGCTGAGAGCTCAGAGGCACCTGCAGCAGGGATTGGATCCTGGTCATAAGCATCATATCTCTGGCATTGTGCTCTGAGTCCCTGTGGAGCAGCTGGGATAGGTAAGGAGGCAGCACAGCTGCAGCATTACCCTCTCTTGCTTTGGTCATGGCATGGTCTCCACCAGGAGCAAGGTGAAGGCTCCTGAGGGGTGGCTCCTGCTCTAGGCCCATCTTCCTGAACATCCTTGCCCCTCATAGCAGAGAGGGATAGGTAAATGTGAAGCCATGTTGTATCCATGCCACAGGTGAGGGTCTTCTTTGCACTTCCTAATTCTGTGGGATGCACTTGCCAGAAGTCAGTGTGTCACTCAGCTTTCCTCCTCCCCTCTGAGCAGCACAACATGAACTGCACTGGCCTTCCTCTGCTCTAGCTCAAGTTTTGATAATGGTCAAGCCACCAGCTCTGTCCCACTTCCACCAGCTTTAGGGAATGAATGTCAAGGAGGGCAAATGCTTCTGCAGGCTCAAGACTAAGAGCTTGTAGAAGGGTTGCACCAACAGCTGAGACCAAGCAACAGCCCCTAATTTACCTGTGGTCAGAGCTGCCATTTGAAAAACATCCCACAACCCCAAAAAGCCATCTTCAGACATTTTTTTGTTTATAGAACTCCACTGCTGCCCCACAGGTATAGGTGAGTCCTTGCTTGTCTGTTAGGGTCCAGAAGCTGTTGGAAGTGGCAAAAGGTAACAGATGAAAGTTGGTGCTAGTGCACAGCAGCCCCTTAAGTAGCTGCAAGGGAGATGTCTTCACAAAGATGTCAGCTAATGTTTCATTGCTGGCCCCAGCTGCACAATTTCCAGCCTCAGCAGATGCTGTGGGTACAAAAGGGCAACACTTCCACATATGGAGGTGATGCCCTCTGGCACATATGGAGGTATTGCCCTCTGGCATCCTCCTTTTTTCTCCAGCGCAAGACAGCAAAGGCAACTCCAGCATCTTCCCCCCTTACTCTGGGGCCCTGACTGCAGTCAGCTACAGGTAGTCTCTCCTCTCCAGGCAAGACAAAACAAGATATTTTCCCTTTTCCCTACACTGTTGGTTCCAGCAGGGCTCTTCTGCAGCCATTTCCTCACTAATCCCCTGTTCTACCAGTGATGGCAGAGCCAAGGTTGCTCAGCTGCACTCAGCCATCAAGGAAAGGGGGAAAAAAACCCAAAACAACCCAAACACAACCAACATGTGGCAGCCAGGTTTACCCAGTGCAGGGCAGGCTCAAGAGCTTGTCCTGGCTTTGGTACCACACCTGGATTAAGAAGCTACTGGTAGCTCTGGGCAGCCTGGTGTTGTAGAAGCCAAGCAAGAGATACAAGCTAGCCTGATCCAATCAGATGACCCAGGCAGCACCATCTCTCTTCATCCCATTCCTCAATATAGATACTCATCTAGGAATGCAGCTCTGAAATTCCATCACTATTCTTCAAGCACAAAGCCACTCAGGCCACAACCACATTTGACTCAGCAGTTGCTGCCCTCCAAGCAATTTCAAGTGCAGTAAGTGCAACTCCTGTACATGCGTCCTGCTGGTTTTAGCTTGACTGCAGCAGCAAGGCACTGCAAAAGCAAACTTTTCCACTTGCACATGCTTCCTCTGCTGTGCTTCTGCCCTGCCAGGGAACCAGCCATCAGCAGCACCCCAGCCTCATGGCAGCAGCAGCAACTTTACCCCAAGTCCTGCATCACTGCTGCAGTCATGACACCATGAACCATCTTCTCCTTGCTCTCCCCTTTGCTGACTTAAGAAGACTAAATATAACAACAAAGCCCATGGCCTTTTGCCTGTTCAGGCATGTAACTGTTAATCGGAAGCTTTATTTTCCAATGACCTTATAGATATTTATGTATAGGCATTGCTACTGGAGCAGCAATGAACTTGTAAAGAGCTGTTATTCAAAGCTTTAAATAAACAATGCAAATAAACCAGCTCAATTAACAGTGAAGTAGCAGTCCAGGAATATCTTAATTTCACATTTTTATTAGTAGACAGATGTGCAAAAAAGACAAAAGATAACTATTGAAGGGGAAGACAACACAAAAAACTGCATCAGTTAATTCTTTCTGGTAAGTTATACTAAAAAAGCCCACAACAACCCATCTGTGCTTTCAGCTAAGAAAAACTACTAAGAAATCTAGTGTATGCTGCTGGCTTCAGAATAGGTGGAAACTGCATTTGAAGGGGAATACAGATCAGGTAAACATTTTTCCACAGGTTCTTAAATACCCTTAAACCCCTTGTATTTCAGTAAACAACAAAAAACCAGCAGGTCAACAAGCAATGACACTGCACAGGACAGTGGGGAAGACAAATTACTCTGCTAATGGAGTAGCTCACAAAATAGGTTGTCTTGAAAAAAAAGGGTAACAGAAGAGTCATGATAATGCATCTTACACTACCAAGCTTGAAAATTCAAGTTACTGGTGAGTATTCAGTGAGGACAGTGAAAAATACAAGGGCAAACCTGGAAGATGCAGTATCATTTCAAACCAAGTCATCAGCACAGCCAGCATTGCCATACTCCGTTCCTTCACTCCCCAAATCTGGAGGCTGGCCTCTACCCCAATGTGGCCCGAGACCAGTCCTGCAGCCAGGTGCACTGGGGCCCATTTGCAAACACTGACATTGCCCTAAATGCCAGTTCCCTGAGTCAGTGCTTGTTAGAAGGACAAACTGAATTAGCCCATGTGGGACACTTCAAGAGGGGTCCAGCTGCCTCCCTAGGTAACATGCAAACAGAAGGGTAGACCATCACAGGGAGCACTGGGGGGGGGGGGGGGGGGGGGGGGGGGGGGGGGAGGAAACAAGGTATCCAGAGCTCAGGTGGCCTTTACTCTGCAAGAGGTAGAGGGATGTACCACCAGCACACCCTGGGGTATAGGAGCAGGGGCTGCCCCTGCAGCAGCAAATCCCAGTCAAGCAAAATTCTGAAAACACATCTGCCCTGCTCACTTCTGAACCCCACCAGTTTTTCTTCCTGCTTCTCCCTCTAGGCAGTACACTTTATTCTGTGATCAGATGTATCTTGGGGTAAGGACCAGGACAAGAATGAGCAAGTGCAAAGTTTACTCCCACCAAAGCACCCCTTGAGGGCCTGCAGCTGGTGACATACCAAGGAAAACCCTGAGATATACAAAGGGGAGGCATAAGCAAATGCTCAAACCTGCAGTTCTTATCATGGTAACTGCCTCTGTACCTGTAGGAATGGAGGCTCTTGCTCAAGCAGGGCCAGCATTTCAGATCTGCTCCTGGAGGTGCCAGGGCTCAGTGTAGGAGGGCAGGGCTGGCTGCTGATCAAGGGGTCATGCAAAAGATGAATTCAAGTCACTGCACCACAGCCAAATGAGAGCACACTGCAACAGGGTGAAGGTGTTGAACTGAGGAAGAGGGTTCTGCAGACATAAGCATGCAGGATCCCCACTGCCCACAAGGGAAAGCCCTAAACTCTGAGAAGACCTCCCCAAAACATGCAGGAGACTGAGCTTGGTGCACCAACTGAAGCATGCTGCTAAATAGCCTGTCAAAACTTGTCCTTCCTACAGCCTGAAAGCAGTGCAGTCTCCTCACCTGTGGTGCTGTACACACCCATGCCCCAGCCAGCCAGGCACACATCCATACTCTGCCCCAGCAGCCACAGCCTAGGTAGGCATCAAAGGCAGCTTTGACTTTTGCCAACCCCACAGAGCTATAGCAGGACTGCATTTAACAACATGTGACCTACATAACCAACAGAAAGAAGGCTCAGGCCAGCACTGGACTTGGGCTGCAGGAAGCAAGAGCTGCTAGTGAGCACTGGGGCAGGAGGTTATCAGTCTCTCCCACTACCAAAAAACAAGTTTGGGATGAAAGCTGGCCCACTGGGCAACAGGATGCACTTCTGTTTTCCTCCCTCGGGAGAGGGGCAGCTGGCAGCAGATCTCAGCAGCATGGCTAAACTGAGCTTTTCCAATCTCAACTTAGTCAAAGTAAATAAATAAATAAATAAACAAATAAATAGCAATCCAGGGCTCAGTTGTACAGACATGAAGTGTTAAGTGTTTATTTTAGAGTTCATATCACAAACCTTTTTCAGGGACAAACTGATGATTGTGCCCTCTGGGGCTCCAGGGGCCAGCTAGTTCCTAACTTCTTAAGCAGTCTGAAAAGGAATACTGTACCTTTCAGTGACATCCCATTAAGCTCAACACACAGTAGCTTTATACTCTTTAACCAACTACCTTATAAAGGAAAAGCCACCATGACAAGACTAAATGAATGTACACATGTTATTATTGTAAATGGAGCAGCTAAACCATGGCCGTTTGCTTTGTATGGATTTTAGTTCCCAGGTAAATGCAGCACTTGAGCTCCTGAAAACCAACGGGTTTGTTCCAGCTTTAAATACATTAAACATCTCAATGTAAGACTGTATTTAATTCAAGAATCTAAACACAAGCAAACCTGTTTTGCTGTAAGCATTTCATAGAGAAGTGAAAAAAGAAGTTTCTTTTTAAAAAATAAATCATAATACAGTGATGAAAGGGTTAAGAATGCAAGAATTAAAACATTCTGTAAAGGGTTTAAGAGGTCCATAAAAAAAAGGAGCAAACAGCCATACAACAGGAGACAGGGGTTTTTTGACACATCACAGCCACGCCCACACCCCCCACCCCACTCCCCATCTGGTTTTGCTGTACTGCTGCTAGGTTACCGCTGCTCTCTTCTGGCCTGAGTCATCAGGGCAGTACAGGGGCATAGAGGGAGCAGGTCACGACTCCTCATTGCCAGAATCATCATCATCATAACAGTCGGCATCCTCCTCGTCCTCGTCGTCAATATCGTCATCATACAAGTCGTCATAAAGCAAATCTGAACTGTTGTCATTGGAAGGCACTTTAGTTTTAATGCAGTACTCTGCCAGTGTAGTGGGGACCTTCACGCCATCCTTTTCTGCCTCAACTTTAGTAGCCAAAACCTGTTTCCTGCAGGGAGGAGGGCACAACAGTGTGAGCAGAGCCATGTGCTGGCAGCATGGCTCAACTCCCCACCTCCTGGCCAGCCCCAGCCCTCCTGACACCTCAGTCAGAGGAACTGACATTTGGCTGAAGCAGTACAAGCAGCATTAGAAAGAGATTTAGTTGCCACAGCCCCAGGCTTAGGAGCACTCCTTAGGAGCACTCCAAGGGTGCTCTTAGCAACATATGAAATCAGTTATTCTAAAGGATTCCACATTAGTGACCTGCTAAGAGGCCAGAGCAAATTTCAGTACATTTGTTACAGAAGGTATAGTTAGTGCCCTGGGTTCAGCAGTAGCAGTCTTTTTTCTCCTTCTTAGTAGCTGGTGCAGCGCTGTGTTTTTGACTTTCGGCCTGGGAACAGCGCTAATAACACAGATGTTTTTAGTTACTGCTCAAATGTTTAGTCTGACCAAGCACTCTCCGAGTCTCATGCTCTGCTAGAGAGGAAGGGAAGCCGGGAGGAAGCAGACAGGACACCTAACCCAAACTGACCAAAGAAGTATTCCATACCACAGCATATCATGCCCAGGATGTAACTGAGAGTTACCCTGAAGGGCTAGTTCACTGCAGGGTTGGACTAAGTATTGGTCAGTGCTCGGTCGGGCTGGGTATTATCTGGGTATTATCGGTAGGCAGGTAGTACTGTCTTCTCTTCCCTTATTATTTCCTTTATCATTATTATTATTGGTGGTAGCAGTAGTGATTTGTGTTATACCTTAGTTACTAAACTGTCCTTATCTCCGCCTGTGGGAGTTACATTCTTTCGATTCTCCTTCCCATCCCTCCGGGAGTGGGGGGAAGAAGGGGGGGGGGGGGGGGGGGGGGGGGGGGGGGAGGGGAGCGAGCAAGACTGCGCGACTGACTGGGTTTTAAAACACGACAGTTATGGATTTGCTAAGGTGACTTATTAAGGTAGGTTCAGAGATACCATCCACAGCTACCCTCTACCACTGATTACACCAACATGCTCAAGATTGAAATTCCCACAAGAATTTGGCAGCTCATGACTCAGTGGGAAAGTCTCCCTAACACATCTTGTCCACTGGCCTAAGGGGACCAATCGTTCTGTGACACCCAGCTAGTGGAGGCAATGCAGATGTGGTCTTGCCCTAGGCAAGCATGACAGCAGTCCCACTGCAATATGGGCTGCCCATCTGCCACTCCACAGCAACCGTGGCTCAAGTTTATGTGATCTCCCTACAGCACCTGATGAACCATGAACTTCTCAAAGTACAATCAAGACTGAACAGTGCTTCTAACTAATTAAACCCAGCTTTGCAAGAGCTTGCCAAATTCTGCTGATATTCCTTCAAATTGGAGGGACAAGATGATAATTCATGAGTGCATTAAGCAAAAAATTAGTAGGATGAAGTCAGTTTGAATCAACCCAAGCAATGCAAGCAGTTCTCAGAGTCAAGTGGGGACTTCAAATTGCTCTTTTTCAGACTGAATTGTCATGATGCTCTGCAAAACTTATTTGCTGCCAGTAAATCCCAGTTGAAGACAGATTGACCTGGTCCTCCTGCCCCAGAAGTTTGCAACACTTGTGAGCTGAAAATACTAAAAGGGATTTTAACTATCCCAATATTTGCTGGAAGACTCACACAGCCAATCATTCACAGTCTAGGAGGCTCCTCCAGGGCACTGATGATAACTTCTTAATGCAAATGGTGGACAAACCAACTAGCAGACGAGCGCTGCTGGATCTAGTACTCACCAACAAGGAGAGTCTGGCTGAAGTGGTAATGGTCGATGGCAGCCTTGGCTGCAATGACCATGAGATGGTGGAGTTTAGGACCCTGTGTGGGAGGAATAGAATACCTAGCAAGGCCACAGTTCTGGATTTCCGAAGGGCCAACTTTGGCCTCTCCAATCAACTGCTAAGAGAAGTCTCATGGGAAAGGGTACTAGGTGGCTCAAGATAGTTGATCAGCATTCAAAGACCACTTCTTCCAAGCTCAGGATCAGAGCGTCCCAATGGGTAGGAAATCAAGTAAGGGAGCTAGGAGACCAGCGTGGTTAAACAAGGAGCTGCTGGGCAAACTCAAGTGGAAAAGGAGAATCTATGGATTATGGAAAGAGGGGCTGGCCACTTGGGAGGAATATAGGACAGTTGTTAGAGGATGTAGGGAGGCAATTAGGACAGCTAAGGCCTCCTTGGAACTTAATCTTGCAAGTCGGGTTAAGGACAATAGAAAGGGCTTCTTCAAATACATAGCAAATAAAACTAACACAAGAGGCAATATAGTCCCACTGCTGAACGAGGTGGGTGCCTTGGAGACAGAGGATATAAGGAAGGCAGAGGTGTTGAATGCCTTCTTTGCATCTGTCTTTACTCCTGCAGACTCTCCCCAGGGGCCCCAGATCCCTATAGCCCCAGAAGGAATCAGGACAAAGGAGGAGTTTGCTTTGGTAGATGAGGATTGGATTAGGGATCAGCTATGCAATCTGGACGTCTATAAATTGATGGGTCCGGATGGAAGACACCCATGGGTCCTGAGGGAGCTGGCAGAGGTCATTGCTAGGCCACTCTCCATCATGTTTGGTAAGTTGTGGGAAACGGGAGAGATGCCTGAGGATTGGAGGATGGCAAATGTCATGCCAGTCAATAAGAAGGGCAAGGAGGACCCGGGTAATTATAGACCGGTCAGCCTTACCTCCGTCCCTGGAAAGGTGATGGATCAACATATTCTTGAAGCCATCTCTAGGCATATCAAGGATGAGGGGGTCATTAAGAACAGCCAACATGGTTTTATCAGGGGGAAGTCATGTTTGACCAACCTTATAGCCTTCTATGAGGACGTGACTAGGTGGAGGGATGATGGTAGAGCAGTAGATGTGGTTTTTCTTGATTTCAGTAAGGCATTTGATACTGTCTCCCACGGCATCCTCATAGAGAAGCTAAAGAAGTGTGGGCTTGATGATCAGGTAGTGAGGTGGATCAAGAACTGGTTGAAAGGAAGAAGGCAGAGAGTTGTGGTCAATGGCACAGAATCTAGCTGGAGGTCTGTTGTGGAGTCCCTCAGGGGTCAGTGCTGGGACCAGTGCTGTTTAATATTTTCATCAACGACCTGGATGAGGGAACCGAGTGTACCCTCAACAAGTTCACTGATGACACTCAGCTGGGAGGAGTGGCTGACACACCAGAAGGCTGTGTTGCCATTCAGCGAGACCTGGACAGGCTGGAGAGTTGGGTGAGGAGAAACTTGATGAAATTCAACAAGGGCAAGTGTAGAGTCTTGCATCTGGGGAAGAACAACCCCATGTACCAGTACAGGTTGGGGGTTGACCTGCTGGAAAGTAGTGAAGGGGAAAGGGACCTGAGGGTCCTGGTGGATAGGAGGATGACCATGAGCCAGCAATGTGCCCTTTTGACCAAGAAGGCAAATGGCATCCTAGGGTGCATTAGAAAGGGTGTGGTTAGTAGGGCAAGAGAGGTTCTCCTCCCCCTCTGTTCTGCCTTGGTGAGGCCGCATCTGGAATACTGCATCCAGTTCTGGGCCCCTCAGTTCAAGAAGGACAGGGAATTGCTTGAAAGAGTCCAGCGCAGAGCCACAAAGATGATGGAGTGGAACATCTCCCTTATGAGGAGAGGCTGAGGGAGCTGGATCTCTTTAGCTTTGAGGAGACTGAGGGGTGACCTCATCAGTGTTTACAAATATGTAAAGGGTGATTGTCAGGATGATGGAACTAGTGTTTTTTCAGTGATATCCAGTGATAGGACAAGGGGCAGTGGGTGTAAACTGGAGCATAGGAGGTTCCGTGTGAACATCAGGAAGAACTTCTTTACTGTGAGAGTGACAGAGCACTGGAACAGGTTGCCCAGGGGGGTTGTGGAGTCTCCTATGTTGGAGATATTCAAGGCCTGCCTGGAGAAGTTCCTGTGTGATGTACTCTAGGTTACCCTGCTTTTGCAGGGGGATTGGACTAGATGATCTTTTGAGGTCCCTTCCAACCCTTGGGATTCTGTGATTCTGTGACCAGAAGCGTAGAGTTTGAATAAGACTATAAAATTCATTTTGAAAGGAGCAACCACAGCAAGAAGCTGGTTTCAGCAAATTCTGCAAGCAACCTGTTTCATAGAATTAAAACCAGGAGGCCAGTAGTACAGCATCACACATGACAAGTCTTACCTTATGATTTCAGCATATTCTTTGTCTTTTCCTTTACTGTCCCTCCATTTCCTGAACATGACTGATGCATCCACATTGGCAGGAGAGAATGTGTTGGGCTCATTAAGCAAAGAGATCACACTCAGTAAGATAGTCCTGAAAAAAGTAACCACAACAGCAGTCAGATCTAACACATTCACAGATTCTGGATGCCATCTTCTTTAGGTGATGCATCAGAAACTTGTTTAAAGTAAAAACTTAAATTATGGATAATTAAGGATACCTAAGGATAACAGTTGATGTGATAACAGATATTTATGAACTTCAGATCCTGGACATCTGTGTAGGGAGGTAACACAATACAAACCTCAATGACCTGATCTGACAATAGACTATCATGCTTGTGATAGGGTAGTAGCAGGCAAAGCTTGCATTAGACCAGAATTCAATTTGTCCACACCACCCATGAATAGTGCAGGGTTGCAAACCTGCTTGGTCAGCATGTTCCTCATTACATTTGGCTTCCCAGCAGAAAGTGAGGCTCTTTGCCTACCCCATGTAGGCTTCGGGTCGTAGTAGTCCTCCCATTGGATGAGGCTGCACTGCCTTCCCTGCCCCACAGCATGTTAAGGTATTGGAGCTGTGGTCTCTCCGCAGCCTGTGTGCCACTAAAGCTGCTCACAGGGAGTGGAGTCGCCACATGTAGCTATTTAACCATAAGCAAGATCTGAACCATATACAACAACATGCTGGTGCCTTGCGAAAAAAACACCCTGGTTTCAAGGGTATTCAAAGGATATTCAAAATCTTCAAAAGTCTCAGATACTACTGTAATTATCCTGGAGGAGAAGAAGGATATTGGAAGGAAGGAAGGGGGAAGGAAGGAATGAAGGCAGAAAGGAAGGATGGAAGCTGTAGGAAGATGTTCCTGTTACAGGTTGGCTCTCTGAGGAGAAAAGGCCAAGGGGGTAATCATTAATAGTTCTTACCAAATGGCTCCCGAGGGACAAAGGTGACAATACCGAGTACACATACCAGATTAGTCTCATGAAGAGAATCAAAAGAATGGAAATCCCATAGGTTGAGATAAGAACAGTTTAATAACTAAAATAAAGTACAATATAGTGATAATACAAAGGAAATCAACAATACCAATAATGATAATAACAGTAAAGGGAAAAAAGAAGAAATGAAACCTCAGATACCCCAAGTGATGTACAATACAACTGCTCACCACCCACTGACCAATACCCAGCACAACCCGAGCAGTAATTGGTCCCTTCTGGGTAACTCCCCTCAGTTTATATACTGGGCATGACGTGTTGTGGTATGGAATACCCTTTTGGCTAGTTTCGGTCAGGTGTCCTGTCTGCTCCCTCCCGGTTTCTTGTGCCCCTCTTCATTGGCAGAACATGAGAGACTGAAAAGTCCTTGATCGGGATTTGACAAGACCAAAACCAGTCACACATAGTTGAACTTTATTGTGAAAACATCCTTAGCATCAAATGCAAAATGCACCAGGCTGGATGCAGACTAACTCTTTCCAGTACAGTCATGGATCTGTTTCTCCCTCAGACGAGGTTGTTTCATTCAAGTTGTTTGCATGAAGAGTGGGGATTTCAAGCCCACCTTCTGTTTTCTTACATCCCCCCACCCCATTCTGAGGAAGAGCATGCTCCTCAGTTGCCAAGCCACTTTAAGTGTTTATGGTGCTCTTGTCTCCACAGTGAGTCCCTTTACATCCCTTTATCAGAAGAGAAGCCAGTAGACGCTCAAGGAAGCAGACCTGCCAAGTACCTTTTTCTCTCCACATAGCAACAGAAGGCTCAGACATGAATTGAATCTAAACAAAACCAGACATTACAGAGTGGATCCCATACTCCCATGGATTTTTTTTTTGTTCCAGCTACTATCTACATTGTAGCTTCTCAGTTCCACCTTTAGAGGTACCTACATATTTGTCCTAGAAAATTTTTACTCTCCAGTACAAATTAAGAGGTTTCGGCTTAGGCTGTACTGACAGTAATGTTGTAACTGGCCAATTTCTGCAACCAGCTCAACGCAATACAGCACCCAAAAAAGTCAACAAAAATAGGCATCATCAGGAAACAAAGCAATAGTAAGACAGGGCATCAACTAAAAAACACTAGTTCCATCATCCTGACAATCACCCTTTACATATTTGTAAACACTGATGAGGTCACCCCTCAGTCTCCTCAAAGCTAAAGAGATCCAGCTCCCTCAGCCTCTCCTCATAAGGGAGATGTTCCACTCCATCATCTTTGTGGCTCTGCGCTGGACTCTTTCAAGCAATTCCCTGTCCTTCTTGAACTGAGGGGCCCAGAACTGGACGCAGTATTCCAGATGCGGCCTCACCAAGGCAGAACAGAGGGGGAGGAGAACCTCTCTTGCCCTACTAACCACACCCTTTCTAATGCACCCTAGGATGCCATTTGCCTTCTTGGTCAAAAGGGCACATTGCTGGCTCATGGTCATCCTCCTATCCACCAGGACCCTCAGGTCCCTTTCCCCTTCACTACTTTCCAGCAGGTCAACCCCCAACCTGTACTGGTACATGGGGTTGTTCTTCCCCAGATGCAAGACTCTACACTTGCCCTTGTTGAATTTCATCAAGTTTCTCCTCACCCAACTCTCCAGCCTGTCCAGGTCTCGCTGAATGGCAACACAGCCTTCTGGTGTGTCAGCCACTCCTCCCAGCTGAGTGTCATCAGTGAACTTGTTGAGGGTACAGGCAGGAGGCCTTTTGGTCTTCATTAGTACTAGAACAATGCCCCACTAGTTCAAACCCAGCTACAACCCCCTCTCACTTTGAATCTAACCTGAAGCTCTGTGAGTGAGCTCTGCTAACTCTTGTCCTAGTACCCTTTTTCCCCTGAGGGACAGGGTCTAAAAAACTATCCTTTCCCACAAATGAAACAATAGATTGATAGTCCTCCCTAGTCCACCATCCTTCAAGCCCTAGCATGTTTCTCTTAGCTTGTCCCTAACAGGCTCAGTTAAATCCCCTCCCCCCATCATATCTAGTTTAAACCCCTGTTAATAAGGCCTTCTAACTCCTGCCCCAAAACCCTTTTCCCTCTCTGGGACTGGTGTATCCCACCTGCCACCAGCAAACCAGGTGTCTCATACAGCAGACCATGATTGAAAAACCCAAAACCCTGCCTTTGGCATCAGTCACACAGCCATACATTAATCTGCAGATTCTTCCTATTTATCTCTTCACCCTTGCTTGTAACAGATATTGAGGCAAACACGACTTGCGCTCCAGACCCTTTAACCAGCTGTCCCAGGGCTCTGAAGTCTCTCTTCATTGTCCTTGCCCTCCTTGTAATAATTCCATCACTGCCAACCTGAAAAACCAGCAGCAGATAGTAGTCAGAGGGCTGCACCAGATCAGAGAGTTTCTTTTTAACATCTCTAATCTGAGCCCCTGCTAGGCAGCAGACTTCTCTATGGGATGGATCTGGTTGACAAATGGGCCCTTCTGTTCCCCTCAGAAGGGAGTCACCCACCACAATTACTCTTCTTCTCTTCTTGGCTGGGGAAGTTCTAAGGCATGGGGGTGAGTGACAAGCCCTAGGTGACTCACCAGATAGATTTACCTCTCCATCTCCGTTTACCTGGACCTGTACTTCCAGGACTCATACCTGTTATTCAAGGGCAACTGGGAGGGAGGAAGGGATTGCAAGGGTTTTCGCTTCTCTCTCCAAGGAGGGACTTCCCTCTGTACATCTTTGTCCCTTAAGTTCTCTCCTGTCTGATGGTAGGAGGGAAGGGGATCCATCACTTCTTCAGACACTTCCCTCTGCCCTTGCCTTAGGGTGTGGCTCCACCAATCTATTTCACTTTTGCATTCTCTGATGGCTCTCAACCTTTCTACCTCCTCCCTCAGTTCAACCATCTGCCTGAGCAGATCATTTATTTGCTCACAGCGAACGCAAGCAGTGTCACTGGCTCCCTCCAATGCAAGTGCCAGGCTCAGGCATTCGCTGCAGCCAGAGACCTGGACGGCTGCATGTCTGCAGGAAGGCTCTGTCTGGATACCCACATTATTACTCACTACAGTTTTTGATCATGTTGTAACCATGATCTATCTGGTCGATTGATCTGTCTACATCTCTCCACACAAACAAGCAGTCCTTCCGCCTCCTGCATTCCAGGCGAGTCCTCTTGATGAGGTGGTTATCACACTCACCTGTTTGCGAGAACTGCCACACAAACTGCCTCAACCTGCTCCCTGGGTAGGTTTTTAACTACTCACAGCTGGTGCCACTCCTCCTGGCTCCACCCCCGGTGAGTCAGCTCCTTGCAGGAGCTGAGCTGCTAGCTCCTGGGCAAGTCCTGTTGAGGACTTGAGGCTCCCTCCTCAGTGGCTCTTGTCGCTCTGAGGTGAGGCTCCTGGACGCTGATCTCTCCCCGCTCTGGTGTTGCAGGCATCCTCTCTCAAGCTACTTACCTCAGCAACTGAGGATGATGGAGCTAGGCTTTTTTCAGTGATATCCAGTGATAAGACAAGGGGTAATGGATGTAAACTGGAGCATAGGAGGTTCCATGTTAACATCAGGAAGAACTTCTTTACTGTAAGAGTGACAGAGCACTGGAATAGGATGCCCAGGGGGGTTGTGGAGTCTCCTATGTTGGAGATATTCAAGGCCTGCCTGGACAAGTTCCTGTGTGATGTACTCTAGGTTACCCTGCTTTTGCAGGGGGATTGGACTAGATGATCTTTCGAGGTCCCTTCCAACCCTTGGGATTCTGTGATTCACAAGAAACAGATATGCCAACATCCTGAATACTGTGCTCAGTTCTGGCCTGTGCACCTTAAAGGACAGAGTGAGGCCTGGACATATTTGGAGACAGGCAACTAAAATTATCAGAGCCTCAACCCCTAAGCCATGCCACCATTTATTTCCTCATCTTTACAGGACACGAGGAAAAGCAGTATATTCTGCTACAAAGATCACAGCTGCATTCCTTCACATATTGCAGGATGTTTGCCATATTTACTTAAGCTTGTCTTATCTAGCTCCGAGTGATGGGAAAGACCATATTGACCATGTTTAAAAAAATTCATGAGCATGCTTAACACCATTAGAGGTGGAAGTACAGATGCTTTCCATGTTGAATGACATTTCCACCTCCATGTACTTCAACCACAGTCATCTGTAGTAAACAGTCAATACCCAGGAGGATTTACAAAATTCAGAAGCTGAAGAGACACCCTAGGTTACACACACAGCTCATTACAACAAGCACACTCCCCCTCCCACACCTTCAGATCTGCTGCCTCCTGTCTGACACTCTGGAGCCTTGCAAAGCCAGATGGACCCCAGCAGGACACATTTCTATTCGCACTTAGCCCAACAGGTGATGCTGGCAGCAGGCTAACAGTTAAGGACAAGGTTTATTTGCACTTGCTGATACAGCTGATGAATATTTTCTCCCCAAATATCACCCTTAAGCCAAACATGTTCCAAGAGTAAGCACCAAAAATTGCACCATGGTAAAGAACAACAGAAATCAGAGAACTAGTGCCATGAGAAGTTTCATATCAATCTTTAGGGTTGTATATAATTAAATACTCAAAATGTGTGCAATATAAGTAATGCCCAAAGCTGTCTCCTAACTATGAATGGAGGCTTGTCACCTAGTCCTAACCATATCAGATGTATAAAAAAAAAGTCAGTTTAACAGCCACTTGAGCAGAGGGACAGGTGAACAACACAGAGCTTAAAATAGTATTTAACCTTTTTCTTCATTTCTTTTTCTTTTTTAATAGGAACTAGAACTTTGAGAGGTTGCTTTATAATCACTAGTACTTGGCAAGGATGGATTGGATAATATTTACCTCAAGCTCTGAAGGTCAGATTCCCAAGCCTTCATTAACTTCACACAGCTAAGACACACCATTTCTCTTGAGCCTTTTTAACCTTGAAGTAGCATGCTCCAAAAGAAGCATCAATTGTTACAATTTGCCGACTGCTACAACTCCTAGTCTCCTGCAACATTAGCCCTAGTTCAGCACTTTGCAGAGTGCGTTACAATCATATTCCAAGGGTCAAGAATCCAATAAATCCCCCTTGCCAGATCTTTGCTTTGACAAAGGTTCTTTTCAAATTAATTTAATGAAGCTAAGTTAGAAGAAAGCAGAGTCAAACTATCAGACAAGCCTTTTCAAATCACTGCACTCCCTCAGGTGTGCTGTGATCCCTAGATGGATTTACCAATAAATAACAGATTTCAAGTTGAAGAAGCAACATCTAATAAAATGCTGAAAGAAAGCATAATTATAGAATTATTGAATTGTGGAGACAGTGTTCTCACAGGAAAATGAATATTTTGTACATGAGCTCTGAATAACTCCGAGGGATACAGCAAGGCCATGGGAGGCCCGAGGAAGCCTAAGCAAGCAAGATAAGAAGAAGCTGTAATTCACTGAGTTATGAGAACTGTGTTCGAGATCAAGTTCTCACACCTGTGCTTAACCAATTATATGTTAGTCACTAAGGGTCTTCAAGACAAGTATCTAATCATGATATGCCAGATTGCTGTAGGTGTGTATAAGCAGTAGTATATAAGGAGTTAATGCTTTGTAATAAATGGCTTTTTGTCTGATCATACTGATCTCTGACTAAGTCCGTTCCGCGGCAAATGGCGCCTGAACAGGGACCCTCTATAAGTTCACATTGAAACGGAAGAGGGTGTGAATCGCTGGGCCGTGAAGAAATCGGCTGGAATCGATCTGGCTGGACCAAGATCGGGAGGCAGAAGCCTCGGAGGAGGGAATCCTTGGATCGGAGCCTTGTGAGCCCGGAAGACACTGCGCAGTGCAAATAAGGTAAGCAGCTGGACGGTTGGAAGGGAGCTTAAGGATGGGAAACCAGTTAAGTAAAGAAGATGAAGTAATGCTTAAGCCCTTCCAACATATCCTCTCTGAGAGAGGGATAAAGTATGATGATGAAACTCTGAAGAGGCTTTTACTCTGGTGTAAAAAGAAAAAGCTAATTGTGGAGGTTGGTGAAGCTTTTAAGACTGAGACTTGGGAGAAAGTTGTTTTTGTGTTTGTTTGTGTTTGTTGTATTTGGGTTTTTTGTTTGTTTTTTGTTGGTTTGTGTTTGTGTGTGTTGTGTTTGCTGTGTTTGTGGGACGATATTTCCCAAGGGTCAAAGGAGGCAAGGCCCCTTGCCACACTGTGGCGACTGTTAAAAGACACATTAACTGCTATGAAAGCTGAGAAGGAAGTAGCCATGTCTGCCTTTCCGATGTTTTTGGACTCGCCTGAGCAACAGCCGGCTGCTGCTGGTGCGCCGGTAGCAGCCGGAGTGTTGGTTTCGGGCGAGGCGGCTCCAGCTCGAAAGCCTGTGCATCAGAAAGTACGGATGTTTGAGGACCCAGTGCCCCCCTCCTACCCCGCAATATGCGATGAGGGGGCTTGGGAGAGGGAGGGTGCGCGACCACGACCACCTATGGTTAATCCTTTTCGTGATGCTACTGCCCCAGAGGCAGACAATATCTCTCCCCCGGCCCACCACCCCCACCACCCACCCCCTACGGACGGGGAGAGAGAACCTTTTGAGGAGGATAATAAAACTCCCACTTTAAAACACCCCCCTTCGCCTTTGACACCAGCACTTGCATCGCTCCCGTCGGAGCCGCAAAATAGCCAGGAATGGCATCGCTGATCAAAGCTGTTAGATCAAAAGCCACAAGATTTACGAGACCGCCTGGAGGAGCTGGGGCCTAAAGATAAGGAGCAAGCTCTCGAGCAATCCACAGAAGTTAACCCTTTTCAGGTGCCGCTACCACCAACTCCGGCACTCTCTCAGCAAGCTGCTCCCAGTGCCCTGAGATGGCGTGGTCTTATTCAAGATACGATTATAAATGGCACTATTTTACCAATTGATGTCCCTTCTGCATTTCCAGTTATTGTGAATGCCCAAGGGCAACCTCTCTGGACTCCTATGGATTGGAAGGCTATGAAAGAACTAAAAGGAGCAATTGCTCAATATGGGTTGTCTTCCTCATATACTCAACAGATGCTAACTGCCTTATTTTCTAGTATGCTGTTAACTCCTAGTGATTGTTATTGAATAGCTGCAATTTTATTAACCCCCTCCCAGGTCTTACACTTTAAGAGTGGGTTTGAAGAGTTAGCTGCAAGAGCTGCTGATGACAACTTAGCTCGCAATCCCACTGACCCTTTACATGGTATCACATCTGACATGTTACTAGGGAGGGGCCAATTTCATCCTGATGCAGTACAGACTCATATGAGGGTTGAGGTTTTATGGCAAGCACAGCAATTGGCATTAGCTGCCTTAAAAGCTGTGCCAGAGGCAGGAAAACCTAATCCCTCTTATACATCGGTAAAACAGGGAGCTACTGAGCCTTACATGCAATTTATCGATAGATTAACAGATGCTATTGGAAAAAATATTGATTTGGCATCTAATGCTAAAGAGTCTGTGCTTATGTCCTTAGCTATGGAAAATGCTAACCCGATTTGTAAGCGTATTTTACAGGCTTTGCCAAAATCTGCTGGATTACAAGAAATGATGGATGCATGCTCTAAGGTGGGCACAACAGAGGAAAAGGCGGAATATATGGCACATGCCTTTGCTGCTGCTGTCAGACCTCTTCTACAACAAGGTCAGGATGATCGAGGGGGCATGAAGGGTGTAAAATGTCATAATTGTGGACGGCTGGGACATGTTAATAAACAATGCACTGCAAAGAAATGTCGCCCCCCCCAGGGCAGCGGCTCAAGCATTTGTGCTAGATGTGACAGACGTGGTCCCACAGCAGCAGCATGTCATTCTAGGTTTAAGAAAGATGGAACCCTGTTGGGAAACTTGGTGGTGAGCGCGATACCACCCCGTGCGATGACACAAAATCAGGGTGTCTGGACTGCGTCCCCTCCGCCACAGCAGGGAGTGCCGGAGTGGACGTGGCAACAGCAATAGATTTTACCATTACTGATACTTCTGTCCATTGCATTCCATCTACATTAAGTGGGCCCCTTGGTCATGGGTTATGTGCTTTGCTATTAGGACACTCATCAACATCCAGGACAGGAGTCTTTGTATTACCAGGCGTAGTTGATGCTGATTATACTGGAAACATTGGGATCATGGTGCAGACACATGCACCCCCAGTACACATCCCCAAGGATTCTAAAATAGCTCAATTAGTCCCATTTGAAGCAAAAGTTCCCCAGATGGGGCAAAAAATCAGAGGAAATCAGGCATGGGGTTCCACAGGAATCCCACACATTTTGTTTGCATTGGATATTGCAAAGCACAAACCTGAAGACCAGGTCTCTATACGGGGCCATAATAATCAAATAATTAAACTGCCTATGAGAATCGACACGGGGGCTGATGTTACTATCATACCATATCGTCAGTGGCCAAAAGCTTGGCCCCTACAAGCCGTTGCCACAGGAGTTATTGGAATCGGAGGAATGCAATCGACAAAAATTAGTACAGAATTGGTGGATGTCTTTCTATCTGATGGCAGTCATACATGCATCAGACCATATGTCATGCACTCTCCAATTGCATTGCTCGGACGGGATGCTCTTAGTCAAATGGGAATGAGATTGACTACAAAAAATTTTTAATGGTGGCCATTGATGGACGGCCAGCCTATAAATTACGATGGCTTACTGAAACACCTGTATGGGTTGATCAATGGCCGCTGACAAAAGAAAAGCTGTCCCATATTCATGAATTGGTCACTGAACAATTAGAAGCAGTCCATATTGTGCCTTTCACCAGCCCATGGAATACTCCTATATTTACCATCCCCAAGAAAAGCAGAAAATGGCGATTGTTACATGACTTGCGGGCTTTAAATGCCATCATGCAAGACATGGGTGCCTTGCAAGCTGGTTTACCTAGTCCCACTATGATACCCGAAGGATGGGATTTAATAATAATTGATTTAAAAGACTGCTTTTTCACAATTCCCCTGCATCCGAGTAATCGAGAAAAATTTGCTTTCTCTGTCCCAGCAATTAACAAAGGAGAACCAGTAAAAAGATATGAATGGGTTGTGCTGCCTCAAGGTATGAAACATTCTCCTACTATTTGTCAGCTTTATGTTTCTTGGTCATTACAGCCGATTCATCAATACTTACAGCACTGTTTAATTTACCACTATATGGATGATATTCTGATTGCAAAGCAGGATTTAAATAAGGACCACCTACTTGGACTATTACAATCAGAGTTAGCCACTCAGGTCTTTCCGGAAGCCTTTGCGATAAATTAGTTGCTCCAGCATGGGCAGGGCCACCAGTAGATATTTTTCAACAAGCCCGGACATCTCATGCCTTCTTCCACCAATCGGCAAACATGTTGGTTCGACAGTTCGGCCTGTCCTTGACAGATGCCCGAGGACAAGCTATCATTGAACGAACACATCAAACACTGAAACAGTTATTGGAAAAAAAAAAAAAAGGGGGGGGAAGAAGGGCTTACGCCAGTACCAAGAATACAGAAAGCTGTATATGTTATGAATTTCTTGCGACTAACAGGAGACTTTAATGACCCTCCTGCTGTAATACATGGCCAGGCGTTAGGCTCAGGTTATATGAATAAGACTCAGGGTATCCTGGTCCAATACAAGGACATGGAAACTGGTGTTTGGAAGGGTCCTGTGGAAGTAAAATTAAGTGGTCGAGGATATATGTGTGTAATTACAGACTCCGGCCTGCGGTGGGTGCCAGCTCGGTGGGTGAAGCCCTGGAAAGAGCCAGCAGCACCAAAGGAGAACCAGGATATCCCCCTTGTCAACAGCTGAATGAGTTAACTGGATGAACTCTGAACTTCTTTACTGTAAGAGTGACAGAGCACTGGAACAGGTTGCCCAGGGGGATTGTGGAGTCTCCTACGCTGGAGATATTCAAGGTCCGCCTGGACAAGTTCCTGTGTGACGTACTCCAGGTTACCCTGCTCTTGCAGGGGGTTGGACTGAATCTTTCAAGGTCCCTTCCAACCCTTGGGATTCTGTGATTCTGTAATTTATCCAATACATGGGTCTTGTGAACTGTGGGTCTCCCATGAGTGTTTAAAATATAAATGACGATTATGGGATAGGTTACCCTTTTGCACGAAGTCGGTCTGTGATGCTTATGAGCTAGAAGTTAGTGAATATAAGTATATCCATGTTTCCAGTGACCTTTGGAGACCTTTATAGATATGGCTGACCACTTCTTCCAACATAGGCTGGCCACCTGTGTCGGAATGAGTGTGCTTTTTGGTCAATATAAAAGCCCAAGCCTCATGTGATGTGAGGGAGGCAGAGCCTCTGCGGGGACACCCGCTAAGGTTGAGCCTGCCACCTCGCACTGCAATGATGCTTCTTGGAGCTGGTTTCCTGATAGTCTTCACAAGGTCCTTGTGCTATGCTCTCTATGTGGGACTGTGTAGAGGGAGTAATGATTGTATGGATTTTGTGTTTTAAATATTGTAGTTGTGTGGAGTGTGCTTGTGGGATCCCATGTGTGCATATGTGCATATGTGTGTGTGATGAGGGCAGACAGTGTTTTGTTTTGTTGTTGGGTTCATGCAATAGTTTTTACAACTATTGGGTAAGAATTTTATGCATGCTAAATAATTAACTCACTCTAGCTGTTACTAATGACTGCAGTTTTGATGTATATTGCTTCAAGCTTGTTTTCCAGACAATATGCATGTGTGATAAAAAAAAAAAAAAGGGTAATGCTACGGCAAACTTGACTGTTAACACTGTACAGTTTACTTCTGCAGCTGTTTCACACCCCCTTATCCCCTTTGCATTAGAATGTTTCTGCTTTAAGGAGTCACTTTAACCTGTCTACATCTCAAGAACTGATAATCCAGAGGAAGGGGTATATTTCTGTCCTACTACCTACAGGTCCACGGTGGCTGCCTGCAAAGTTTGTGAAGCCTTGCCATGAGCTGGACAGATGAGTGGAAGAACTCGATGCATCAGCTACAGGAGCTGACCTTGAAAACCCCAAGCAGAACAAGATAGAGAGAAAAGAATGATTGTAAAACATCACTTGGGGGCAACTGAAAAGTAACAGCTTGAATATGCATGCTTGTAAAGTAGCTATTATTAGAGGTTGGGATTTTGCATATAAAACCACCTGTATTTACTAGCCAGTTGCTAATAAGAAACTATACCTTGTATTGTATGGAACTGTCACTTGTAAAAGAGATGTCAGAATATGCAAATTTGCAGCAGCTGCTAGAAAATGCTAAGGTAAAAGGTAGAAAGATTCTAATATGATGGTACTGTTACAAAGCAGGTAATGGAACAAATTAAGAGGGTGGGAGAACTCCACTGGTAAGAAGTTTCTTTGGTTAGTCCCTCACTGCCATTGGCATCTTCAGCATGCTGCTGCACTCTGCAATACTTACTCTGCTAATGTAAATCCATGTGTGCTTTGCTGTAGTAGTGACTTGTTACTGGGTGAAGCAGGTGAAACTCTGCATTGACAACAAGGTGCAAGGACTGAGATTGACCAAATGCCTGATACCACAGTCAAGGGCAAGACTGGGTTGGCCTCTGTGTCTGCCACCAAGAAGAACCTTTAGCTCTGCTGCTGGCTGCAACCCAGCAGGCATAGAGCGGTGGAGACACATGCCATGCCAGACCTTGATGTGAGGGATGGCCTCTGCTGTTATTAGAGAGCCATCCAGGGGAAAAAGGGCAGGCCCAGCTGTGTACAGCTATCAACAGGACCATTCTGGCTGCCAGCAAAACGTACAAAGCCACAGAACTCAACAACATAAAGAAACAGCAATAACAGAAATTTTTGTAATATCTGTTCTATTATGTGTGACCATGGGCAATGGACAAGTATACTGAGCACATGTGTTAAATTCCCATTATTCCAACTTGTTATATGGTGTGTAGGATTCACTGGTATGCCACATGTTATAAACGTTCAAGTGACTTCAAATCAGACTAATCTTATTGAAATAATGCTACCTAGAGTAGTGGGTTGTTATGTTACACAAGTCAAGCAGTGATAGAGCAGACATACCAAATTGTAAAAAACCTTTAGTAAAACTAAAAAGGGGGAGATGTGGAGACAGTGTTCTCACAGGAAAATGAATATTTTGTACATGAGCTCTGAATAACTCCGAGGGATACAGCAAGGCCATGGGAGGCCCGAGGAAGCCTAAGCAAGCAAGATAAGAAGAAGCTGTAATTCACTGAGTTATGAGAACTGTGTTCGAGGTCAAGTTCTCACACCTGTGCTTAACCAATTATATGTTAGTCACTAAGGGTCTTCAAGACAAGTATCTAATCATGATATGCCAAATTGCTGTAGGTGTGTATAAGCAGTAGTATATAAGGAGTTAATGATTTGTAATAAATGGCTTTTTGTCTGATCATACTGATCTCTGACTGAGTCCGTTCCGCGGCATAGAATGGCTTGGGTTGGAAAGGACCTTAAGATCATCTAGTTTCAATCCCCTGCCATGGGCAGGGCCACCTTACACTAAACCATATCACCCAAGGCTCTGCACAACCTGGCCTTGAACACTGGCAGGGATGGAGCATTCACAACTTCCTTGGGCAACCCATTCCAGTGCCTCACAACCCTAACAGTAAAGAACTTCTTTCTTATATCCAATATAAACTTCCCCTGTTTAAGTTTTAACCCATTATCCCTTGTCCTATCACTGCAGTCCCTACTGAAGTGTCCCTCCCCAGCATCCTTATAGGCCCCCTTCAGATACTGGAAGGCTGCTATGAGGTCTCCACACAGCTTCTCTTCTCTAGGCTGAACAGACCCAACTTTCTCAGCCTGTCTTCATACAGGAAGTGCTCCAGCCCCCTGATCAACTTCGTGGCCCTCCTCTGGACTTGCTCCAACATCTCCATGTCCTTCTTACGTTGAGGCCACCAGAACTGTACACAACACTCCAAGTGAGGTCTCACAAGAGCAGAGTAGAGGGGTAGGACCACCTCATTTGACCTGCTGGTCATGCTCCTTTTGATGCAGCCCAGGATACAGTTGGCTTTCTGGGCTACGAGAGCACACTGCCGGCTCATGTTAAGTTTCTCATCGAAAGCATATGTCAGCTTTATGAAATGAGTGAATAAATTTCTGTGGAAAGGAATTTCTCAATGGTCTATCAATAGGAAAGAAGTTTTGAAGAAAACTTTGATTTGCTAATTCACATTTTTCACATTTGAAGAATATACAAAGAATTATTTTAATTATAAGATAATTTGGCTTGGAAAGAAATGGTAGAGGAGAGCAAGAACCTCCTACTGGCGACAGAAAACACATGGCAGACAAACAATATTTAAGTCAGTCCAGACTTCCAGAAAAAAGGAAAGATGTGGAGCTGGAACAGTGACTGTGAGTCTAGAAGAAGCCTAAGGGTGATTCCCCCCCAAATTACATGGGAGAGAAAATAAATCCTGAATTAAGTGCAATAAAATCTAAGGCAGTTTGACAAAATAAATAACTTCTCTCTTTGGTATCAACTTTAAAAAAATTAAAACACTAACTAGGAAGTTGGAGATAAATTTCATAGATTCATACAATGACTTGGGTTGGAAAGGACCTTAAGATCATCCAGTTCCAACACCCCTGCCATGGGCAGGGATGCCTCACACTAGACCATGTCACCCAAGGCTCTGTCCAACCTGCCCTTGAACACCGTCAGGAAGCATTCACCACTTTTTTGGGCAGCTTGTTCCTGTGCCTCACTGGCCTTACAGTAAAGAACTTATAGAATCATAGAATAGTTAGGATTGGAAAGGACCTCAAGATCATCTAGTTCCAACCCCCCTGCCATGGGCAGGGACACCTCACACTAAACCATATCACCCAAGGCTTCATCCAACCTGGTCTTGAACACTGCCAGGGAGGGAGCATTCACAACCTCCCTGGGCAACCCATTCCAGTACCTCACCACCCTAACAGGAAAGAATTTCTTCCTTATATCCAGTATAAACCTCTGCTGTTTAAGTTTCAACCCATTACCCCTTGTCCTAACACTACAGTCCCTAATGAATAGTCCCTCCCCAGCATCCCTATAGGCCCCCTTCAGATACTGGAAAGCTGCTATGAGGTCTCCATGCAGCCTTCTCTTCTCCAGGCTGAACAGCCCCAACTTTCTCAGCCTGTCTTCATACGGGAGGTGCTCCAGTCCCCTGATCATACTCGTGCCCCTCCTCTGGACATGTTCTAACAGCACCATATCCTTTTTATGTTGAGGACACCAGAACTGAACACAATACTCCAAGTGAGGTCTCACAAGAGCAGAGGGGCAGGATCACCTCCCTTGACCTGCTGGTCACGCTCCTCCTGATGCAGCCCAGGATACGGTTGGCTTTCTGGGCTGTGAGTGCACACTGCTAGCTCATGTTCATTATCTTATTAACTAACACCCCCAAGTCCTTCTCTGCAGGACTACCATGAATTTCCTTTTTGCCCAACCTGTAGCTGTGCCTGGGATTGCTTCGACCCAGGTGGAGGACCCTGCATTTGACATGGTTAAACTTCATGTGGTTGGCAACAGGCCACCTCATAAGCGTGTCAAGGTCCCTCTGAATGGCATTCCTTCCGTCTAGCGTATCAACAGAACCACACAGCTTGGTGTCATCGGCAAACTTGCTGAGGGCACACTCAATTCCATTGTCCATGTCAGCGACAAAGATGTTAAACAAGACCGGTCCCAACACCGATCCCTGAGGGACACCACTCGTTACTGATCTCCAGCCGGACATTGAACCGTTGACCACAACTCTTTCAGTGCGACCATCCAGCCAGTTCTTTATCCACCAAGTGGTCCACTTATCAAATTGATAACACTCCAATTTAGAGACAAGGATGTCATGTGGGACAGTGTCAAACGCTTTGCACAAGTCTAGGTAGATGACGTCAACTGCTCCACCCCTGTCCATCACTTTTGTAGCCCCGTCATAGAAAGCCACCAAATTGGTCAGGCAGGATTTCCCCCTAGTAAAGCCATGCTTGCTGTCACCAAGTACCTTGTTGTTTTTCATGTGCCCTAGCATGCCTTCCAAAAGAATCTGCTCCCAGATTTTGCCAGACACACAGGTGAGACTGACTGGTCTGTAATACCCCGGGTCATCCATGTTCCCCTTCTTGAAAATGGGGGTTATATTTCCCTTTTTCCAGTCGTCAGGAAATTCACCTGTCTGCCATGATTTTTCAAATATGATGGTCAGTGGCTTTGCAACTTCATTCACCAGCTCCTTCAGGACCCGCAGATGGAGTTCATCAGGTCCCATGGACTTGTGTACATTTAGGTTCTTAAGATGGTCTCGAACCAGATCCTCATGTACAGTGGGCCTGAGGTCTAGGTTTTCACAGTCCCTGCGTCTGCCTTCCAGGACTCGGGTGCTGCGGCCAGATCCTTTGCCAGTGAAGACCGAGGCAAAGAAGCCATTCAGAACTTCAGTCTTCTCCAAGTCCTGTGTAGCCAGTTCTCCTGAAAGTTTCCAGAGGGGGCCTACATTGTCCCTACTCTGTTTTTTAGCCGCTACATACCTATAAAATCCCTTCCTATTATCTTTAACATCCCTTGCCAAGTTTAGCTCCAATTGGGCCTTAGCTTTCCTAACTTGGCCCCTAACTACCCGGACAACATCCCTGTATTCATCCCAGGACACCTGTCCTTGTTTCCACCTTTTATAAGCCTCTTTTTTCTTGTGAATTTTTCTCAGCAGCTCCTTATCCATCCAAGGAGGTCTCCTGGCCCTCCTACTGCACTTCCTTCTAGTCGGGATGCAACACTCCTGAGCTTGTAGCAGGTGATTCTTGAATATTAACCAAGAGTCTTGGGCCCCCTTGCCCTCTAGGGCTATATCCCATGGAACCTTGCTAAGCAAGTTCCTGAAAAGCCCAAATTCTGCTCTCTTGATATCCAGGAGAGTGAGCTTACTGCATGCTCTTCTCATTGTCTTGAGGACCTCAAATTCGACCATCTCATGATTACTGCATCCAAGACTTCCCTGGAGAGTCACATTTCCAATGAGCCCTTCCCTGTTGGTGAGCACGAGGTCAAGCAGGGCACCTCTCCTCGTCGGCTCCTTTACTGCTTGCAGAAGGAAGTTGTCTTCCACACAATCGAGAAACCTCCTGGATTGCTTGTGCCGGGCCGTACCGTTGCCCCAACAGATGTCAGGGTGGTTGAAGTCCTCCATGAGAACAAGGGCCTGTGAGTGTGAGGCTTTTCCTATTTGTCTGTAGAGTTCTTCATCCACAGGTTCCTCTTGATCAGGCGGTCTGTAACATATCCCCACAGTAATGTGTCCCATCACCGATTTCCCCTTAACCCTGACCCACAAACTTTCTGTTAACTGATCACCTGTCCCCAGACAGAGTTCCATACTCTCCAGCCTATCCCTAACATAAAGGGCAACTCCCCCTCCCCTCCTACTGGGCCTCTCTTTTCTAAAAAGCCTATAACCTTCCATTCCAACACTCCAGTCAAAGGAGCCATCCCACCATGTTTCGGTGATGCCTATTATATCATAGCCCTGTAGATGTGCCCACATCTCTAATTCCTCTTGTTTATTCCCCATGCTATGGGCATTTGTATAGAGGCATCTGATCCAAGCTCCAAATGAAGCCGGCTCAGTGGCTGGAGCGGCTAGAATATCACTACATTGCTCAGAGTATTTATTATAGGAGCTGCCAACTGACTGGGTGTGTTGGGATGGAATGATGCTCCCCTCCCCCAACACAACTAGTTTAAAGCATCCTTGACAAGTCTGGCAAGCCTCCCAGCAAAGCCACTCTTCCCTTTCTTTATCAGACAGTTCCACCAGCCCCCAGTAGGCCTGGCCTACAAATGTGGGCCCCATGTCCAAGACACCCAAACCCTTGACTATGACACCACCCTTTTAACCATTTTTTAACCTGTCCAATCCTCCTTGCCTTTGGAAGGTCCTCCCCTGTGTCTTGGAGAATTGTCGAAAAGACTATCTGAGTTCCAGAACCCCTGACCACCTCTCCCACAGCTCTGTAGTCCTTCTTTATACTCCTCAGGCTACTACTATCTATATCCTTAGCACCCACATGTATCACTAGAAGCGAGTAATAGTCCGTGGGATTTACTAGAGCAGGCAGCCTCTCCACAACATCCCTGATCCGTGCCCCAGGTAGGCAACACACCTCCCCTGCGACCGGGTCAGGACGACAGAAAAGCGCTTCTGTCCCTTTCAAGGCAGAGTCCCCTACTACTACAACCCGCCGCTTTTTCCTGGCAGCACCAGTAGAGATCTTCTGTACCAGTGCACCAGCCGACTGTTTCTGATGCAAGTGCATTTCCTCATCAGCCCCCTGCAGGACAGCAAAGCGGTTCTGGGTGGGTACAGCAGATTTAGGAGGAAGCCCCTTGCTTTTAATTGCTCTCTTCCTCCTTTTGTTGTTTTTTTTTTGTTACTAACTCCCAGCTTCCCTGATCAACAATCTCCTTCTCTCCTCCATGAGTTAGAGGAAGAACTTCTTCCTTTCTAACCTGAACATCCCCTGTTTAAGTTTCAACCCATTACTCCCTGTCCTATCGCTACACATCCTAATGAAGAGTCCCTCACCAGCATCACTATAACCCCCGTTCAGATACTGGACTGCTGCTATGAGATCTCCACGCAGCTTCTCTTCTCCAGGCTGAATAGCCCCAACTTTCTCAGCCTATCTTCATATGGGAGGTGCTCTAGCCCCCTTATTTTCATAGCCCTCCTCTGGACTTGCTCCAACAGTTCCATGTCCTTTTTATGTTGAGGACACCAGAATTGCACACAGTGCTCCAAGTGAGGTCTCATGAGATCAGAGTAGTGGGGCAGGATCACCTCCTTTGACCTGCTGGTCACACTCCTTTTGATGCAGACCAGGATATGGTTGGCTTTCTGAGCCGCAAGCGCACACTGCCGGCTCATGTTAAGTTTCTCATCAACCAACAAACTCAAGTCAGTCTCCGCAGGGCTGCTCTGAATCACTTCTCTGCCCAACCTGTAGCTGTGCCTGGGATTCCTCCGACCCAGGTGTAGGACCTTGCACTTTGCATTGTTGAACTTCATGAGGTTGGTATTGGCCCACTTCACAAGCATGTCAAGATCCCTCTGGATGGCATTCCTTCCCTCCAGCATATCAACCGAACTACAGAGGTTAGTGCCATTGGAAAGCTTGCTGAGAGCACACTCAACCCCAGTGTCTGTGTCTCTGATGAAGATGTTAATCAGAATCAGTCCCAACACCAACACGAGGGACACCACTTGTTACCTGTCTCCACTTGGACATTGAGCTGTTGACCACAACTCTGTGTGTGGCCATCCAGCCAATTCCTTATCCACTGAGTGGTCCATCCATCACATTGATGTCTCTCCAATGTAGAGACAAGTATGTCATGCGGGACAGTGTCAAATGCTTTGCACAAGTCCATGTAGATGACATCAACTGCTTTGTTCCATCCATCAGTTCTGTAGCCCCATCATAGAAAGCCACCATATTGGTCAGGCAGGATTTCCCTTTAATGAAGCCATGTTGGCTGTCACCAACCACCTAATTTTTCATGTGCCCTAGCATGCTTTCCACGAGAATATGCTCCATGATTCTGCCAGGCACAGAGATGAGACTGACTGGTATGTAGTTCCCTGGGTCTTCCATTTTCCCCTTCCTGATATGCTAAAAATCTAGAGGAAATTATTTTAACCTTATTTAGATAATAAATCAGAATAAAAATTTAGAACAGGCAGTACCTTACTTCAAGGTTTTTCTACTATATCACTTACTACTCCTGCTGCACATGTCAGTGAGCTGCTACTTGACATGAGTTTTATCAGTTCTTTATTGGCAGTGTCTTGTAATGAGAATGAAATTCATCTCATGTTTCAAGAAAATTATCAGGTTAGCCTTGAATGTCTCTGGCACTTGGTGATCCTTAGTTTGTTTGCCAGGAAGTAAACTACATAGAATCATAGAATCATAGAACAGTTAGGGCTGGAAAGGACCTTAAGATCATCTAGTTGCAACCCCCCTGCCATGGGCAGGGACACCTCACACTAAACCATATCACCCAAGGCTTCATCCAACCTGGTCTTGAACACTGCCAGGGAGGGAGCATTCACCACCTCCCTGGGCAACCCATTCCAGTACCTCACCACCCTAACAGGAAAGAATTTCTTCCTTATATCCAGTCTAAACCCCTGCTGTTTAAGTTTCAACCAATACCCCTTGTCCTAACACTACAGTCCCAAATGAATAGTCCCTCACCAGCATCCCTGTAGGCCCCCTTAAGATACTGGAAGGCTGCTATGAGGTCTCCATGCAGCCTTCTCTTCTCCAGGCTGAACAGTCCCAACTTTCTCAGCCTGTGTGGCTGATCATCCTCGTGGCCCTCCTCTGGACTTGTTCTAACAGTTCCATGTCCTTTTTATGTTGAGGACACCAGAACTGAACACAATACTTCAAGTGAGGTCTCACAAGAGCAGAGGGGCAGGATCACCTCCTTCGACCTGCTGGTCACACTCCTTTTGATGCAGCCCAGGATACGGTTGGCTTTCTGGGCTGTGAGTGCACACTGCTAGCTCATGTTCATTATCTTATTAAGTAACACCCCAAGTCCTTCTCTGCAGGACTACCATGAATTTCCTTTTTGCCCAACCTGTAGCTGTGCCTGGGATTACTTCGACCCAGGTGGAGGACCTTGCTCTTGGCATGGTTAAACTTCATGAGGTTGGCAACGGGCCACATCATAAGCATGTCAAGGTCCCTCTGAATGGCATTTCTTCCCTCTAGCATATCAACAGAACCACACAGCTTGGTGTCATCGGCAAACTTGCTGAGGGCACACTCAATTCCATTGTCCATGTCAGCGACAAAGATGTTAAACAAGACCGGTCCCAACACCGATCCCTGAGGGATACCACTCGTTACTGATCTCCAGCCGGACATTGAACCGTTGACCACAACTCTTTCAGTGCGACCATCCAGCCAGTTCTTTATCCACCAAGTGGTCCACTTATCAAATTGATAACACTCCAATTTAGAGACAAGGATGATATGTGGGACAGTGTCGAATGCTTTGCACAAGTCCAGGTAGATGACGTCAACTGCTCCACCCCTGTCCATCACTTTTGTAGCCCCGTCATAGAAGGCCACCAAATTGGTCAGGCAGGATTTCCCCCTAGTAAAGCCATGCTGGCTGTCACCAAGCACCTTGTTGTTTTTCATGTGCCCTAGCATGCCTTCCAAGAGAATCTGCTCCCAGATTTTGCCAGGCACACAGGTGAGACTGACTGGTCTGTAATTCCCCGGGTCATCCATTTTCCCCTTCTTGAAAATGGGGGTTATATTTCCCTTTTTCCAGTCATCAGGAACTTCACCTGTCTGCCATGATTTTTCAAATATGATGGTCAGTGGCTTTGCAACTTCATTCACCAGCTCCTTCAGGACCCGCAGATGGATTTCATCAGGTCCCATGGACTTGTGTACATTCAGGTTCTTAAGATGGTCTCGAACTAGATCCTCATGTACAGTGGGCCCAAGGTCTAGGTTTTCACAGTCCCTGCGTCTGCCTTCCAAGACTCGGGTGCTGCTGCCAGAGCCTTTGCCAGTGAAGACCGAGGCAAAGAAGCCATTCAGAACCTCAGCCTACATTTTTAGCTGCTCAAGATAACTCGCTTCAGGACAGGAGATAAGTACTGGAAGGCAAACAATATGTAGGATTATGCATGAAGTTGCTCCTACTGGGTCTGAATACCCAAACATGTTCTTTTTCCACTAGTGGTATCTTGGAGGAGTTAGTAAAACTTATATGCAGGATAACATGGACTGGGAAAGGCTATAACATTTTTGACAATTTGCTTTAAGAACATGAATTCTTGGGAACAGGACAGCAGTCTCCACATTGTTAGCCCAGCATTGGGGGACACAACACTTCAAACAGCTTGGTAAGTCTACTTCTCACCCAATTCATGACCTAAAGCCCCCCAAGTCTTAAATTCCCTTCCAAACTTTTCCCAACACAGGCCTTAGTCTTAGAGATAACAGGTCTTTGAGATCGCTGCTGTACATCACAGATTCACACTATTACCTGACATTTTGGGTAGGGTTCCACCTCTCAGATGGCAGCTCTCCACTTTGTGGGTCATCTACAGGTGGGTGAAGAATTGAAATACATACATCTCCATTCTGCAAGACAGAAACAAAATCTGAGAGTAGCCTGGCTTGAGGGAAAGGTCTAACATCTCATAGCAGCCTTCCAATATCCAAAGGGGGTCTACAAGGATGCCAGAGAGCGACTCTTCATCAGGGACTGCAGCAATAGGACAAGAGGTAATAGGTTTCAACTTAAACAGGGGAAGTACAGGTTAGATATAAGGAAGAAGTTATTTACTGTGAGGGTGGTGAGGCACTGGCATAGGTTGCCTGAAAAAGTGGTGAATGCTTCATCCCTGGCAGTGTTCAAGGGAAGGTTGGACAGAGCCTTGGGTGACACGGTCTAGTGTGAGGCGTCCCTGCCCATGGCAGGGGGGTTGGAACTGGATGATCTTAAGGTCCTTTCCAACCCTAATAATTCTATGATTCTATAACTCCAACACTATGTTCTGAGAAGTTTAACCTTGTTGATATGGACACTCCAAGTACCAGTAAAAATATATGCAAGAACTGGAAACATTTCTCAGTTCTTCTTGGTCTACTGTATTTATATGTTAAAAAGACTCCCTTGCTAAACAGTGTTTTGTACCAATTTGCAGACTAATCATCTCAAGTCAAGAGGTTTAAAGAATGTAGCAAAGCAAGCAAAAGTAGAAATAATGGAAAACAAAATTAGTCTCCAGATAACATGTACTGTCACAATGATAGAAGTGAGCTTTAGTCACAAGAGACCCAAAGTAGGTTTAAAAATTTTTGTTCCCACTGATAGCTGAGTTAGCTACAGGAATTTTTTAATTGAAGGGTTTAGCACTCTACTAGTTCAGATATCAAAACAATGCTTCTCCCAGGGCACAAGAAGGTTGAACAGATGGTGCAGGGAAGGCTTACGCTGCTCTCCTAGGACACAGCCATTTGAAATATCAGGTGAAAAGGCAAGAGATGACCTCTCTGAAGGTTTCACTCAAAATCCCTTCCAGCATTGCAAGATGAAGAATATTTTGACAGCATATGGAAACCATATGACCACATAATCCTCGATCTCTGTTCTACTCACCAGTGTTATAGCCTTAATTTAAATCTCCATGATGCCTACTATTTATAAACACTAAGAAGCTGGTAAAACCAATTTCTACCAGCAACAGCACTCCGACATAACTACTTTGTAGGAGCGAAGCAGCAGTATTCACCACAGCTGATATTCTCTGCTAAAGTTAACTCCAGGGGCTCATGGGGTCCCAATGCTTTACTGCAGGATAGGGTAAAGGGTGCAGATGGAGCCTGAGGCCGGCCAGCAGATGTTGGCCTCTCCAGGTCTTGTTGGCTTTCTGCCTCTTGCAGCCGGCTGCCAGGATGACTAACAAGTTCCCAGAGGCAGCCCCACACATTCAGGTGGCACAGCCTCAGCTGATGGGCAGTGCTCGCACTGTCCCTTGTCACCCTGATCCAAGGTACAGGCTGATGACAGGAACAGAGAAGAAGCTGCAGATCAGTTCTGTTCAGAACCACAGGATGTCAGTTCCCCATGCACCTGGTCTCATCTACATCCTGAAGATTCTCCAAAACTGCTCACAGGAGCCAAACCAAAGTAGTGCTGCTCACAGTGATAGCATCCATACCTCTGAGCCCAAGCCAGCGACCACAGCTACAAATAGCAACAGCTCACCTGAATGGAATTTATTTTATAGCCAAATAAGATCCTGCTTCAACACTGGAGGCTTGTGATCAGTATTCAGACTTCAGCATCTCACTAACCCTGCCAGGTATGGTAATTTAGCAAGCTCTCATTGTTTTTAAGCTTTTTTTTTTCTTTTTGGGTCAAGAACACAATGAAAAACAGCAATGTAGCACATGGAGCTGCTGAATAACCAAGCATCCACTTATAGCAAACTTTGAGCAACATAACAAGGCAGTTTCCTTGTTGCTAAAGGACTCCAACAGGCTTGTGCGATCTAGATTTTTCTTAATATCATTTTAAGGTGGAGTTAACCTTACTAATTTTAAATTATGTTTACAGCCAATTTTGATTGTATTCATAACTTCTGTGAGTTTACCCAGTTTGTCCTTTAACCATCTCCTGGCCACAATCACTGAACTCAGGGGAATTTCCTCAAGCAATCAAGTAAGCAGCATGAGGACAAGCAAATATTTGGCAATATGAAGATATTGGGGGAAGCAAGAATGCGAGAAGTTTCCATCTTTCAACAATGTTACGTTTGGGAATTCAAGCAGAGCACCACTGTATTACAGAGTCTGGAAGGGGGAAGGTGTCATGGCGCCTGATGAGATCAGCACAAGGTTTTAGGGATTGCTTTCGTCAATGGGAGAGTCTTTCCCCATGTACAGTTTTGAAAGATATAAACAAGGAGGATTCATCTGCCAATAGGAAATAGCCTATACTTCTATTAGGACTGAGAACTTATAAAAACCAAGTCTTGAATGCAGTTTTATCAAAACTCAGCTAAATGACCAAAGTAAACTGGAGATGGAAGGGGGACAGGGACGGTAGACACCTAACCAAAAAAAACCCCTCATTGCTCAGAAGTGGAACAGCCCTGACCTCTCAATCTCTTCCCACCATCAGGTTCTGTAAACTGCAACTTTCTTTCATCTTCCTTACACTAAAACATTATTATCCCCCTCCTCCTGACATTTTCAACTTCATTTGGAGTTATCCCAATGTGTTTTGAGTTACTGCTCAAATGTTTGGTTTGTCCAAGGCCTTTTCTGAGCTCATGCTCTGCCAGGGAGGAGGGGAAGCTAGGAGGAAGGAGAGACAGGACACCTGACCCAGGTTAGCCAAAGAGGTATTCCATACCATAGCACGTCATACCCAGGATGTAACCGGGAGTTACCTGGAAGGGCTGGAGTTCTGGGGGGGATGGAGGAGGTATCGGTTGGTGCTTGGTCGGGCAGGGTGGGGTGAGTTATGGGTCGGTGGCTGGTGAGGTGTTGTATTCTCTTCACTTGTTATTTGCTTTATCATTACTGTTTGTAGTAGTAGTAGCAGTAGTGATTTGTGTTATACCTTAGTTATTAAACTGTTCTTATCTCAACCTGTGTGGGCTACATTCTTTGGATTCTCCTTCCTAACTCTCTGGGAATCGGGGGAGCAAGTGGGGGGAGTGAGTGTACAAGCTGTGCGGATTGGTTTAAACCACTACATACTGTTATGAACAGAGAGTGTGAGAGCTGGAGTATTTGAAGAGTAACCCCAAAATAAAGTTTTGGGTTAATTTCTCCTCCTACCTTCAGTTGTTTCTAGAGCAAATTTTCATCTTTCTCACCAGGGCTAGGAGAGGTCCTTTCTAAGACACATTTTGTACATAATGTTTTGGTAACCATTTCCCACTCACCTCCTGCATGAGAATTTCTGGATCCAGAATCAACATCTGCAGTATGAATCTGCAGGTCTCAAAGTTGTCTATTTATACATCAAATTCCCATAAAACTGAAACAGAGCCTTAAAGAGAAACATCATCCTTGGCTACATGCAAGATTCAGTGCCAAGTCAAAAACTGTCAGATGACTGATTTCAGGATGTCCTTGGGCTTAGGGCAATCCTCCTGAGAATCCAGTAATTAAAGCTAATTACTATCTTGGTTTGCACTGAAGTTTGGAGATGCTTTTGGCCATTTATTATTAAGCCATCAGTGTAGTTTTCAGTATTTTCAAAATGAAATTTGAAGTATGCTCATTCCAGACAAAGCATTTTAGAAAATGGCCTTCGAAGCTAAAGGCATCAACTGATGCCACTGTTTGTTTGCAGCAAGGGAGAGAAGTGACATTCCTGTTTTGAAGTAGACCCAAAGGAAGCTTGCAGGACCTCTCATATTAAGAGCTGTGATAAGGTGACAGAAGTACACCAAGAGGAACATTTTTGAAAAGCCTTTAGCACCTCAAAACTATCCAAGCAGTAGTCCTAGCAGACCAATATTTGGCTAGAATATCTAAAAGTTTAAGAGAAATTTGACTGGCCTCCACTAAAAACTTAAATCAAATTGTGAGCCAAAACAGGCATTCAGCTTTCAAAGACACATCTGAAATTTGGTAGTTTTGAATCTATTCTATGAAATTAACTGCTTTTCAGTCTTTACAACAGCATTATTAAACACTGTCTCAAACTGTCCTGGGTTCAGCTGTAATAGTTATTTTTCTCCTTATTAGCTGGTGCAGTGCTGTGTTGGTCACTTTACTGTGGGTGAAGTCACACCACCATTGAGTACTGCTGTACCGGACATGCTAGTACTTCAGTCTGAACTGGAGTCAAAGGTAGCCAAGTGGTATGCCACAATTGATATTGCCAATGCATTTTTCTCAACCCCTTTGGCAGCAGAGTGCAGGCCACAGTTCGCTTTTCCTTGGAGGGGTGTCCAGTACACTTGAAACCGACTGCCCCAGGGGTGGGTGGAAACACAGTCCTACCATCTGCCATGGACTGATCCAGACTGCACTGGAATAGGGACAAGCTCCAGAACACCTGCAATACATTGATGACATTATTGTGTGGGGTGATACAGCAGAAGAAGTTTTTGAATAAGGGAGGAAAAATGCGGTTTTGCCATAAAATGGAGTAAGGTCAAGGGGCCTGCACAAGAGATTCAATTTTTGGAAATAAAATGGCAAAATGGAAGTCACCAGATCCCCACAGATGTGATCAACAAGATAACAACGTCTCCACCAACTAATAAGAAAGAAACACAAACTTTCTTGGGTGTTGTGGGGTTCTGGAGAATGCACATCCCAAATTACAGTTCGATCGTAAGCCCTCTCTATCATGTGACCCAGAAAAAGAAGAATGATTTTAAATGTGGCCCTGAGCAACAACAAGCCTTTGAACAAATTAAACGAGAGTGAGTTCATGCAGTAATGCTTGGACCAGTCCGGACTGGGACAGATGTAAGAAATATACTCTATACTGCAGCTGGGGAGAATGGTCTTATCTGGATCCTCTGGCAGAAAGTTCCAGGGGAGACTCAAGGTTGACCCCTCAGCTTTTGGAGCTGGGGATACAGAGGATCTGAGGAGGGCTATACTCTAACTGAAAAGGAGATAATGGCAGCCTATGAAGGGGTTCAAGCTGCTTCAGAAGTGATTGGCACTGAAGCACAGCCCTTCCTGGTGCTCCGTTTGCCTGTGCTGGATGTTCAAAGGCAGGGTCTCCTCCACACATCATGCAGCCAATGTTACATGGAGTAAGTGGCCAAATGCCTTGTGGGGGTGGTTGCAGCAATGGAAGCAGAGTAACTGGCAACACAGAGGTAAACCCATCTGGGCTGCTGCACTGTGGTAAGATATCGCTGCCCAGGTGCAGAACCTTGTGGTGAAGGTATGCCATGCAGATGATCATGTACCCAAGAGTCGGGACACTGAGGAACATCAGAACAACCAACAAGTGGATAAAGCTGCTAAGACTGAAGTGGCTCAGATGGACTTAGTTTGGCAATATAAGGGTGAATTATTTTTAGCCTGGTAGGCCCATGAGACCTCAGGACATCAAGGCAGAGATGCAACATATAGAGGGGGAATACAAGGACCTCTGCAGGGAGGGACGGGTGAGAAGGCCAGATGCCCATCTTGATTCGAAGGATGCTCTGACAACGCACTGCCTACCACCTCTCTGACCGGGCAACACGTTCCATGTCCTTCTGCTTGGCGGTATCACATACAGCCAGGGGTCGGTATGTATGTAACCTGCTTCAAAACAATGTATATATATATTTGCTTTGCACCAATAATGCAATAAGTAGACTAGAGCATTTGATTGCTTACATTGTGTTTGGTGTCCAGTCTTTGTACATGGGAATCCTACAAACATGGAACATACACTCCCACCAACCTGCCAAGGCCATGTGCTTATCATGGTGGAAGCAACCACCTGATAGCTGGAAAGATATGCTGTGTCCTACACCTCTGCCCACAACACTATCCGGGTCCTTGAGAAACAAGTCTTTTGGCAACATGGCAGCCCAGAAAGAATTGAGTTAGACAATGGGACTCATTTCCGGAACAACCTTATAGACACTTGGGCTAAAGAGTAGGTATATCCCATCCCCTATCACATACTAGCCTCTGCAAAAATCAAATGAGACAATGGGCTGTTAAAAACTACACTGAGAGCAATGGGTGGTGGGACTTTCAAACACTGGGATACACATTTACCAAAAGCCATCTGGTTAGTCAACACTAGGGGATCTGCAACAGGGCTGGCCCAGCTCAATCAGAACTTTCACATACTGTAGAGGGGGATAAGTTTCCTGTGGTGCACATAAAGAATTTGTTGGGGAAGACAGTCTGGGTTATTCCTGCTTTAAGCAAAGACAAACTTACTCATGGGATTGCTTTTGCTCAGGGACCTGGATATAACTGATGGTTAATGTGGCAAGATGGGGAAGTCTGCCATGTACCTCAAGGGGATTCAATTTTGGGGGAAAACAGCCAACAAACTCAATTATATGATTTTCCCTGCTATATAACACACTTAATAGCCCATCAGCTAGATGCCCATCTCCACCACTCTGGGCTTTAAAAATATATATGCTGTCAGGATCATATCAGAGAATAAAATCATGGGAAAAGCCTGTGGCAGCAGCAGAAGTCTCCCAGTACTATCATCAGGTCACCATCGACTGACCCTGACTTCCCTCCGATCATCACCCCAACAAAGAACGAACTTTGATGAAACCAGACGAGCTCAGCAGTGTTGTCAGCAGGCAACAATCCAACACTACACACCTTCTCTTCTGCCCTGAAAGACGGTTACATCAGATGGAGCCTGACATCATGGACTGAATGAACTCAGCAAACTTTATAGGGAAGGTCCATGGACTAAGGAATGATATCTGTCTCTTTGTGTGTGTGTATATATATATATGAGACAAAAAGCGATGGCATGTTGAAAAATGTGGGATCTGAGCATGATGAGAATGGTATGGAATAAGGGGTGCATACTGTCCTGGGTTCATCTGTAACAGTTGTTTTTCTCCTTCTTAGTAGCTGGTGCAGTGCTGTGTTTTCGACTTTAGTCTGAGAACAATGCTGATAACACACCAGTATTTTAGTTGTTGCCAAGCAATGCTTACCCCAATAAAGGACTTTTCAGTCTCATGCTCTGCCAGTGAGCAGTGGGGGGCACAAGAAGCCATGAGGGAACAGAGACAGGACACCTGACCCAAACTAGCCAAAGGGGTATTCCATACCACAGCATGTCATGCCCAGTATGTAAACTAGGGGCAGTTACCTGGAAGGCACAGATTGGTGCTCAGGTCGGGCTGCGTATCAGTCAGTGGGTGGTGAGCAATTGTACTATGCATCGCCTGTGTTTATTGTTTTGTTTTCCTTTTCTCCTTTCAGTTTTATATTCTCTCCCCTTGTTATTTCCTTTATCATTATTATTATTGGTGGCAGCAGTAGTGATTTGTGTTATATCTTAGTTACTGGACTGTTCTTATCTCAACCCGCGGGACTTATATTCTTTCGATTCTCCTCCCCATCTGTCCAGGAGCAGGGGAGAGGGAAGAAGTGGGGAAGTGAGCAAGCAACTGCGTGGTTCTAAGTTACCATCTGTGCTTACACCATGACACAAGCTACTTCTTGCATCAGCTCTAACACAACAGCTCAACACAACCAGGCTCCAGGATAAGCCTTAAAGGTCACTTGATAGATGCCACTGGATAGATGTGGCTTGCCCAGCAAGAAACACAAGACAGTACATTCACACTGGATCTAGGGCAACATATGCTATGCTCCAGCAATAGCAGGGTTAGCCTGAGCACTGCCGCATTAACACAGCTGGGGCACCATCAGCAGAGCACCATACTAGACATATCCTGCAGCACTTCCCGCAGTGATTTAGTCCATGATGACTTTAACTTAAATCTTTCCAAGCAGCCTGTGCTCAGTATCATGAAGACAATGCTTTCAAACTAGGGAATGCTGCTTTCTAAAGAGAATTTATATAAAATCAGTCCCCTTCTGAACCTGGTATGTAATTGCACCATGACCCAGTGATGGACCCAGTAGCCCTGGGTTACACTTTGAACATGCCTTGAACTAAGGGCCACTTAAAATTGACTAGCAGACATTTAGTCCAAAGGTTCTCTCTGGCCTTCCCTCTGGCCCCAAGGTGACCAGGCTGTGCATGACTCCTCCTGAAGCTGGACTCCAGCTCTTTCTGCAGTTGGAGCACCCCAAGTCCAAGCCCCTTCGTCATAGGCTGACTGCTGCAGAAGACCGTTTCCCACCATTTCTCATCTCATTATACAATTTTTGTGAGATATACCTAAATTAAAAATGTACTTAAAAGGCATACAACTTGTTGCCTAAATATCACAGTAGGGCAAGAACCCACACACCACCCCTGATCAAAGAAGTCCCTAAATTTGCCAATGCTCATGGAACAATGCTTCAGCTGGGGATGTCTTCTGCACTTGCAGGTATGAGAAAGGCTCCATCCCTGACTATAGGAACATTTCCCACAATGTTTAGATTTAACTCTGCAACCATGAAGCTAACATTTAAATACAAACAGCTAACCGCTTTAGTTATCACTAGAGACATTAGGTACCTTAATATTTCTAGAAGTTTAAGGACACAGTAAAACTTCTCACAAGCCTGAGAAAAAAAAATTAGTTTAAAACACACCTTACCTCATAAATGTTGGGGTGCCACATTTTGGTCAGAAATCTGAAGGTAGGTGGTGAATATGGATAGTCAATAGGAAATTTAATGTGAGCCTGGAACAAAGCAAAATATTTTAGTTATGAAAGAGAGACCAACAAGTAACCATTGCAATGCAAATTGTTTTTTTCTTCCAAGTTATCACTAAGTCCATTAAACAGCTCATGTTATATATCAGTGCCAGTGCATAGTACAACTACACATTTTCTTACAAGCAAAACACTAAGTGAACAAGAAAAATATAAACACCAAGCCTTACCTGGGCTGGTAATGATCAGAAAACCACACAAAAGACATTTATCAAGTTCAAATTCAAGCAGTACTATCCAACAGCTGCTGTTGAGATAGATACATGGCTTCACAACCATGTACCTACAGTGCATACTGATTCAGAGAAAACTCCAGGAACAAACTTGCCAACAAAGTTTTCAAGCTGACAAGCAGCTATTCTTTATTGCGGCGCCGGGAGACACAGGGGATAGCTCCTCCTAACGTATGTCTCCCTACTGCTACAAAAGCTACCCTTATATAGACCCTGGGCATCATACATATTCATGAGGCTACCTATGGATTACGTTCTTTTCCAGAAAGTGTCCCCCATGGGTACAAAAATGTAGTGGTGGTCTCTGAGGGTTGTTTACTTCTTCCAACAATCTTCATCACTTCTGGCAGCCTTTGAAGCACGCACAATAGATGCTTATACCAGTTTAATTAGTTTGTTAGCACCAGAGACATAATAATCCCCCTATCCTCCTATTTATCAGGTAGTATAACTGTAGCCCATCCTGGACACCTGCTATTCCCAGATACTCCTTATCCCTGTGTCCTGTTTTTCTAGACTGTTTTCCTTAAAACTATGACAAATATAATGATTTACCTTGGACAAGAATTCTCAGTATGTTCTCTAGGTGTATTCTATATTTTTTTCTATGTACCACACACCTCAGTAATTTTCCATTGCTACTGTTACAAAGCCATCAAATTTAACATTGCTTAAAACTAATTCTAAAGGTTTATATATTCCATTTTGTGTTCCCCTTGTTTCAAATCCTCCCTTTTCCTGTCCTTTTGCAAATTCTTTTGCAACATTTTATATATTACCATTACCATCAAAAGTCCTTTTGAAATAATATCCCATTTCTACTCAGTGCTTAATTTCATTCCTTTTGCAGTCTTCATAATTGATCATAGATAGTTTACAACACCAGAGGGAACATTGTATCATACCACAAGTAATCAATATTAAAATAATTAACATAAATATTCTTGCAACAAGTTGCCTCAACCAGGAGAGATTAGGTAATCATGAAGTTAACATTTTCCATATTTCTTCAAAACCCCAGGAGGTGTCATCCATGGCCATCTCATGAAATATCTTTGTTTCCAAATTTCCTCCAGATCTGTTTCAATTCTGACACTTTGGTCTATAAGGAACAACAACTTTCATTGATTATGGAACAAACTCCTCCTTGTGATGCCAATATCATGTCTAGAGCCATTCAGTTTTATAATACCACCTTAGATAGGCTAGTTATGTCTTGTTGTTCTGCCTGCATTATATCAATGTTTTTACTTGCCATTTCCTTTATGGTTGCTGAGATATTTACAATTGCTTTCTCTAATTCACTTACTCCCAAAGATGGAATTAGCCCTCTCACAAAACTATGAAATGCAGTGTGCCGTTCAATAATAGGGTTTAACTCTCGTTTAATCCGTTTAACAAAACTTCTAATCCAGGTCCTGGAAGGATACCTGTCGATAATAGTAAAATAGGGTATTATAGCACCTAAGGTGCATGCCCCCTTCCAGTTGGGGGGTAAAGTCTTATAAGCATTTTCTCCACATAACCAATACCATCCTTTCCCTTTAGGAATGGGCCACCACTGAACTACGATACCATCTATATTAATGGCGTGATTGCAATTTGAATGGTGACCTACATCTGTGGCATTTAAGCAAGTATAGTCTCCTACCCTGGTTCCTGGTGTAATACATCTTTGTGCACAGGTGTAATATTTATTGCCTGGATTAGGATTAACTATTCCAAATTTTAACCTTTCCTTTGAATACAAATTGCTAGTGTTCACCCACAGGTTTGTCCATGAGACAGTGTTAGGAATTGGAACTCCAATTAACTGGAGATACAGGCTTTCTCCTGATTTAGGCAACTGTGCACACACCCAACAGTCACTATGATTAGAAACTTCAGTAACATTCTGCACTAATTTCAGGTATAAATTCTGGTAGCAAGCTTGTGCACCAGTTATCATATGAGTCCAAATTACAGCTGACAGAATTTCATACATAAGGGTCCTGAATGTTCAATCTGCCATGTCTTCTCTGGTTCTGGTGCTTTCTTTATTCTTGAATAATGTATCCAAGCAGGTTGTTCCTTTATCTTCACTGCTGTAAAGGCGGTCAGTAATATCTGGTATGGTCTGCTCCAGTTCCCCTGTAGAGGATCTCCTGAGAAATTCTTAATGTAAACCCAGTCTCCAGATCTGAAAGGGTGAATTGGATAATCCAAAACTCTTGCTCTTGTCCCTACTATTCTCTTATTTATCTCCTCCCATTGTTTTCCCAGATTGATCAAAAACTCACAGAGAAAGCTTTCTCCTACTTCCTGAAGACTTTCTCCTTTAAACTGGGACTGTTATGGTCTTCCATATAAAATTTCAAATGGGCTAACCTCTTCTTTCGACCGAGGTTTAGTTCGAATTCTTAATAGAGCCAGGGGTAAACCTTGGTACCAATATAAATTAATTTCCTGACATATTTTACTAATTTGTTGTTAGATCAGATGGTTCATCTTTTCTACTTCTCCACTGACCCAAGGCCTGTATGGAACATGTAGTTGCCAATTGATTTCCAATTTTTGCTAATTTCTTGTAACAATTTTGCACTAAACTGCAAACCTCGGTTAGAAGAAATTGCCGCTAATACTCCAAAGCAAGGTATTATCTCCTTAAATAATGTTTTAATCAGTTGTCTTGCATTATTTATCCTACAAGGGAATGCTTCTGGCCAGCCAGAAAAAGTATCTGTTAACACCAACAAATATCGATCACCCCCTTTTCTTGGTAATTCAGAAAAATCTATTTGCCAGTGCTGTCCCAGGTAACTTCCTCTCACAATTGTCCCAATTTGATTTCTATTTTCAGGTTTAGGAGTATTCCTAAACTGACATTGTTTTGTCACTGATTGAACTGTGGTGTATAGATTTCTTCCTACAATTTGTTTGTCTAAATATTTATATAAAGAGTTGCTACCTCAATGAGTTTTATTATGTTCTCCCTGAACTAACTTCCAGAGTTGGTTATAGGGGATTACAATTCACCCATCAGGTATCTGAACCCAATCCTCTTTATTTTCCTGTCCTTTTAGAATTTGAATCAATTTTCTATCCTTTTTTGAATACCTAGGTTTAGATTTTTCAATTGTTAGTTTGCCATCAGGGATTAAGGACATGATTTTAGATTATTCAGCTGCTCATTTGGCTTCAAAATTGGCCAAATTACTCTCAATTTCTGGATCAAAGTCACCTTGTTGATGTCCTTTACAGTATATAATAACTACTTCTTCAGGTAGCTGAACAGCTTCCAGTAATTGTAGAATTTCTGTAGCATGTTTAATCTGTTTCCCTTGTGTGTTCAAAAGTCCTCGTTCTTTCCAGATAGCACCATGTGCATGGACCACACCAAATCTGTATTTAGAATCAGTCCAAAATATTCTTTTATCTTTAGCCAATTCTAGGGCTCTTGTTAATGCTCTTCTGGGCAGAGGTGTTGGAGGGTAAAGGTTTAGCCCCTATTACCTGTGAAATGGTGGTAATGGCATATCCTGCCTTTCGTTTACCACTTTTCATGAAGCTACTACCATCGGTAAACCAAGAATCAGCATCTTCCAGAGATTTTTCTTTCAAGTCTCCTCAGCCTGAATATACAGTCTCTATGGTGGCCAAGCAGTCGTGTGTTAGTTCTGTTGATTGTTCCTGCAAAAAGGATGCAGAACACCATAATCATGGATGCAAAGTCTGCATCATCCAGTCATTCCCAGTAATGTCTGGAGCTCCTTGCTGGTTGATGGTCATGGAGTCTGACAGATGGCTTCTTTTCTAGCAGCTCCAAGTTCTCTCTGTCCTCCTGTTATTTCATATCCTAGGTAGGAAACTAGGGTTTTAATTAGTTGGGCCTTTTGTTTGGATACCCGATAACCATTCAGTCCCAGAAAAGTTAATAATTCCACTGTCTACTGGATACATTCTTCCTTTGTTTCTGTAGCAATTAATAGGTCATCCACATATTGTAACAAAGTCCCCATTAGAGTAGGTTGCTTCCATGATTCTAGTTCTCTTGCTGATTTCCAAAAATTGCTGTATTGTTTTAAACCCTTTAGGTAATACCATCCATGTTAATTGAGTTTCCCTTCCTGCGTCAGTATTTTCCCATTCAGAAGCAAATAAATTTTGTCATTCTTTGGCCAATGGTAAGCAAAAGAAAGCATCCTTTAAATCCAATATGGCAAACCATTTCTGATTATTATTCGATTTGGTCAATAAATCATACAAATTAGCTACTACTGGATGAATATCCTCTGCATTTTTGTTGATTGCTCTGAGATCTTGAACCAGTCTGCAACTTTCCCCATCGTATTTCTTTACTGTCCAGATAGGAGTATTATATTCCAATTCGGGTTCAATTAATAATGTATATTTTAAAATTTATCAATGATTTTTTTTTAATTCCCTTTGATCTTCTAATTTTAAGGGATATTGTTTTATTCTAATTGGGCAGGCCCCCCTTTTTATTTCCACTTTAACAGGCAAAGCGTTTTTCGCCTTACCTGGAACTTCAGATGCCCATACTCCCAGATATACCTGATTAAGGATTTCTTTTATTTCAGGGAGGTCCTCCTGTTTGCTTTTCTGTTGAATTAAAGATAAACTCAAAACTGCAGTTAATTGACTGTTTTTAATTCTAAATTCCATTCTGCCTTCTTTAAATGTTGCTTCTCACCCTAAGAAAGATATTAGAGAATTTGGCATGCATAAAAATTTATGTATTCCATTTGTATTCCCAATTTGTACTTTAAGGGTTTGAGAAAGAATGCCTCAAGTTGTTTGTTGGGGGTTTTTTTCTCTTTTTCTTGGTGGCCAGTAGCTCCCACATCTGTAACAAGTTCTTTTCTCTCAGATTTAACACCGAATAAGTTGCTCCTCTATCCACTAAAATTCCACTTTATTTCCTCTAGACCCTAGTTTTAATTCAACCACTGGATCTGCTAGGGTAGATTCCCCAGGTCCCTGTCAGTCTAGTTCCAATTCAGTCACTGGAGCCACACCATGGCACTCCCCCACCCCCTCCCCAGGGCAGTCTCACTTCCAGTGTCCAAACTCCCCCCCCAGTTTGAAAGCAACCACCGCAGCTGTGGCTATAGCACGACCCAGCTTTTTCTTTTCTACCTGTTCCCAATTCCTATACGCTCTCCATGCTTCCTCCTGTCCACATTTATTCAACATCCCCTCAGTCCCGTCCGTGAACATGTCTGTTCCCACTTGTTTGCCTGCACCAGCACCCATCCCATGCTCAAACACAGGAGCTGAGAGAGCTCACCTCCTTTCCCCCTTGGTTTTCCTTTTTTTTTTTCCTCACATTTGCTCACCCTGTTCTGCAGGGGCTGCAGATGCCTGCCTCTGCAACAGCACTTCTGCTTTAACCCTTTCTTAACTCTGAATGTGCATCTGCCGCTTATTGCAAGTGACAGCAATCTCTTGCTCCTTATCAATATCAGATAGGACAGATGCAGAGGGTGCTCCTCTCGGAGGTACCTGTGATAGATAATTTTCCAACCTACCTTCCTGATTACTGTTTTTTGACTTTAAACATCTTTCCCCAGTATCACAGGCTGAACAACATCTCTCCATCTTAACTTTCAGTTTTTCCCTGTCCTTTTCCAAAGCTAAAATTAAGGGAGTTGGTAGAGCTATATTAATTTTGCATTGTATCTGTCACTCCACGTGGTTTCTTAAAGTGAAAAACATATCGGCATACATTACTTCATGCCATTTTCCTTGCAGCCTCAAAACATTAATTGTAACAATGTACTACAGTTCAGAGTTCCATTTTTAGGCCATTTTTCCTGATCTTCCAAATTATACAAAGGCCACCATCGGTTACAAAATTTTACTAATGTTTTCTTATTTACTGAGCCCCCAGGAGACCCTCCAAGTTCTTTCCAGTGTGCCAACATGCACCCTAAAGGACTCTTTTGCATGATCTCTTCACTGCTGATTTTCCATTATCAATCTCTCACTCACACACACTAGGGATCCCACAGACACACTCCACACAGTTACAACACTTGAAACTAGACAGAGACTAAAATTCTATTGAACAAACTACAATTAATAACACAGTTATAACATCCTGTCACCAATACCAAAATCACAAGACCAGAATCCTTAATGTAACAAGCCACAACAAGATCCAAAACCATTTCCACAAGACACCCCCTGCATCCTGTAGGACCCAAACCACAAGAAGCCCCGTGCTTCTTGTGGATGTATACCAAACGGACACTAGCAGGCAGATATACGCCTTTACCTACGACATTTCTTACCTTGAATTACCGAAGGCTTCCAAACCATGCATACGCTTACCAAACCAACCCAATTACCAATGTAGTCTTTATGCAAGATGCCCCCTGCACCTTACAGACTATATAAAAGAACAGAATACTTTTTATGAAGATGGTCCTTTTCTGCTCCCACAGCAATCCAAATGAGTCGAGGGGTCCCTCCAGGAAAAATTACCAAGGGAGCCCTGTCTTCAGTGGGTCCTGCAGCTGAGCAGAGAGGGTCCCGTCTGGGTCGCCAAATTGATTTGGAGAAAACTTCAGGAACAAACTGTTGATGCAGGAGTCAGAGACATCGCGGAGACGATCAGTGTGATCAAGCGATTACCAAACTTTATTCACATACAGTGCTCCTTTTATACCCTTACACCCTTACTCCCTTATGTAACAGTCTTGGATACTGGGCTCTAATTGATTAGACTAGAGGTTACTACCGTTTACAAAGCTAATGTTTTTAACTTGTTATAATTGCGATTAAATACTCTAAAAATACAGTGGGAAACTACAACCTTGGCAGAGATCATTCTCTGCACGTTTTCAGTGGGAAATTACAGAGGCCTAACAAGACAATTGACCTTGCTTATGCCTGCCAAGGATCTTCTTACTTTACAGTAATAAGGCTCAGGGTATCGGGATTGCTCACTATGTGGCCTTGGCTCTTTAAGAATCCCACAAATCCCCCTTCTTGTTTTTGAGCGATCCAGATACCCTTACAGCTTTTTCTGCTAGCAGTTCTCTTTTCAACTGAACTGCTCCTCCAAGTCTTGGATTTACCCTAGGTTAGAAACTGCCCCAATACTTTTCTTTTTCCCACTCCTCGGCTCCAGTGTCAATCCCGGCCATTCCACTGGGGGGGCACTGGGAGCCAAATTGGAGGGCAGCTTCATCTGAACATGGGTACCAAACATTTTTTTAGAAGTCGCTCACCCTGTTTTACGCAGCTACAAACGCTGGCCTGCTCAGCAGCAGCTATAAATGCCTGCCTGCTTCAGCAGCAACCATAAATATCTGCCAGCAACTGCGCTTTTGCATTAACCCTTTCTTGCCCAAAATGTTAAACTGCTACCCGTGAAAACTTCTACATGAACCCGACAACAAAATATATACAGAACACTGTCTGCCCTCATCACACACACACACATATGTGATCCCACAAGCATACTCCACACAACTACAATATCTGAAACACAAAATCCAGACAATCATTACTCCCACTACACAGTTCCACATACAAAATGTAGCACAAGGACCTTGTGAAGACTATCAGGAAACCAACTCCGAGAAGCATAATCACAGTGCAAGGTGGCAGGCTCAGCCTTAGCAGGTGTCCCCGCAGAGGCTCTGCCTCCCTCACATCGCATGATGCTTGGGCTTTTATACTAACCAAAATGCACACTCATTCCGACACACGTGGCCAGCCTATGTCAGAAGAAGTTGCCAGCAATATCTATAAAAGTCTCCAAAGGTTGCTAGAAACATGGACATACTTATATTTACCAACTTCTAGTACATGAGTGTCACAGAGAGACTGTATCAAAAGGAGTTGTATATGGGGACCCAACTCCATGGTGTGCTACCGTCCACCCGATACTCCTGACAAGAATATACAAGAAACTTTTCCACTGCGGGTCTTGAACCAGCACACATACCATGGAAAACCGTGCAATATATCTGCATCCCCCTCCCGTCTCGCTTCTCCCTTTACAGCTGCCCATTTATCATGAGGATCTGGGGGATATAAATCAGGCTTCTTTTCCGGATGAAAAGGCTACAGGTCAAAAGGAATATCCAGGCCAGCATGGGAATTATCAGGTGTCAGAATCTTGGGAGTAGCAACAGCAAACTGATGAACACGTACAGGCTCCTTCTCGGGGTCAACAGAGCCTGGATCGAAAGGATCATCTTCATCCCTGTCCTCAGTCTTCGCAGCCGTGGTGGCAACCGGCGGAGGTTGGGGGGGGAGGGGGGGGGGGTGGCGCTGGTCTCCATGATCTCATTTTTTGACTTGAACATCTCTAAAATAGTTCTCCAAATGACTAACAAACTTTTCACAGTGTCATTGCCTTTCGTAGCTGCATTCCAGTTTAACTCCTGCCTCATTCCACAAAGATATCTCAAATACGGTAGACTTATCAATCTCTGGGTAACATGTCTTCGATAATTTCAACATTAACTTTAAGTCTGTCTCTTTAAAGGATGCTCCCTTCACCTTAAGAAGGACTGAAAACATCCATAAATCAGAGGCTTCTTCCTTAGTAATTTTCTCCCAAGTCTCGAGATTAAAAGCTTCACCAACTCCCACAATTAACTTCTTACTCCAGAGCAACAATCTTTTTAGCATAGCTTCATCATAGTCTGACCCTCTCACAGAGAGGTTATGTTGGAAGAGCTTAAGTATTATTTCTTCTTCTTTACTTAACTGGTTTCCCATCCTTAAGCTCCCTTCCAACCATCCAGCTGCTCACCTTATTTGCACTGCACAGTGTCTTGTGGGTTCACAAGGCTCCAATCCGAGGATTCCCTCCTCCGAGGCTTCTGCCTCCCGATCTTGGTCGAGCCAGATAGATTCCAACCAATTTCTTTGCAGCCCAGCAATTCACACCCTCTTCCGTTTCAATATGAGCTTATAGAGGGTCCCTGTTCGGGCGCCATTTGTTGACGCAGGAGTCACGGACAACGTGGAGACGATCAATGTGATCAAGCGATTGCCAGACGTTACTCAGATACAGTGCTCCTTTTATACCCTTACAGCCTTTGGTTTCTTATGTAACAGTCTTGGATACTGGGCTCTAATTGGTTAGTCTAGAGGTTACTACCATTTACAAAGCTAATGTTTATAACTTGTTATAATTGCAATTAAATACCTTACTTTAAAAATACAGTGGGAAACTACAACCTTGGCAGAGATCATTCTCTGCACGTTTTCAGTGGGAAATTACAGAGGCCTAACAAGACAATTGACCTTGCTTATGCCTGCCAAGGATCTTCTTACTTTACAGTAATAAGGCTCAGGGTATTGGGATCGCTTACTGTGTGGCCTTGGCTCTTTAAGAATTCCCACAACAAACTTGCCAACAAAGTTTTCAATCTGACAAGCAGGTATTCTTTATTGTGGCGCTGGGAGACACGGGGTATAGCTCCTCCTAACGTGTGTCTCCCTATTGCTACACAAGCCACCCTTATATAGACCCTGGGCATACATACATATTCATGAGGCTACGTATGGATTACGTTCTTTTCCAGAAAGTTTCCCCCATGCATACAAAAATGTAGTGGTGGTCTCTGAGGGTTGTTTACTTCTTCCAACAGTGGATGACTCTCTGTTGAAGGGCACTGAGGCACCCACCTGCCAGCCTGATAGGGAGTTATGAGAGGTACGCTGCCTACCAGTGGCTAGGATGTTGCTGAGAGGGTTCCCTGGCTTGTCAAGAGCATGGACTACTACCAGCTGTTACTTTTTCATGTGAGTACAAATGACACAGCAAGTCATAAAAGGCATAGTATCAAGATAGACTAGAGCCCTGGTGAGGCAGGTGAAAAACACTGGTGTCCAAGTCATCTTCTCATCTATCCTACCTGTTAGGGAAATGGGGACAGCCAGAAGCAGACACATAGTTCAGATCAATGACTAGCTTTGTTACTAGTGTCATCAAGAAGGTTTTGGCTTTTATGACAATGGGTCGTGCTTCAATGACTGTAGACTGTTTGGGAGGGATGGGATCCATCTGTCTAGTAGGGGCAAGAGAATCATTGGCAGCAGGCTGGCCAATTTTGTGAGATGGCCTTCAAATTGAAGGACTTGTGGTATGGGGTTCAGAGTGGCAATGCTCACACCATTGCTTCCTACTGCAGGGAGACCTTGCTAACCAGTGCAGGGACAGATGTTCCTTGACTGACTCTCAAGATGAGGATCATAGGGTTAACCATATTGATGCTGCTTATGGTTATGGTGAGTCTTACACTCCTTCTAGGGAACCTAGCTGTGAAATTACCTCTCTGAAGTGCTTGTATACAAACATGCATAGCATGGGGAATAAACAGGATGAACTGGAAATCTATGTGTGGTCACAGGGCCATGATTTCATTGCAATTACTGAGACATGGTGAAATAGCTCACAGGACTGGAATGTTGTAATGGATAGCTATGCACTTTTTAGAAATGACAGGTTAGGGAGATGAGGTGGTAGAGTTGCTCTTTATGTGAGAGAGCAACTGGAATTTATCAAGTTCTATCAGGGGACAGATGAATGAGTTGAGAGTCTATGGGTGAGAATTAAGGGACAGACTAATATGGGGGACACTGTTGTGGGTGTTTACTATAGGCCACCTGATCAGGAGGAGGAACTCGATAAGGCCTTCTATGTGCAGCTGGAAGTAGCCTTGCAGTCACAGGTCATTGTTCTCTTGGGGGACTTCAATCACCCAGATATTTGTTAGAGGGATAACATGGTCCAGTGTGCACAGTCCAGGAAATTCCTGTGGATCACTGAAGATAACATTGTTACAAGTGGTGGAGGAGCCAATGAGGAAAGGTGTGTTGCTGGACCTTGTACTTACAAACCAGGAAGGACTGGTTGATGACATAAAGGTTAGGGGGAAGCCTTGCATATAATGACCATGGAGGTACTCAAGATCCTGTGTGGGGGAAGGAAAACAGTAAGAGGGACTAGAACCCTAAACTTCCAGAGAGCTAACTTTAGTCTCTTCAAAGACCTACTTAGAGGAATCCCACGGGATAGGGCTCTAGAAGATTAGGCAGTCCAAGAGAGCTGGTAATTTTCTAAGCACCACTTCCTCCAAGCCCAAGACCAGTGCGTCCCATGATGAAAAAATCAAAGGGAGCACCTATTAAATCTTAAACTCAAGAGGGAAAATTATGGGAGGTGGAAAAAGGGCCAGGCCAAGTGGAAGGACTATAGGAACGTCATCAGGGTACACAGGGATGTGACAAGGAAGGCCAAGGACCACTTGGAATTGAGCTTGGCAAAGGACATCAAGGACAACAAGAAGGGCTTCTACAAGTATATCAGCAGAAAAAATGAGATAAGGAAAAACGTGGGGCCACTGCTGATTCAGATGGGTGTCCTGGTAACAGAAGACACAGAGAAGGTGGAATTACTGAATGCCTTCTTTGCATCAATCTTTACCCCTAAGAATGGCCCTCAGGAGTCCCAGACCTTGGAAGTTAGAGACAAAGGCCAGAGAAAGGAAGACTTCCCCCTGTTCATAGAGAGTTGGGTTAGGGATAGGCTAGACAGAATGAACACCCATAAATCCATAGGCCCTGATGGGATGCACCCAAGAGTACTGAGGGAGCTGGCAGATGTTGCTCTGCCACTCACCATCATCTCTGAAAAAACATGGAGAATGGGAGAAGTGGCCGATGATTGGAGGAAGGCCAATGTGACCCATATACAGAAAAGGCAAGGAGGAGGACCCAGGAAACTACTGGCCAGTCAGCCTCATGTCCATCCCTGGAAAGGGGATGGAACAGGCCATTCTGGAGGTCATCACCAAGCATGAAGAAAAGAAGAAGGTCATCAGTAGTAGTCAGCCTGGATTCAGCAAGGATAAATCTTGCTTGACCAATGTAATAGCCTTTTATTATGACATTGCAACATGAGGCAATGATTGGAAAGTAGTGGATGTTATCTACCTTGACTTCAGCAAGGCTTTTGACTTTGCGGATGAAGCACTCTACAGACAGATAGAAAACACTTCATGCTCACAGGCCCTTGTTCTCATGGGGGACTTCAACCACCCTGATGTCTGTTGGAGCGACAGTATGGCCTAGCACAAGCAACCCAGAAGGTTCCTCGATTGTGTGGAAGACAATTTCCTTCTGCAAGTAATAGAGGAGCTGACAAGGAGAGGTGCCATGCTTGAGCTTGTGCTCACCAACAGAGAAGGGCTCATTTAAAATGCAATGCTCAAGGGCTGCCTTGGTTGTAGCTATCAGAAGATGGTCGAATTCGAGATCCTCAGGACAGTGAGAGGAGCCTGCAGCAAGCTCACTGCCCTGGACTTCAAGAGAGCAGACTTTGGCCTCTTCAGGAACCTGCTTAATAAGGTTCCATGGGTTATAGCCCTAGAGGGCAGGGGGGCCCAAAACTGTTGGTTAATATTCAAGGATCACCTGCTACAAGCTCAGGAGTGTTGCATCCCAACTTGAATAAAGTGCAGCAGGAGGGCCAGGAGACCTCCTTGGATGGATAAGGAGATGCTGAGAAAAAAATCAAAGGAAAAAACAAAGTGGAAGCAAGGACAGGCAGCCTGGGATGAATACAGGGATGTTGTCTGGGAAGTTAAAGACTACCTTAGGAAAGCTAAGGCCCAGCTAGAATTAAACCTGGCAAGAGATGTTAAGGATAAACGGAAGGCATTCTAAAAGTATGTAGCGAATACAAGACAGACAGGGACAACATAAGCCCCCTCCTGAAGCTATCGAGAGAAATGGCTACCCTAGATTTGGAGAAGGCTGAGGTTCTGAATGACTTCTTTGCCTCGGTCTTCACTGGTAAAGGCTCTGATCACATCACCCTAGTCTTGGAAGGCAGATGCAGGGACTGGGAGAATGAAAACCTTAGGCCCACTGTATGAGAGGATCTGGTTCGAGACCATCTTAAAAACCTGAATGAAATCCATCTGTGGGTCCTGAAGGAGCTGGCAAAGGAAGTTGCTAAGCCACTGGACATCATATTTGAAAAACCATGGCAGACAGGTGAAGTTCCTGATGACTGGTGTCATGGGTTCAGCAGTAGCAGTCATTTTTTCTCCTTGGTAGCTGGTGCAGTGCTGTGTTTTGACTTTCGGGCTGAGAAAGGTTGCTGGAGGCAAGTATGTTTTGAGTTACTGCTCAAATGTTTGGTTTTGTCCACGGCCTTTTCTGAGCTCATGCTCTGCCAGGGAGGAGGGGAAGCTGGGAGGAGGGAGAGACAGGGTGCCTGGCCTGGGCTAGCTGGGGAGGTATTCCATACCACAGCACATCATGCTTGGGGAGGTAACAGGAAGTTGGCCGGAAGGGGGGGAGTCAGCTCTCTTCCTGGTTGGGCTCGTTTCGGCGGGTGGTATCGTATTCTCTCTCCTTGTTTATTTCCTCTATCATTGTTTTTATTAGTGGTAGCAGTAGTGATTTGTGTTATACCTTAATTACTGGATTGGTTTTTATCGGAATCCGTGGGAGTTACGTTCCTTCGGTTCTCCTCCCCATTCCTCCGGGAGTGGGGAGGTGGGGGGAAAAGGGGCGTGTGGTACTGCGGGAGACTGAGGTGGGGTTTTAAACCACGCAAGCTGTGTGGATTGGTTTAAACCACGACAACTGGAAAAAGGGAAATATAACCCCCATTTTCAAGAAGGGGAAAATGGATGACCTGGGGAATTACAGACCAGTCAGTCTCACCTCTGTGCCTGGCAAAATCTGGGAGCAGATTCTCTTGGAAGGCATGCTAAGGCACATGAAAAACAAGGTGCTTGGTGACAGCCAGCATGGCTTCACTAAGGGGAAATCCTGCCTGACCAATTTGCTGGCCTTCTATGATGGGGCTACAGAACTGATGGACAAAGGTGGAGCAGTTGATGTCATCTACCTGGACTTGTGCAAAGCGCTCGACACTGTCCCACACGACATCCTTGTCTCTAAATTGGAGAGACATCAATTTGATAGGTGGACCACTCGGTGGATAAAGAACTGGCTGGATGGCCACACGCAAAGAGTTGTGGTCAACAGTTTATTGCACCTACAGTTTCACTAATGTAAGGGAAATCAGTTATCTGAGCTTATTTCTGGTAAGTTCAGCCAGGCACTGCTAGGTACTAGAGAGTGTCGGAGTTTTAGGGCAGTGTGTTAGCTCAGCTGCAGCGAAACTAATTTAGGAGGACTAAAGATGCAATTCAGTCCCACACCTACAAGTACCCAATCGTTACTGCATTCACCATGTGTCTGACTCTTCTGGCTTAAACTGAACAGAAATTATCTTACTTCAGTGTCCTAATTTTAGCCACCTGCTGACCATGGCTTTGATATCACTGAACATGTTCTGTAGTCAGGAGGGTAAACAACAGTCATCAACCCATTGCTCCCTTCCCCAATTTATAACTAGTCATTATATTCAGTAAACCAGCTTGGCAGAAGATTCAGCCCTTTACTGGTGTTTATGGCTACTGCACAAGAACTTCAACCTCTAAGTTACACCACAACACATATTTTAAGAACATTGCTACCAACACAGTCACTTTGTTTCCTATTTTACTGCCTTGCTGCCTGGCATCCTCATTAGTGCCTGCACTTGGGGTATATTTTTCTTTTATATGGATAGGGCAAAGTCATAGTGAAATCTATGTATGCTAGAGAAATAAAGTCTTACTAGATACCATGTTATTTGACTGAAAATCCAAACCTAATGTTTCTACCAACTGCTGAATTAAGTCCCAATTCAGTTACTACAGTGACTTTTTTTTCTGGAGATCTTGCCATGTGCTTTAAACTTACATATTAATATAATCTCCCTCTCAGTGGAGAGCACTAATGCAGACAGGACTCCCTCCTAGCTTCAGAAATTCCATATTTATTCCAGCCTAGCTGTATGTAACACTTCTATAGTCTGACACTGATTTCTTCTACTCTTCTCAAGCTGACAAAAACTAGATCCCTGATTTTTAGGCAGCAAAGGTAGGAATGGTGAATTCATCCTATCTGCACACTGCAGAGGAGCAATGGGGTGGGGTGGAACAACACACGGACAACAACAGATGCACACTGGAAAGCCACCAGCAGCTTTTACAGTGGCTAACAGAAACTGCAGCTGCTCAGTGCTTCTGGAAGTGCCAGTTAAAAATATTTTTTGTTTTAAAACACCACAAACTTAAAGCCCTATAAAATGCAGCACCAGTGAAACTGAGCATTCTTTGAAATCTGTATTTAAGTTCAAATATGAAAGAAACACTTGAGTTTTTAAAGTATTTTGTGCTTTTTTGTAATTATCTGCTACAGCCAGCTCACAGACAAGCTCCTACTGATTCCATGTGCAGGTCTCCTACAGATCACCCACCCTGCCCAAGTTAGAGTTATGTTACTTGCAGACAGCACAAAGTCTCTTTTTCCTTTGTAACAGGTATAACCAGGCACCTTGCTGTGCACATCATCACTTCCCACAGCTGCATGCCTAATGAACGGCTCCTGCCAGTGTGCTGCTAGCTACACTGTACATTTAACACATTTGAAAACACAACACTGCACCAGCTACTAAGAAGGAGAAAAATAACTTATAGCTGAACCCAGAACACTCATACATTCACATTTCTGTTGCCTGAGCCATCTCTCAAGGAATTCAAATAAATAAAACTACTCTGAATAATGACAGCAGTGCCTGGAAACCAAACCATTTTCTTCTAACATTACTCAACTGAAACAAAAGGATTTTTTTAAAGATTGTCTCCCTTTCATAACCTAGAAGTTTAGAAGTTCAGTCTGGAGGTTCTAGCCTTCATAACAATAACCGCTCATGGCAGTTGCTACCCATCTAAAGACTGAGCCTGTACAATTCAGCTATATTTAGGATCTCAAGCAATTCAGCAGCTAGAGAAGACATTTTTTACTTGCAACAGGTTTTATTGCAGTGACAGTTCATGGTATTGCTCAGTTCTGAACCATGCTGTTCTGAACCATGCAACCACCACTTTGACTCTGGCTAGAAACACTTGTCAGTGCTCTTGAGTCAGGGAGCATCCAGCTTCAGACAGGGCAGCTGTTAATGCTTTTGTGTTGAGAGCATGCTTGGGACAGACTGGATGACCATCTCCAGCTGTGCACAGGTCAGTACTACAGTACCCATGGTTTGACAGAGATTTTTCCTGCCTCAGCTCTATGTCCAAGGCTGATAATGGCAAGAGTGCTTCCAGACAGGGCCAGACTTCCGAATGCCTTAGTATAAACCCTTAAAACACAGCTGTACTACTTTGACAATTTTCTCCTAAAACTGCAGGTCAGTGCCCTCAGAGCTCAGGCCAACAAGCAGATTATAGGTGCATTCACCTACATTAGGTTAACAACCACCAGCTTCACTTCCATTACTTTTATTGTCAGTTTCACTTCACACAATGCTACAGAAAACACCATAATTGCAGCAGCTGCAGGAGATGTAGCATCCAGCAAGAGGTATGGAGTTGGCATCCTGAGCCATCCAAGTATTTCTTCTATAACCTGTCCATTTTCACTCAGTTTTTGCATTTGTCTCCCATCTCATCACAGAAAAGGAAACTACCAACAGCTATATAAGACCTAACACAGAACTGCTTGGTCCTCTTCTGTACAGCAAGCTGCTAGCCCAACAGCTTTGCTGAGCTTTGACCACAGGAGCCAAACACACCCATGGGAGAAAACTGACATCATACTGATGTTTCTGCACTTTCTGGAAATTCCCATACTGAATTATTACTAGATTCTACCCCCAAATTCAAGGATCAGGCATAATTAAGAGTAAAGAAATTAAGACTGACTATATTAGATTGTGGCAGGCCAGATGTGAGGAGACTTCTGCCATCACTGAAGGCCTTGTGTTGAGATTGTGCTCTTGAGTCTGATGCCTTCTGGTTGCCCATAGACTGTATATGAGTTGTATGGCTTGAAATCAGGCTGAGTATGTGTCATGCAAAGAGGCTAGTCTGACTATTTTCTGTGCAGAAACAGGTGACTCATTTATATTTGTACAAACACACTAACTTTCCCATTTAAACAAAATAGGAAGAATAACTTCAAACATGTGAAACTTAAGTCTTGCTATAGTGTCTAATGCTTGCTGAAGGAGCCAAAAATACCTTGCAATACTGCACCTAAAGTTTACTCCAAATCATTCATCTCTTAGGTCTCTGCTTTAGAGAAGCAAACACTTGAAATAGCCCTAAACTGCAGGTACAGCTGAGGATGCTGGTACCTGAACCAATAAAGTTTTAACACTAATGCAACTTTTCTAAAAACAGTCTGTGCCCACTCCAGAGAAATCAATTTTCCAACTCTATTTGCAAAAATAAGAATTTTGCTGGAGCAGTGGCAGGAATATCTGAGGCTGCTTATTCAAAGTATCATGCTACATTACTGGTATCTCTGGCAGTGTGTGTAGAAGTCATCTAATTAAGTGTATACTGGGTTGACACTCTGGGCACCTGCCTCAATGTGCCAGACTTCAGCGTCCAGAAGACTGTCTCTTTTATTAAGAACTAAACTAGCCTACAAAATCTTAAACATCCTGTGCAATCTTTCATTTTGAATTTTCATTACCTTGTATCCTGGTTTCAGCTGTAACAGTTAATTTTCTTCCTAGCAGCTGGTACAGTGCTGTGTTTTGGCTTCAGTCTGAGAATAATGCTGATAACACACCAATATTTTGGCTGTTGCTCAGTAGCACTTGCCCTGATCAAGGACTCTTCAGTCTCTCATGCTCTGCCAGTGAGGAGAAGCACAAGAAGCTGTGAGGGAACAGAGAGAATACCTGACCCAAACTAGCCAAAGGGGTACTGAATCCCACAGCACATCATGCCCAGTATATAAAATGGGGGAAGTTACCCAGAGGCAACCAATTGGTACTCAGGGACTGGCTGGGTGTTTGTCAGCAGGTGGTCAACAATGATCAGCCAAAACCAGGACAACTGTGCATCACTGCATGTTTCTTTTTTTTTTTTCCTTAGGGTTTATTCCTCTCATCTACATTACAATTATTATTATAATTTATTTTGTTTCAATTATTAAATTTTTCTTAGCTAAACCCACAGGTTTTACCTTTTTCCAGTTCTGCTCCCCCTCCCACAGGAAGGTGGGAGGTATGTGAGCAAGCAGACACATGGTACTTAGTTGCCAGCCGTGGTTAAACCACAACACCTGGGTAAGTAATTTTCTTTCTTGAAGCAAATTTATATACAGGCATGTCTATGGAATGGTTGAGCATGAAACAGTATAATGTACTTTGGACTTATCCTGGTCATTTCTCTAGTTTAGTTTGCTCAAATTAAAGTAATCACAACCAAAGCATATCCAAGTTTTGCAGAATTTTGCATCAGGCTTGACAGTCAACTCACCTATTCATTCCCCAATTTGCATACTCACCAAAACAGAGTAGATTGCACTATCATTAATTAGATAAAGCAGGCCATACCATTTACACCTGTTAATTGATGTCCAAGCTAGCTTGATATACAAACACCTTTCCTTTAGCCTGTTTTAACTATTTTTAGACACTTCTTTAAATAAGCACTATTCACAAATTAGTAAATTACTAATTACCTTGATTCTCTTCATATGCAAGCCAGGCTGGATGAAAAAGGGAAGCTCTCTTTAAGGGACAGCCAGTCATACATTCTGCTAAAAACACAAGGGAGGCCTTGACACAGTCAAGTCTTTCATAAGCAGTAAGGAGAAGGGAATATTTATAGCACTGTAAATGTAAACCATAGTATTGTGCTGCAGTGTTACACAACTTCACCTTTCTCAGCACGGCAGGCAGCAGTTCGAACAAAACTTCAAGCTTGCATATCAGCATTTTAACAATGGATATAGAAATCTCATGCTGTATGCCACACAAGCCATCTAAGTACTTAGGCAGCCACACTATTTTTCAGTCAGTTCATTACCAATCATGAACTCTGCTGTTTAGAGCTGCTCCCAGGCAATAAGTTTAGGCAGATGCAGGTAACCCTGATACAGCTATATTATGCATAGCCCCAGTGTGCAACCCATCTTCAAAGCATCTGTAATCCTGTATGAACCAGTGAGGTCTAACTAGGCCTAGCTAGTGAGGACCCTGAATTTTAAGAAAGCCAACTTCCAGCTCTTCATGCAGTTAGTTCATAGGACCTCTGGGAAACTGCCCTCAGGGACAAGGGAGCAGAACAGAGCTGGCAGATCTTGAAGGATGCTTTCCATAGAGCACAAGAGCTTGTGATCCCCAGTTGTAAGAAATCAAGTAAGGAAGGCAAGAGGCTGGCATGGCTGAGTCAAGACCTGCTGGTCCAACTAAAAGGCAAGAAGGAAATACACAGGAAGTGGGAGCAGGGACAGGTATCCTGGGAAGAATATAGGGATACTGCCCAGCTGTGCAGAGATGGGGTCAGGAAGGCCAAGGCGCAGCTGGAGCTGATCTTGGCAAGGGATACAAAGAATAACAAGAAGGGCTTCTACAGGTATGTCAACCAGAAGAGGAAAGGCAAAGAAAGTGTGCCCCCCGATGAGCAAGACTGGTAAACTAATAACAACAGACAAGAAGAACACTGCAGTACTCAAGAACTTTTTTTTTTGCCTAATTCTTTACCTGCAGGCTCTATCCCCACACTTCTCAAATGGATGAACTGCAAGGCAGAAACTAAGGGAGCAAAGTCCCTCCCACTGTAATTGAAGATCAGGTCTGTGACCATTTGAGGAACCTGAACATACACAGATATATGGGACCTGATGAGATCCATCCCAGAGTGCTGAGGGAATTGGCTGATGCAGTTACCAAGCCACTCTCCATGATATTTGAGAAGTCATGACAGTCAGGTGAAGTCCCTGCTGACTGGAAAATGGGCAATCTCTCACCCATTTTTAAAAAGGCTAGAAAGGAAGACCCTGGGAACTACCGACCTGTCAGCCTCACCTCTGTGCCTGGGAAGATCATGGAACAGATCCTTCTAGGAGCCATACTAAGGCACATGGAGGACAGGGAGGTGATTTGAGACAGCCAGCACAGCTTCACCAAGGGCAAGTCCTGCCTGACCAACCTAGTGGCCTTCTATGATGGAGTTACTACATCAGAGGACAAAGGAGGGGCTACTGATGTTGTCTATCTGAACTTCTGTAAAGCCTTTGACATGGTTTCTGAAACAAGGGGAACACAAAATCACAAAATGGAATTTATAAACCTTTAGAATTAGTTTTAAGCAATGTTAAGTTCAATGGCTTTGTAACAGTAGCAGTGGAAAATTACTGAGGTGCATGATACATAGAAAAAAAAAATAGAGTACAGCTAGAGAACATACTGGCACAAGATAAATCGTTATAGTTGATGTAGTTTTAAGAAAAACAGTCTAGAAAAACAGGACGCAGGGATAAGGAGTATCTGGGAATGGCAGGGGTCCAGGATAGGCTACGGGTAAACTAACTGATAAGTAGGAGGATAGGAGGGTTATTATGTCTCTGGTGCTAACGAACCAATTAAACTGGTATAAGCATCTACTGCGCGTGCTTCAAAGGCTGCCAGAAGTGATGAAGATTGTTGGAAGAAGTAAACGACCCTCAGAGACCACCACCACAATTCTGTACGCATGTGGGGAACTTTCTGGAAAATAACGTAATCCATACGTAGCCTCATGAATATGCATGTATGCCCAGGGACTATGTAAGGATGGCTTGTGTAGCAATAAGGGAGACACAAGCTAGGTGGCGCTATCCCCCGTGTCTCTCGGCGCCGGAATAAAGAATACCTGCTTGTCAACTTAAAACTTTGTTGGCAAGTTTGTTCCTGGAGTTTTCTCCGAATCATTTCCCACAACATCCTTCTCTCTAAATTGGAGAGATATGGATTTGACGGGTGGACTGTTCAGTGGATGAGGAATTGGCTGGATGGTCACATCCAGAGTGTAGTGGTCAATGGCTCAATGTCCAGATGGACACCACTGACAAGTGGCTATTCCTCAGGCATCTGTATTGGGACCAGTACTCTTTAGTATCTTCATCAATAACATAGTGGGATTGAGCGTGCTGCCAGCAAGTTTGCAGATGACACAAAGCTGAGTGGTGCAGTTGACATGCCTGAGGGACAGGATGCCTTCCAGAGGGACTTGGACAAGCTTGAGAAGTGGGCCAATGTGAACCTCAACAAGGCAAAGTGCAAGATCCTGCACCTGGGGCAGGGAACCCCCTGGTATCAATACAGGCAGGGGATGAAGGGATTGAGAGTACTCCTGAGGAGAAGGACTTGGAAATACTGGTGGATGAGAGACTGAACATGAACTGGCAACGTGCACTTGTAGCCCAGAAGGCCAATCGTATCTTGGGCTGCATCCAAAGGAGCATGGCCAGCAGGTCAAGGGAGGTGATTCTGCCCCTCTATTCTGCTCTGTTGAGACACCACCTACAGTACTGTGTCCAGCTCTGGAGTCCTCAGTACAGGAAAGACATGAGCCTGTTGGAGAGGGTCCAGAGAAGGGCCACAAAAATGATAAGAGGGATGGAGCACCTCTCCTATGAGGAAAGGCTGAGAGAGTTGGGGTTGCTCAGCCTCAAGAAGGCCTTAAGAGACAGCATATTTTGGCCTTTCTGTTCTTAAAAGGGGCCTATAAGAAAGACAGGGACAGACTTTTTAGTAGGGCCTGTTGTGACAGGACAAGGGGTAATGGTTTTAAACTAAAAGAGGGGAGATTCAGACTGGACATAAGGAAGAAATCTTTTACAATGAGGGTGGTAAAATACTGGAACAGGTTGCCCAGAGAGGTGGTAGATGAGCCATCCCTGGAGACATTCAAAGGCCAGGCTGGATGTAGTTCTGGGCAACCTGATCGAGTCAAAGATGTCCCTGGTTATTGCAGGGGGGTTGGACTAGATGACCACTGAAGGTCCCTTCTACCCAAACTATTCTATGATGAATTTCTGCATAAGGTACTGGGACATGAAGCATTACATCACTGATGAGGTGAGATTACATCTAACATGTTATGAAATCTGAGGGCATATATTTATAGTGGGGGCTGTCCTGCTGTTACATTTAACATTTGTCTTAGGGGTGTGTACACAGGCTTTTTGATTTGGTGCAGTAAAGGCTACTTTTCTAAATGAAGCTCAGAATCATGAGTCCTGCTATAAGAACCAAGGCTAACTAATACATCTATTTCTAGCTCTTCTAGTTGTGAAGAAGGTGCCCCTTCTTCTCTCAATCAGTATGCTGCTGAGTTGCATGTCCTACGGCTATGCAGACTGTAAAAATATTGAAGAAGTCTGAACTTCTGCATTGACCTTTGAGAGGTGACTAAACTTCCTTGCCTCTGCCCATCCATTTCAACAGATTAGGTGTGAATAGGAATGTAGCGTTATTTATGGTTCCATATGTCTCTGGCATTTCAGATGCATGGTTGTTTTGCTCCTTAATAAATGCAGACATTAAAAGAACAAGCACACACAAGGTGCTAATTTTGAAGCTTTGCAGCTCAGGGGATAAAAGTCTCCATATGTTTACAACTGCTTGTTGTCTCCTGTTGCACAACAGAGAGGAGAGAAATCATTTAAAACTCTTGCAGTTGCATTAAGCTCCTTTATTTCTGATACTTGTCACAGAGTGATATGTCTCACCTGCTAGTGGAGAGTGGTAGCAGAGCAGCCTGTGAGATCTGAAGATGTTTTGGTGCTGTCTGTTCCCTCTCACTTCAGAAACAGATGTGTTATGGTACAGCTACTGCTTTAATTTTTGCCCCTATCTTGCTTCAGTTCTCTCAACTTAATCTTTGGAAAGGGATGACAAGAACATATTAAATGAAAAACCATCACAAAAAGAGGAAAGCACAAGTTCCTTTTTTTTTTTTTCTCTGGTTTAGCTAGAGATCAGATGGTGAGAGACACTAGCCACAAAGCTACATTGCCAGTATAGGGTACAAAAGTTCAGAAAATGGTCCTGAAGTAATAGCTTTGCAAGCTGTTGTGGAAGCACTCTAAGACATGTGAATTCTCCTACTTGAGCTACACAGACTTCTGTCAAATTATGCAAATCATGTATCTTCACTGTAGCTTGTTTTCTTCCTTATAATATGTAACCTTCCTTGTAGAGCAAACATACAAGGATGACAGTAAGGCCATTGATGCCTTTAAACTATTCAGATACTTCAATGATGAAGCTTCCTAGCTATTAGCACAGGATTAAATTTCCATTTGAGATGGAAAAGGTATGGATGTTTCTTTATCTGGTGAAATTAAGGGGAAATACTAAGCAGCTCTGCCACAGTCCTGGCTTCTAAATTAATCCTGCACTTCAAAAGTTAATTCTTTCAGGGCTATCACTCCTCTGGTCTCCATAATGTTTATTAATCAGAACAACTCAATGAATGTTCATGCGTTTGTGCTCAGGGCTTAGTAGACGTATCACTTGAGACCTGCAGGAACTTGTATTCCAGTTCACTGAATATGTTCCTGGCTTATGCTTTAAACTTCTGCAAGGAATGTAGCTCTCTAGGTGATTTTTATTTTTTTATGGTCCTTTTTTTGAAAGCCAGTTGCTGTCATGGTTTAACCCCAGCTGGCAACTAAATTCTACACAACTGCTCACTCACTCCCCCTAACCAGTGGAATGGGGAAGAGAATCAAAAAAAGTAAATCCCATGGGTTAAGTACAGTATAATAATCATAACATGGGAATAAAAACGTGTCGTGGTTTAAACCCAGCCACACTGCTCGTTCACTCACTCCCCCCCCCTTCCTCCCCCAACTCCTGGAGAGATGGGGAGGAGAATCCAAAGAATGTAGCTCCCACAGGTTGAGATAAGAACAGTTTAATAACTAAGGTATAACACAAATCACTACTGCTACCACCAATAATAATAATAATGATAAAGGAAATAACAAGGGAAGAGAATACAACACCTCACCACCCGTCGACCAATAACTCACCCCACCCTGCCCCACCGAGTACCGACCGATACCTTCTCCAACCCCCCCTCCAGAGAACTAGCCTTTTCAGGTAACTCTCCATTACATCCTGGGCATGATGTGCTATGGTATGGAATACCTTTTTGGCTAGTTTGGGTCAGGCATCCTGTCTCTGCTTCCTCCCAGCTTCCCCTCCTCCCTGGCAGAGCATGAGACTCAGAAAGTCCTTGACCAGACCAAACATTTGAGCAGTAACTAAAAACATACGTAACTATGCTTTCAGCAGTAACTAAAAACATAGGCCGAAAGTCAAAACACAGTGCTGCACCAGCTACCAAGAAGGAGAAAAAATGACTGCTACTGCTGAACCCAGGACACAAGGAGAGATAAAACTAAAAGGAGAAATAAAATAACCCCAAACAACAGTGATGTACAATACAGTTGCTCACCACCCACTGACTGAATATAGTGGTTTAAGCCCAGCTAGTAACTTAAAACCATGCAGCTGCTCACTCACATCTCCGTGCCTCAATCCCAGAGAGACGGGGAGGAGAACTGAAAGAATCTCACAAGTTGAGATAAGAACAGTCCAGTAACTAAGGTACCATACAAGACTACTACTACAACCACCAAAAATAATAATAAGGAAAATAACAAGGGGGAAGAATATAAAGATGAAAGAGGAAAAGAAAACAATAAATGCAACTGACGCACAATACAATTGCTCACCACCTGCTGACTGATACCTAGCCCAACCTGAGCATGGCCTTCTGGGTAACTCCATCCCAATTTATATACTGGGCATGACGTACTATGGAATGGAACACCCCTTCAGCTAGCTTGGATCAGGTGTCCTGTGTCTGCTTCCTCCCGGCTTCTTGTGCCCCTGCTCACTGGCAGAACATGAGACTGAAAAGTCCTTGATTGGGGTAAGCATTACTTAACAACTAAAAGCATCGATGTGTTATCAGCATTGTTCCCAGAAGAAAGTAAAAAACACAGCACTGCACCAGCTACTAAGAAGGAGAAAAATAACTGCTACAGCTGAACCCAGGACACCAAAACACCAGGAATGTCCCCCTTCTCCCCCACGTTAAGTTACACAACCCCAGCTTTACATTTTGCTCTTAGAGAATTGCTGCAGCTGCCTCATGGACAAAGTCTGTGCAGAGGAGTGTGACTTGTCAGGACATCAGGATCTGTACTGGGGTGCTTCAGGAAACTGTTCACGTTTTTATTTTTAAAAAACAGGAATAAGCAGAAATTCTTATTAAAAAAACCAACAAAAACAAAAAAAATGTTTTGCTTTTGTGCTTAAACAGTTTGAAAGCTATTCATTTAATTTCTTCAGCTATTCCAAATTTAAATACTGTAAACATACAAGTTGAATTTGTTTTGGAAGAAAGCTTTCCCATGTGCTATAAATAAAAAGCAAACTACTTTCTACCTACAGATTTAGTCAACTATGACATTATAAAAATATACCTAATGGGACAGCTGTGAGTTTCAAGCATGCCTGTCACCCTGGGTCCACCTGGAGGTTGGACAGCAGAAAGCCCGCAGCTCTCTCTGCAGCCATCAGCACCTTCAGGTGGCAGCTGTCCTCACCCCATGTTCCACAACTCATCTCAAGGCACGTCGCTCCCAGGTGTCTAAGGACAGGTAACTCCTACCCTTTGAGCTCAAACCAATCTAAAGGGTATCAAAGCAGATTTGCCCGGATTTCCCAAAGCTAGTGCCCAGATTTTGTTTTGGTGGAAGGACCCTCATGCAGATCCTCAATAAGATCTTCCCTGATGGGGACATCTCTGAGCTCAGCAGGTGACAGCTCTGGCTCACAGATCAGCCTTGCAGGGGCTCTAGGGGCTGGGGAAAAGAGGTTCATCCCAGCCCAAAGCCCAGCTCCTTTCTGTCTATCCCAAAACACCCCATGGCTGGGAGAAGGAGGGCCAGGAAAAAAAGCCTCAAAACCTACAGGGTAAGACTTTTGCAAGATGTTCCTGGAATGGCAGAGCTTTGAAGCTGATTTCTGGTAGCACCCTCTCATATGGAGTCTCAGGTGGCTAGTCAGGAGGTTCAGCACACCCTGCTGTCTTCCTCCCAGTAGAGGAAGACTTCGGTCTTTCTCCTCCTCCCAGCTCAGCTGCTTAATTCCACAAAACATCCCTGAAACACACACATCTGAGGATGAACCTGCCCCCCAAGTTCAAAACCATAAACAAGGAGGGATCTGGCAGAGGGACAGACAACACAGCTGCATAATCTCCATTTCCATGGGAAGCAAGAGAAAAATGGAAAACTGTGAGGGAGCTTCCCAAATGCCCATGTCAGCTCTGGCTGAGCTTTCCTGCACCCCAGCAATCCCTGCCCTGCTTCAGTTTCCCCATCAGGTGAATGAGGATGGGCCATATCTGTCTTGAAGAACCATTGGGATGGGGGGGCCGGGACAAAGAAAAAAGGGTCAGATAAGTTAAATCTGAGCCAGGTGTGCTTGAAGATTTCAATTAATCAAGTCATCATTTAATTTATCCAGGGTCATGTATATGAATCCATTACAAATAGAAGTCCCTATCCTGCTCACTAAATTATACCACCTCTTACTGTTGTCAAAGAAGATTTTGGCCCCAAAGCTATACAAACCACCCATGGTTTTACATAACTTTTCCAATCCTAGCCCTGTGTGCTTCAAATGAGCACCAACAGATCTAGAATGCATTGCAGACTCTTTCATCTGGTGTGCAGCATCTGCAGACTATTCTCATGTGCCACTCTTCATCCACACAAAGGGCTTAACAGATTCTAGATTATGGATCCTTTTCACCCTCTCTCCTCCCCAAAGCAGAGACGCCTCTTTGTCAAGATTTGTGCTTCCAGCTATGTGGGATGATACCCAGGTGAAACTAAGCTTAATGAATAAGCACTTGGTTTATTTTGCTCTCCTATGTGAGCTCAATTAATTGTTATCTAGCTTTTGACTTTTAGCACTAATGCAGTAAGTGAAACTGTCACAAAAGACATTTGTGAATTATTTAACAACTATGTCCACACTTTAGGTCAGTTTACTCTGATTTGTTCATTACCTTGAAGAACCAGCCCCATCTTGCTTTCAACAGAGCAGTCCCAATTTACAGCTTACAATTAACAGAGTGGTTTTTAATTTACAACTTAGCATTTCAGCTCACAATTCCTCCCTTTGAGGCTTACAGGATACACGTATATCCTATAAGCCTCATCTCATATTATGTTTCCATATTTAATTCTGAAACACCATTGTGAACAGCAACATTGAATCATGCCTGCTAGAGTACAAACACAAATTATTATTATAATAATTATTACAAATTCTTTAACCATGACCAATTTGGTAGCCAAGAGGCAAGTTTATACCATAATTCTTCAAAACCCATGTGGTATCATCTCTAGTGACTTGGTGCAAGATTTGTCTATTCCCAAATTTCAGCCAAATCTGTAGATATTTTGCTGCTCTGATCCATGTATGTGCAGCAGCTTGTATTTACAATTGTACAAGCACCTCCTTGGGAAGCTAATAGCAAGTCAAGTTTTGCGATGAACAGGCTAGATACCTCAATCCATAATGCCTGTATAGCATCTATAATTTCACTTTCAATGTTTTTAATTACTGCAGATATATTTACAATCATCTTTTCTAATTCCCTCACTCCCAACCAAGGGAGAAACCATCTTAACAAAACTGTGAAATCCTGTGAAATCTCGTGGGACAGTTGGCAATAGCGTTATGAGTTGAGTTCTCTATGAGATCATAAAAAACATACAAAGCAAGTGAAAAATGGTGGCACCAGATCAGGCCCCAGTGAGCTGTCAAATACATAGCCACCCTCCACCCCTCTGCTCACAGGGTGGAGCTAGTTAGTGGTGGGGGCACTGGGGCCTTCCACATTTTTCCTTTTCCTTAGAGAATCCCAGAATCCCCAGAGTTGGAAGGGACCTTGAAAGATCATCTAGTCCAACCCCCCTGCAAGAGCAGGGTAACCTAGAGTACATCACACAGGAACTTGTCCAGGCAGGCCTTGAATATCTCCAACGTAGGAGACTCCACAACCCCCCTGGGCAACCTGTTCCATGTCTTGGTGGCACTGGCAAACTTGATGAGGGTGCGCTCAGTCCCACTGTCCATGTTGCTGACAAAGATGTTGAACAGTGCCAGTCTGAATACTGACCCCTGAGGAACATCACTTGTCACTGATCTCCACTTGGACATCGAGCCGTTGACCACAACTCTTTGAGCCAATTCCTTATCCACCAAATGGTCTGTCAAATCCATGCATCTTCAATTTAGAGACAGGAATGTCGTGCAGGACAGCGTCAACTGCCTTGCAAAAGTCCAGGAATATGACGTCAGTCACTCTTCCCTTATCCACTAATGCCATAGCCACATCGTAGAAAGCTACCAGATTTGTCAGACACGATTTGCCCTTAGTGAAGCCATGCTGGCTACCACCAATCACCTCCTTACTTTCCATGCACCTTAGCCTAGTTTCCAGGAGAATCTGCTCCATGATCTTGCCAGGCACCGAGGTGAGACTGACTGGCTTGTAGTTCCCTACATCTTTTTTAAAACGGAGATTATATTTTCCCTTTTCCTGCTTTCAAGAAGCCTGACGGGACTCAAGAAGGTCTTTGCGGCCTTGGGGTGACTGGTTCAGGGTTTGAGAGCCCAAGTAGTGTTCTCATCCATCCTGTCAGTCACAAACAATGACACCAGAAAGATCGCATCAATTAATTCCTGTCTCTGTGACTGATGTCAGCACCAGGATTTTGGGGGTTTTGACCATGGGTCAGTTTATACAGCACCAGGGCTGCTGGTGGCAGATGGGGTATGACTGTCCCAAAGGGGGAAAAGGATTCTAGCCCAGGAGCTAGCAGGGCTTATAGAGAGACCTTTAAACTAGGTTCAAAGGGGGAAGAGGATAACACTAGGCTTGCTAGATATGAACCACAGGGTAGCAGGCCACTGCTGAAGTCCAGATCCACGGGGCAACTTAAAAGCATTTATGCCAATGCTCACAGCATGGGCAACAAACAGGAGTTGGCAGCCACTGTGCAGCAGGGAAATCATGACATAATCAGCATCACAGAAACATGATAACATGATTATCACAGACAACTTCCTAACCCAGCTGGTTAGTGAGCCAACTAGGGGAGATGTCTGGCCAAATTTGCTGTGGAGTGATGGGTGATGCAATGTGATGGTTGGAGGCCAACTTGGGCAAATCAATGAAATGACTGAATTTTCAATCCTTGGAGAAGTCAGGAAGAAGGTCAGCAGAGCTTCCACCTTAGACCTCCGGAGAGCTGACTCTGTCCTGTTTAGAACACTGACAGAATTCCTTGGGAAACATTACTGAAAGGCAAAGGGGTCCAGGAAGGTTGGGCACACTTCAAGAATTAAATCCTTAAGGGGCAGGAGCAGGCCATCCCCATGTGCCCAAAATCAAACTGGTGAGGAAAAGACCAGCCTGGCTGAACTGGGAGATATTGGTTGAACTCAGGAAAAAAAAAGAGAGAATCTATCACCTGTGAAATAAGGGACTGTCACACCATGAAAAGTACAAGAATGTTGTTATGTAGGGAGAAAGGTCAAAAGGCAAAGGCACAGATGAAACTAAATCTGGCCACTGCCATAAATGAAAACAAGAAATATTTTAACAAATATTTTAGCAATAAAAGGAGGGCCAAGGAGAACCTCCATCCTTTACTGGATAGTAGGGGAAATCTAGTGACTGAGGACAAAGAAAAGGATGAGGTACTTAATGCTGCCTTTGCCTCAGTCTTTAATAGTCACACCAGCCATCCTCAGGGTACTCAGTTCCCAGAGCTGGATAGCAGATGTGGGGAGCTGACTGAAGTCCCCATCATTCAGGAGGAAATGGTTAGAAACCTGCTCCACTTAGACGTACACAAGTCTATTGGGCTGGATGGGTTCCACTCAAGAGCACAGAAGGAGCTGTCAGGAGAACTTCCTAAGCCACTCTCCATCATCTATCAGCAGTCCTGGTCTAGTGGGCAGGTCCCTGAGGATTGGAGGCTGGCCTCTACAAAAAGAGCAGGAAGGAAGACCCTGCAAACTACAAGCTGGTCAGCCTGACCTCAGTGGTGGGGAAGGTCATGAAGCAGATGATCCTAAGTAAGAGCATAAATCACAAGCAGGAAAATGGAGGGATCAGGCCCAGTCAGCATGGGTTCATGAAGGGCAGGTCCTGCTTGAGCAACCTGATCTCCCTTTATGACAAGGTGACCTGCTTAGTGGATGAGGGATGGGCTGTGGATATTGCCTACATGGACTTTAGTAAAGCATTTGATACTGCCTCCAACAGCATTCTCCTGGAGAACCTGGCTGCTAATGGCCTGGACAGGTATATTCTTCACTGGATTGAAAATCATGTGGATGATAAAGCTGAAAGAGTGGTGGTAAATGGCATGACATCTAGTTGGTGACTGATCACTAGTGGTGTCCCTCAGGGCTCATTGTCATCCATCAGTTCTATAGCCCCATCACAGAAGGCCACTTAACTGGTCAGACAGGATGCCCTGGGTTCAGCAGCAGCAGTCATTTTTCTCCTTTGTAACTGGTGCAGTGCTGTGCTTTTGACTTCTAGCCTGGGAAGAACATTGATAAATCTAATGTTTTCAGTTGTTGTTAGGTAATGTTTACTCCAACCAAGAACTTTTTGAATCTCATGCTCTACCAGAGAAGAGGGTAAGCCAATAAGCAATGACAGAACACTGGAAAGAAACTAGCCAAAGTGGTATTCCATACCACAGCACATCATTCCCAGCATATAAACCGGGGGAAGTAACCCAAAAGGGCTAGATCACTGCTCAGGCCAGGCTGATTATCAGTCAGCAGGTGGAGAGTGCTTGTGTTCTCTCCCCTTGTTATTTCCCTTATTATTACTATTGGTGGTAGCAATAGTGGTTTGGTGTTATACCTTAGTTACTTGACTGTTCTTATCTCAGTGTGTGGGAGTTACATTCCTTTGATTCTCCTCCCCATCCCTCTGTGAGGGGAGAGTAGAGGAAGAAAGGGGGGGGAAGGGGAGTGAGCGCATGGTTCTGAGTTATTAGCTGGGCTTAAACCACAACACTTCTTTGTGGCACCCAATGTGGGGCTCAAAGGGTTGAGATAACAGATCTGACCACAGGGTGTGCAATCACATTTCTAATAAGAATTTAATGTTTCAGATTAATAGTCACTCATCACAATACTGAATTATTTTCTCTCAAAGTTGTTGCTCTTGACCTCAGAGTTTCAGCATATCATACCTTGCACCCAGAATCACAGAACCACAAGGGTTGGAAGGGACCTCAAAAGATGATCTAGTCCAACCCCCCTGCAAAAGCAGGGTAACCTAGAGTACATCACACAGGAACTTCTCCAGGCGGGCCTTGAATATCTCCAACGTAGGAGACTCCACAACCCCCCTGGGCAACCTGTTCCAGTGCTCTGTCACTCTCACAGTAAAAAAGTTCTTCCTGATGTTCACACGGAACCTCCTATGCTCCAGTTCACACCCACTGCCCCTTGTCCTACCACTGGATATCACTGGAAAAAAACTAGCTCCATCATCCTGACACCCACCCTTTACATATTTGTAAACACTGATGAGGTCACCCCTCAGTCTCCTCCAAGCTAAAGAGACCCAGCTCCCTCAACCTCTCCTCATAAGGGAGATGTTCCACTCCATCATCTTTGTGGCTCTGCGCTGGACTCTTTCAAGCAATTCCCTGTCCTTCTTGAACTGAGGGGCCCAGAACTGGAAGCAATATTCCAGATGTGGCCTCACCAAGGCAGAGTAGAGGGGGAGGAGAACCTCTCTTGCCCTACTAACCACACCCTTTCTAATGCACCCTAGGATGCCATTTGCCTTCTTGGCCACAAGGGGACATTGCTGGCTCATGGTCATCCTCCTATCCACCAGGACCCCCAGGTCCCTTTCCCCTTCACTCCTTTCCAGCAGGTCAACCCCCAACCTGTACTGGTACATGGGGTTGTTCTTCCCCAGATGCAAGACTCTACACTTGCCCTTGTTGAATTTCATCAAGTTTCTCCCCATCCAACTCTCCAGCCTGTCCAGGTCTCGCTGAATGGTAACACAGCCTTCTGGTGTGTCAGCCACTCCTCCCAGCTAAGTGTCATCAGTGAACTTCTTGAGGGTACACTCGGTTCCCTCATCCAGGTCGTTGATGAAAATATTAAACAGCACTGGTCCCAGCACTGACCCCTGAGGGACTCCACTAGTCACAGACCTCCAGCTAGATTCTGTGCCATTCACCACAACATGACTTCCCCCTGGTAAAACCATGTTGGCTGTTCTTAATGACTCCCTCATCCTTGATATGCCTAGAGATGGCATCAAGAATTAGTTGTTCCATCACCTTTCCAGGGACGGAGGTAAGGCTGACCGGTCTATAATTACCCGGGTCCTCCTTCTTGCCCTTCTTATAGACTGGCATGACATTTGCCATCCTTCAATCCTCAGGCACCTCTCCCGTTTCCCACGACTTACCAAAGACAATGGAGAGTGGCCTAGCAATGACCTCTGCAAGCTCCCTCAGGACCCATGGGTGTCTTCCATCTGGACTCATTGATTTAGAGATGTCCAGATTGCATAGCTGATCCCTAACCCAATCTTCATCTACCAAAGCAAACTCCTCCTTTGTCCTGATTCCTTCTGGGGCTATAGGAATCTGCAGAGAGAGTCTGCAGGAGGAAAGACAGAGGCAAAGAAAGCATTCAGCACCTCTGCCTTCTTTATATCCTCTGTCTCCAGGGCACCCACCTCGTTCAGCAGTGGGACTATATTGCCTCTTGTGTTAGTTTTATTTGCTATGTATCTGAAGAAGCCCTTTCTATTGTCCTTAACCAGACTTGCAACATTAAGTTCCAAGGAGGCCTTAGCTGTCCTAATTGCCTCCCTACATCCTCTAACAACTGTCCTATATTCCTCCCAGGTGGCCAGCCCCTCTTTCCATAATCCATAGATTCTCCTTTTCCACTTGAGTTTGCCCAGCAGTTCCTTGCTTAACCATGCTGGTCTCCTAGCTCCCTTACTTGATTTCCTACCCATTGGGACACTCTGATCCTGAGCTTGGAAGAAGTGATCCTTTAATGCTAACCAACTATCTTGAGCCCCTTTACCACCTAGTACCCTTTCCCATGAGACTTCCCTTAGCAGTTGATTGAAGAGGCCAAAGTTGGCCCTTCAGAAATCCAGAACTCTGGTATTTGCTGTTTCAGTGTTTATCGGCTGGGGGCCTTGGGCTAAGGTTAGTTTTTTACTCTATGGTAATGACTTGTAATACAATAGACTCATTGGTCATGAAACTGATCTGGTTTGCATTCCCAGTGTGGTCACCACCTCTATACTTTAGGAGGTATATAATAGAAGTGTTTACTATTTACACATCTTTTTAAGTCCTCCTCAGGTGGTTAACCTATGAAGGAGACATTCCCTTATGCTCTCAGCTCCCCCACCAGATTATTTATACCAACATTTGAGAGTTCTGAAGGTTTTGAATGGGTTTTGTGTACCGTTGAGACCCACCTGCTGACTGTGATGGGGATCAGCATGTTGTTATGCATAGAGAGTGTGTTTTACCCACAACCATTTCATCTGATCTCAAAAGTTAAACAGAGTCAGATTTGGGTCTTGTCTAAGGTTAGATGACAATATAGGAGGACCAAGAGATTTTTTTCCCCCCTAAGACTGGACAGTCATGGATAGGGTGTGTGGGATAACATGGGCAAGTATCTAGGCCAGTAGGCCCCTCCAGTGCTTTGTAACTTCACCACAGAACAAATGGAAAATCCAGAAAAAAAATAGTAAAACACTTAAATGAGGCGTGTTGTCATTCTGGTCATACCAGAGAGGGATGCTGCTGGGGCTTAGCCTATGGTTACAGAGCCCTGTTCAACACCACCCAAACCCCTTCAAAGGCAAAACAATGTCTCTGGATCTGATGGCAAAGCAACAGACAACGCAGGTACTCCAACTCCAAGTACAGCAGCTACACCAGAGGACCTGCCAACAGGGCTGGCCCAGCATAATCAGAACTTTTACATATTGTAGAGGGGGACAAGGTTCCTGTGGTGCAAAGAACTTCCTAGGGAAGACAGTCTGAATTATTCCTGCTTCAGGTAAAGGCAAACCCACTTATAGGATTGCTTTAGCTCAGGAACCAAGATATACTTGGTGGGTAATGTGGGAAGATGGGGAAGTCTGATGTGTACCTCAAGGGGATTTGATTTTAGGGGTAAACAGACAATGAACTCAATTATGTGCTGTTACCTGCTATGCAGCACTTCCATAGCCCACCAACTAGATACCTTCAGGTCACCAGCAACTGGCCTTGACTGCCCTCTGACCTCAACAACAAATGAACTTCAACAAAACCAGACAAGTTCTGTGGTGTCAGCAGGCAATAACCCAACACTGCACTCTCTCTCCTGCTCTGAAAGACTGTTACAAGAGATAGAGCCCAACATCATGGACTGGATGAACTCAGAAGCTTTATAGGGATTGGTCCATGCACTAAGCAATGATACCTCTCTCTTTGTGTGTGTGTGTGTCGGGGGGAAGTATGTGTGTATATATAGGAGACAAGAGTGACGGCATACTGAAAATTGTGGGATCCGAGCATGACATGACAGTATCCACCCCTTATTCCATACCATTCCTGGGTTCAGGAGTAACAGTCTTTTTTCTCAGTCTTAGTAGCTGGTACAGTGCTGTTGAGGACTTTCAGCCTGGGAACAGCGGTGATAATACCAATGTTTTTAGTTGTTGCTAAGTAATGTTTACTCTGACCAAGGACTTGAGTCTCATGCTTTGTCAGGGAAGAGGGGAAATCAGGAGGAAACAGGGACAGGACACCTGACCCAAACTAGCCAAAGAGGTATTACACAGCACAACATGCCCAGTATACAAACTGGGGGCAGTTACCCAGAAATGCTAGATCAATGCTCAGGTTAGGCTGGGTATTGGTCAGTGGGTGGTGAGCAACTGTATTATCTTCACTTGTTATTTCCCTTATTATTACTGGATGGAGTAGTAGTGGTTCTGTGTTCTACCTTACTTACTGGACTGTTACATTATTTTGATTCTCCTTCCCATTCCTCCAGGAACAGGGGGGAAGAAGGGAGGGGGAGTGAGCAAGCAGCTGCATGGCTCCGAGTTACCAGCTGGGCTTAAACCACAACACAGAATTTCCCCTTAACAAAGCCTTGTTGGCTTACACCGAGCATCTCATTTTTCATGTGCCTTAGCATGCTTTCCAGAACTATCTTCACCAGGACTTTTGCCAAGCAGAGGTGAAAGCGACTGGAATGTAGATCCCCAGGTCATCCATTTTCCCCTTCTTGAAAATCAGGGGTTTATTACCTTTTTTCCAGTCATCAGGAACTTCACCTGGCTGCCATGATTTTTCAAATATGATGTACTCTATTTTTTTCTATGTATTATATGCACCTCAGTAATTTTCCACTGCTACTGTTACAAAGCCATCGAACTTAACATTGCTTAAAACTAATTCTAAAGGTTTATATATTCCATTTTGTGATTTTGTGTTCCCATTGTTTCAATTAGCAACTTCATTCACCAGCTCCTTCAGGACTCACAGATGGATTTCATCAGGTCCCATGGACTTGTGCACATTCAGGTTCTTCAGACGGTCTCAAACCAGATCCTTTCCTACAGTAGGCCTAACATCTTCATTCTCCTAGTCCCTGCATTTGCCTTCCAAGACTTGAATAGCACTTGCCAGTCAAACCAGAGTTAAAGAAGTCATCGAGAACCTCTGCCTTCTCCAAATCCAGTTCTCCCATTTCCTTCCAAGGAAAGCCCACATTATCCTTAGTCTGCACTTTGTTGGCAACATACCTATAGAATCCCTTCCTGTTATGTTTTGCATCCCTTGCCAGACTTGGTTCTGGCTGGGCCTTAGCTTTCTGACCTGATCCCTCACTTCCTGGACAATGCCCCTATATTCTTCCCAGGCCACCTATCCTTGCTTCCACCTCTTATAAGCTTTTTTTCTTTCTGAGTTTTCTCAGCAGCTCCATACCCATCCATGGGGGCCTCCTGGCTCTCCTGCTCCATTTCCTTCTAGTGGGGATGAGACATTCCTGAGCTTGGAGCAGGTGATCCTTGGATATTAACCAGCAGTCTTAGGCACCCCTACCCTCTAGAGCTTCTTCCCCATGGAACCTTACAATGTTACCAAAACAAGAAAAAAAAATTATCCTCACCCACAGATCATTGTGTGCATACTCATGGATGGAAGCAAACCATGGAAAAACTATGCAAACCAACAGTGCTCACTCCTTCCAAATGAAAAGCTTTCCATTTTTATTCTAATGGCAGAAGTTGGTTGTGCTACAGCTCTCCTTTGGCCATACAACAGGAACTAATTGCATATGACCTTGTATTTTCAAGTGCTAGTAGAACTAGAAATCCCCATCTGTGCATTTTAGCATACACCATAACCCTACTTGGATCACAGGAGCCCTAGGCAAAAGACTGGGATCTGGCTACCACCATTACCCTGGCCCATTGCCTCCCAAGACTATGTAGCTGTCCAATAGAAACTACAGACTTAGACAAGTTGTCTGGGGGGGCTCTGTGGGGCTCAAAGACATAACTATCCAAAAAATCTACATGCAACAGCAGAGCCAATTAAGCATTTCCCAGGCCTGAGAGAGATCCTAACTGTACTTATGATCAGTAAGCCAACATCAAAAATTTCTTGCGTCCCTGCCTGCAGGCAGGCAGCTTAGCAGCATTTTTCATTTGGAGATAGCCTGTTCTGAATGGGAGCTCTTCAGACCCAAAGCAAACAACTCCAGGCTCTATTCATCTGCAGTTCCATATCCCTTTACTGCACATCTGCATGCTCTGTTTATTAGCATCTATGATACCCAAAGGCAACAGAACTGGAATATTAAGTACATATAATGAAACTCTGCAGCACCTTGCAATGCAGAAGGCAGCTTTTTGAGCTTAGAGTACACTTTCTCCCCTTGACACCAAGAAATATTTGTGGACTTAAGTGTTCTACTAGTCACAACTTCTTGCTTAATTTTAAGCTTTCTAGGAAGTAGCCTACAATACCAAATTTTTTAATCACGTTGCTCATGCTTGCCCATCAGTTATCTGTAAGTTCCATATCAAGTCACTGCTAAAAGATTTCCACATTACCAATTGCTTTTAAATTAAAAATTAATTCAGAAAAAGCTGAATCCAACAATACAGAACTCTAAACAGTACATGGTTAATGGGTTACAAAAAGCAAGTAAGACAAAGCCTTCAGAAGTATTTAGCCCCCCTTACTTGGGAAAACAGGACATAATACTTGGATATCCCCCCCTCCAACATCTATTAATACCTGCTCCTTTAAGTAGAAAAATACCTTATGAAGTTGCCTGATCTATCAAACAGCAACTCCAACAACACAGTTAATTTGTTTCCTTACATGTTAAGTGTACTCACATTTTCATCTACCCTGCCTAAATCAAAGAAGCTTTGAATAGTGACTCTTGCCCTACATTCAACATGCTTGACACAGCATACTTGGTCAAACCATGCTTCTGGGTAGTTCAATGCATTTCATAATAAATTTCAGTTTCTCATTTGCACCTTGACCAAAATATCGGCTCCCAGCACAAGAATACAAATCAACTACAAAAACAAGGGGGAAGGGGACACAACACACACCACAAAGCACAATCAAAAACTGGGACACAAAGGTGCAACTGAACCAAACACAAAGCTTCACATAAATCATCAGGAAGCACCACCTAATAGTACTGCAAGCATCCAGAAAACCATTGCTTAATCAAAGCACTGGGCAGAGATTTACCAGTCTTCAGGCTTTGACAGCCCAAACAAAGTAAACGACTGGATTTCAATGCAATTAGACGAATAAACAGTCAACCAAGGTGGCTAAAGTTCCACCAAACACAACCCTCAGCCACTAAAACATATCTCAAAGAGCACATATCACCACCAGATTACAGCCTAACAGCCTTAGCTGTTGTGGTCCCCATTTAAGTATCAGCTGCCAGCTGAGCAGCCCTGTGGAGAAGGACTTGGGGGTGTGGGTCGATGAGAAAATGAACATGAGCCAACAGTGTGCACTCACAGCCCAGAAAGCCAACTGTATCCTGGGCTGCATCAAAAGGAATGTGACCAGCAGGTTGAAGGAGTTGATCCTGCCCCTCTACTCTGCTCTCGTGAGACCTCACTTGGAGTATTGCGTACAGCTCTGGTGGCCTCAACAAAAAAAGGACATGGAACTGTTGGAACAAGTCCAGAGTAGGGCCACAAGGATGATCAGGGGACTGGAGCACCTCCTGTATGAAGACAGGCTGAGAAAGTTGGGGCTGTTTAGCCTGGAGAAGAGAAGGCTGTGTGGAGATCTCATAGCAGCCTTCCAGTATCTGAAGGGGGCCTACAGGGATGCTGGTGAGGGACTCTTCATTAAGGACTGTAGTGACAGGACAAGGGGTAATGGCTTAAAACTTAAACAGGAAGAGTTTAGATTGGAAATAAGGAGGAAGTTCCTTATGTGGTGAGTTCCTAAAGTGAGTTCCTAAAGTGGTGAGGCACTGGAATGGGTTGCCCAGGGAAGTTGCAAATACTCCATCCCTGGCACCGTTCAAGGCCAGGTTGGACAAAGCCTTGGGTGACATGGTTTAGTGTGAGGTGTCCCTGCCCATGGCAGAGGGTGGAAACTAGATGATATTAAGGTCCTTTCCAGCCTTAACTACTCTATGATTCACCTGCCACATCACACAGAACCCTCTTAGCAGAAAAAAAAAAAAAAAAAACAGAAAAAAACCAAAAAACAGCATCAATGCACTACTCACATAATTCTGCAGAGTGCAGCACAATGTGGTTATCTACTGCTCAGGCACTGCCTGCAAAACCAGGGAAACAAAACAAAACAAAACCAAAAAACCAACAAAAACCACCACAACCCACACATTCCTTTTGTTTTTAAAGCAACACAGAACTACCACATGGTGCCAGTTACCTGCTTCTTAGGTAAGCTGGGAAGGATGTGATGTAACAGGACAGGATCATAACCTGCTGGACTATGACCTGGAGATGAAGTATTTCCTTCTGGAAAAGTTCTTTCTGACTTAAAAAAAAAAAAAAAAAAAAAAAAAAAAACCAAACAAAAAAAAAACACCACACCACCAACCCTCACTAACTGAATCAGCTGTGGGCATATCAGCATCTTAGACATAGATGGTCTACTCACCCATCATCCTTAAACTCCAAATGAGCAAGTGCTGTGTTTTAAGCCCAGCTGCCATGCAGCCCAATCACTCACTTCCCATCCCCAGCTCCAGGAGAGATGGGGAAGAGAACACAAAGTAGCTCCCACAGGTTGAGATAAGAACAGTCCAGTAACTAAGATACAACACAAACCACTGCTGCTACCACCAATAATAATAATGATAAGGGAAATAACAAGGGAAGAGAATACAACCCCTCACCACCCACCGATACCCAGCCCCATCCGAGCAGTGATCTAACCCTTCTGGGTAACTGGCCCCAGTTTATATACTGGGCATGACATGCTGTAGTATGGAATACCTCTTTGGCTATTTTGGGTCAGGTGTCCTGTCTCTGCTTCCTCCCCACTTCCCCTCCTCCCTGGCAGAGCATAAGACTCAGAAAGTCCTTGGTCAGAGTAAACATTACTTAGCAACAACTAAAAACATTGGTGTTATCAGCACTGTTCCCAGGCTCAAAGTCAAAAACACAGTGCTGCACCAGCTGCTAAGAAGGAAAAAAAAAAAAAATGACTGCTACTGCTGAACTCAGGACAGCCAGAGGAAAAAAAAAAACAACAAACAGCAACAAATAAAAAGAAAAAAAAATCCCATCCAAATCAAGATCAATCAAGGTCACATATTGCAAAGAAGTACCTGCAGCCCAACAGAACTGATTCTGCCAGAAACTTGCTCTTATCACTGGACCTCTTTGGAGGACTTAACATCAGTAACTCTGAGATACTTTTGCCTTGCCAGCATCAAATGAGAGGTAACCAGGGCATTAAACACTCTTTCCTTGAATGTGGTGGTCTAGAACTTAAGCAAAGGATTGCCCAAAACATTATTCCCAGTCATATAGCTGCATAAAAAGTCATTAGATAAAGCGGAGACTGACAGGGATAAGGATAGCCATACTTAGACTTGTGACAGTCTCCACTGTAGATGTACACCTTAAGGCTGATTGTATAGAGGAAAGCTTGCAGTTCAAGACTGCTCCTATCCCCACCAATACAAGCTGATCTACATAAATTGGTTGCTTCTGAAGGCTACTGCCCTTTCCATCTAGCTAGGATGTCCTAAACTCTGAAGTACCACAGTAGAACTGAGCATGCTATATTAGTTGATAAAATACGCTTAGATGCTGTGCTTGAATTTTTAAGTTCTTGACTTTATTATAGCCAGTACTAGGTTACTGATAACCTACCATTTAAAAATTAATCTGAACTAGTGCTCACCTTACATATACTATGAATATATCATAGAAATCACTCTACCAAATAAAGCCTAAAATATTAAACTTCTCTCTAAACAGTTAAGCAAACCAAGTGCCACAGTTTAAGCCCAGCCAGTAACTCAACCATACAGCCACTCTCACTCACATCCCCATTCTCTCCACCCCCCCAAAGCTCCCAGAGAGATGGGAAGGAGAATCAAAAGAATGTAAGTCCCATAGGTTGAGATAAGAACAGTCTAGTAATTAAGGTACCAATACAAAGCTTCTGCTACTACTACTAGCACCACCACCAATAACAATAAAGGAAATAAAAAGGAGGAAGACTATATAACTAAAAGGGGAAAAGGAAAACAAATACAAGTTATGCACAATACAATTGCTCACCACCCAGCCCAACCTAAGCAGCTATCTGGGCCTTCAGGGTAACTTGCCCCAGACTGATCTACTGGGCATGAAATGCTGCAGTATGGAATACCCCCTTAGCTAGCTCAGGTCATGTATCCTGTCTCTACTTCCTCTCAGCTTCTTGTGCCCCTCCTCACTGGCAAAGCATGAGACTAAAAGTCCCTGATCAGAATAAACATTATTTAGCAACAAATCAAAACAGTGTGTCATCAGCATTGTTCCCAGACTAAAGTCAAAACCACAGCACTGCACCAGCTTCTAAGGAGAAAAATGACTGCTACAGCTGAACGCAGGACACCAAGTCTAACTTACATAAAGGTTTACCTGAAGGGTTAATACAAAGTAAGCCAAGATCATAACTTGTCAGAACAGACTCCTTCTCCTAGAGACAGAACAGGAGTCTAAGACAACTTTTTCAGGGGCTCAGAACTAAGGATGTTCTACCAAAACAACACAAGGAGCACAAGACCCCATACACACCCCCACACCTTGCACAGCTCCTCACAAAGAGGAATCAGAAACAACATATGACAGGCTCCAGCCATACTTCTTGAAGGGAATCCCTCTACAGCAGGATGTCAATGACATCATGAGACCTTAGTCTCCCACTCTCACAACAAGTATCACAAAGTCAGAAGAATTTAGGAGAAAGACACAACAGTTCAAGGACATAAAATACGAAAGAAAATATCACATTCATAATAGCAAGGTGTCCTGGTTGCCTAGAATTCACACATCCCTGGATTATTTCACAGGCTGCTTCAGCTTCTTTCCAGGAGGAATTACAAATATACAGTCTAAAGAGCTTCCAAACCGAAACAAAAATATGTTTACCTACAGTGATTTCCGGGGAGGGGGGGAGGGGGGAGAGGAAGAGAAGAAGAGGGGAATAATATAAGTACAGGAAGAAGTCGCCAAACCATTTGGATGCAAAAATAACCCAGTTACCAACCCATGCCTAAATCAACTTCCTGAGTAAGTAACAATGGAGGCAAATTAAAGATCATATCTACCACACCTACATGAGTAAGCCAGCCAACTGACTACAAACGACAAGCTTTGTGACAAAGCTCTCCCGTCCTTCAAATCAATAAGGCCAAACTGAACATAACATAAATCTAATATTCTCCAAGCTACAGGATGCTCTGGTTTTGTGAAACAAAACTCTTAAACCTTAACCCAGAGAGAAGAACAGAGGCCCAGCAGGCGGCAAGGAAGATGGTGCAAGAGACGGCTAGCCTCCCCCCAAACACCACCTCAGCGGTAGGAAATCCAATCCGTCAACGGAAAAAAACCCTACCTTGAAATAGCCACCCTCATAAAGAGTGTTGGGAGGCCCAAAAATCGCCACCTCCCAATTGTAGAGGTCAGACTCATCAACCAGAGTGATGCGGAAACCCTCCACCGGCTCCTCCTGCAATGACTTAAGCTCCAGCATCAATGCCTTCTGCGAACTGCTCATCTGCTGCTGGGCCATTGCGCGGCGGCAGCAGCAACCGCCGCCGCCGCCGCCGCCGCCGCCGCCGCCGCCGCCGCCGACGCCGCCGACGCCGCCGACGCCGCCGCCGCTGCCCTGCAACTCCCCACCCCTCCCCACCCTGACAACTACAACCGCCGCCACTTCCTTTTGTGACAACACCCACTCACCGTTAACGTCAGCCCGTTTCGCACCACGCCCCACCCCTCCCCACCGTACGACAAGACACGCCCCGCCCCTACAGGCGTGCTTAAAGAGGCAACGTTCCCAGCTACCCTTATGAGGTATGTAGGCGAAAAGTTTCTAGCACTGTATCAGACCCCACGGGCTAGGTCCGCATCTCCCCTCCAGCGAGGCCCGACCCCACGATGCCTGACGCGGAGGCCGAGGGGGGGAAGATTAACCACGTGCTGGGCTGCTAGTGGAAGTGGAACGGAAGGGGCGGTGTTGTGCAGGGGTACGGCGGGGGATGGTTTCCTTATGCTGCTCTGCTGACGGACATTCACGGTCAAAAAAGAGAGTTTCTTCTACAAGGGATGGTTCAGGAGGGCGACCTTGTATGACCCAGCATCTCCTAAAAATCCTGTAGTAACCCCAAATCAGCAGTAAGAGGAACAGACAGTTATCCCCTTCCCACGGATGTTATTTTGTGTGAATCCACGGATGTGTGAGCTGCTACAGGAAGAAAATGCAGTTTTGATTCTTCAATTCCCTGACACTGTTAAGGGAGAAAAACGTTTGCAGATGCAGTGTGAAATACGAATTCACTCCTCTAAACAAGATAACAAGGTTTTATTGAGGGACAAAGTCAATAAAGCAAAAGCAAACAGCGCTGGGCGCATGACCTTAGCCAGAGGCACGGATGATTCGTATTTATTACAGGTTAAACTTGCACTTATCCTTTTGTCTCATACCTTGGTGTAGACTCTCATTCCTCTATTACAGAATCATAAGCCTAAGCAAGTTCCCCATGTATATCTGATTAATATCATCCAGATCCCCCAACTTGAGGAATATTACCTCTCCAGAAGAACTGGAGTCTCCTCAAAGTATCTCACAAGGGAATTTGAGCCCCTGTATTTGCAAGTTATTACATATATATATATTACTACATGATCCTTTTCTTGAGAGTCAGTTTGGTGTCACCTGGTGCAGATACGACAGTCCACTCCGTGGGTTCTTCCACAGGTCCTTTAATCCTGCTCGCATGGGTCCATCCTCTTTCTCTGGTTCAGACTGCAGAAACAGGTCGTTTTAACCAGTAAGATCGAAACTTTAACAGATGTTCAAAAGTTGATGGGAAGTATTCAATGGGTTTGGACTGTTTGTGGAATCACCAATGATGATTTAGCACCATTAATGCCATTGTTAGGTCAGGCAACAGAAGCTGACACCCTTCGGCAATTATCTGATTTCCAGAAAGAGGCTTTACAGAGTATCATAGACAAAATTGGTTCAGCCATGGTTTCTCATAGAATCCATGATCTACCTATTTTGTTCTTTGTCCTCAATTCTAGTTCTCAGAATACCCACCTGTTTGGCATTATTGGCCAACTACCTGAAGGTCAGTTGTGTATATTAGAATGGATCTTTCTTCCGTTTCAACCAAAAAAGACTATTGTGACAAGACCAGAACTATTTGCACAGTTCATTATGAGAGGTCGTAATCGAGTTATTGATTTTGCAGGTGAGGAGCCAGCTTCTATCTCTATACCAATAACCCAGGATTATTTAAACTACTTATTAGGGACTTCACTTGCTATTCAAGTAGCTCTTGCAGATTATCCAGGAAGAATTAGCACCTCTTTTCTGCAATCCCGATGCTGCCTTTGTTAACATCTCAGACCTTTGAACAGTATCTGATTAGATCTGAAGTGCCAGTAAAAGGGTTGACTGTTTTTACTGATGCTGGGGGAAAATCTCGATGTGCCATAGTTACGTGGCATATGGACAATCAATGGCAACAACATTTGATTGATGGTGAAGCAGCTGATTCTTTGCAAACACTGGAGTTAAAAGCAGTGGTATGGGCCTTTCTACATTGGACTGGCCAGCCCTTTAATATCATTTCTGACTCTCTTTATGTTGTGGGCATAGTCCAACGCATAGAACGATCTTTCATTCATACTGTTAGAAATTCTCTTTTGTTGTCTATTTTGTTACAGCTGCTTCAGGCAATTAATCAATGGCTTGTGCCATATTTTATCACCCATATTCGTAGTCATCAGTTTTCTGAAGGCTTAGCACAAGGTAATTTACAAGCCAACTGATTGGTTGCGGCTCTCATATGGACGGGGCCTGTACCAAATCTCTTTGAACAGGCGCGTAAATCTCATTATTTTTTCCATCAATCTGCAAGGGTGTTAGCCCTCCAATTTAATTTGCCCATTTCTGATGTGCAGGGCATAGTACAATCCTGTCCTGCTTGCCAAAAATCAGGCTTCGGCTTAGGACTAGGAGTCAACCCACGTGGTCTCCTAGCTCTACAGTTATGGCAAAGGGATGTTACCCACATTCCAGAATTCAGTCGTTTGCGGTATGTGCATGTTTCTATTGATACCTTTTCTATGGCGGTCTGGGTTTCAGCCCAGAGGGACGAATTTGCTAAACACGTTATTCATCACCTTCACCTAGCTTTTGCTGCACTGGGAGTTCCGCTGTCACTAAAGACAGACAATGGTCCTGCTTATACTTCTCGCTCTTTCGCTCATTTTTGTTCTCTCTGGGGTATCTGCCGTAGCACTGGTATCCCGCACTCACCTATGGGACAAGCCATCATAGAGCGTACACGTGCAGTATTGAAGACCCTTCTTGTAAAACAAAAAGGAGGAGCCTCTAGTCCCCAGGGGAGCATTTAGCAAAAGTAGTATATACTATGAAATTTTTGCGACTTACTGGCAACTGCTTAGAGCCACCAATAGTTGTTCTTGGGAATGCTTTGGCATCAGGCTGTGTTAAGACTACAGGTGCGCGAGTCCAATATAGAGAGTTAAGTACAGGTGTATGAAAGGGACCAGTGGAAGTGATAATGACTGGACGTGGATACCAGCAAAGTGGGTTAAGCCGTGGTTACAGGAGAAGTCAGAGGGAAACAGTCAAGCAGATCGACTTTTAACTCAGCCAGTTGAGGACTCGATGGAACAGTAATGTGTGTCTGGTTAATAATAAGTGTTTCTGCGAATGTGTTGAATGTAAATTGCGCCTTTTGGTTCCCATCACAGCCGAAGACCAATGTTTGGATAACTCTGGCTAACATGACAGGCCAGAACTCTATTTGTCTAGCTACTGCATCTCCAAGCAATCCTTTTTTCAACGTGCCTGGTCGGTGTCCCGCTCAACATTTGGCCAATCCCTGAACCAGCCAAGCCATTACAGCTCCAGGATCAAAACGTGACAGATTATTGGGATGGGTGGACTGTATATCTTCCTGTCGTGGTTTAAACCAAGTCCCCCAACTCCCGGAGAGTTAGGAAGGAGAATCCAAAGAATGTAGCCCCCACGGATTGAGATAAGAACGGTTTAATAGCTAAGGCATAACACAAAACCCCTACTGCCATTTACTACTACAAATAATAATGATACAGCAAACAGCAAGTGAAAAGAATACAACACCCCACCAGCCACCGACATATAACTCACTCCACCCTGCCTGGCCGAGCACCATGTGCTCCCTCCTCCATTTTTCACCAGAGCTCCCTCCTCCAGCCTTCTCCTTCCCAGTATGCCTCCTGGGCATCACGTGCTATGGTATGGAATACCTCATTGACTAGCCTGGGTCAGGTGTCCTGTCTCTCCTTCCTCCCGGACCCCCCTCCTCCACCTGGCTGGAAAAAACCTTGAACAAAAACACCCTCAAAACATGCTCAAACCATGACACTTCCGCAAAAGCGGTTTAGAAATTGAGTTGTCTGGGTCGGTAAAAATGGATTATAGGGTATATTTCAAGTATTCAGGATGGAATTCCACCTCCCTTGTGCAGATAGTAAATGCATCTGTTCCAGAATATCGCAATCAGACTATTTGGTGTAATTATACTAGTAGCAATATTTCAAAGTCTATTAATGCCCCTGTAAAACTACTCTATGGGATATTTTTAATTTGTGGTGATAGAGCATGTCAGGGGATCCCTTCTCATGTAAGAGGAGGACCATGCTCTCTATGGAAATTGACATTGTTAAGTCCTAACGTTTCCACTATTCTGACTCAGAGGAGGAAGAAAAGAGGAAAACGGAGCGTTCACGCTTTTAACAGGGATTGTAATGACAAGGTAGAATTCTGGGGACTCGGTGAAAACATAGTATCCTCACTGCTAGCCCCAGAAGTTGCTACCGCTTGAGCATTAACAACTCTGAGAAAGATGGGGTGTTGATTAGCAAAGCAAACCAACGCTACGTTTATGGTGTTGTCTGGGCTTTTGGCAGATGTCAATTCAATCAGGCACACCACACTTCAAAATTGTGCTGCCATAGACTTTTTCTTATTGGCACAAGGTCATGGATGTGAAGATTTTGATGGGGTGTCTTGTATGAATTTGTCCGATCATTCAGAATCAATAAACAAAGCGATAAGACAGTTGGATGACATGACCAAAAAATTAGTTATTAGTGAGTGGGGTTTAGATAAGTGGTTAAGTGGTTGGGGAATCACGGGTTGGATTAAAAATATTATTAAAGGTGTTTTAATGTTACTAACATTTTTAATCCTACTTTTAATGGTTATTCCTTGTATTTTACAATGTATACGACACTTTATAGAAAAGGCTGTAAGGGTATCTGGATTGCTCAAAAACAAGAAGGGGGATTTGTGGGAATTCTTAAAGAGCCAAGGCCACGTAGAGAGCGATCCCAATACCCTGAGACTTATTACTGTAAATTAAGAAGATTCTTGGCAGGCATAAGCAAGGTCAGTTGTCTTGTTAGGCCTCTGTATTTTTCCACTGAAAACGTGCAGAGAATGACCTCTGCCAAGGTTGTAGTTTCCCACTGTATTTTTAGAGTAAGGTATTTAATCGCAATTATAATAAGTTATAAACATTAGCTTTGTAAATGGTAGTAACCTCTAGACTAACCAATTAGAGCTCAGTATCCAAGGCTGTTACATAAGGGTGTAAGGGTATAAAAGGAGCACTGTATCTCAATAAATTTTGGCAATCGCTTGATCACATTAATCGTCTCCATGTTGTCCGTGACTCCTGCATCAACACTATCAATACCTGCTTTAGATGACCATACTTGAGCAGGGGATTTGAACTAGATCACATCTCCAACATATGCCAGCCACAGGCTGCTTGGTCTGCCCTTTTCTACTGGATGGCTCTCTGATAACAGGGGAGGTCGTCCCTCACATCAAGGTCTGGCATGGCATGTGTCCCCACCCCTCCACGCCTGCTGGGTTGCAGCCAATAGTGGAGCTAAAGGTTCTTCTTGGTGGCAAACACAAAGGCCAACCCAGTCTTGCCCTTCACTGTGGTAGCAGGCATATGGCCAACCTCAGTCCTTGCACTTCATTGTCAATGCAGAGTTTCACCTGCTTCATCCAGTAACAAGTCACTACTATGGCAAAGCACATACAGATTTACATTAGCAGAATAACTACTACAGGGTGCAGCATGCATGTTGAGGATGCTGATGGCAGTGAGGGACTAGCCAAAGAAATTTCCTACCAGTGGAGTTCTCCCACCCTCTTAATTTGTTCCATTACCTGCTTTATAACACTACTATTTTATTAGAATCTTTCTAGCTTTTGCCTTAGCATCTTCTAGCAGCTACTGCAAATTTTCATGGTCTAACATCTCTTTTGCAAGTGACAAATCCATACAATACAAGGTGTTTGTATAGAAAATCCGTTCCATGGCATATGGCACCAGAACAGGGACCCTCTGTATTTTAACATTGAAATTGAAGGAATATTTTTACACTGAAACTGAAGAAATTGAAACACGGGGAAATCGTCTGGATTTGTTCTGGCAGGATGAGTATCAGGAGGTAGACACCTGGGAGGTAGACGGCTCAGAACAGAGCCTTGTGAGCCCAGAAGACACTGTGCAGTGCAAATAAGGTAACAGCCGATGCAGGTGGAAGAGTGTCGTGGTTTAAAACCCAAGCCGCATAGCTCATTTACTCACTCCCCCCTTGCTCCCCCAGCTCCCAGAGAGTTCCGGAAGAGAATCTAAAGAATGTAGCTCCCACGGGTTGAGATAAGCACAGTTTAATAACTAAGGTATAACATAAATCACTACTGCTATTACAACTAACAAAAATAATGATAAAGGAAATAACAAGTGAAGAGAATACAACACCTCACCAGCCACCGACCCATAACTCACCCCACCCTGCCCAACCGAGCACCGACCAATACCTCCTCCAACCCCCAGAGTACTAGCTCTTACGGGTAACTCCCAGTTACCTCCTGGGCATGACGTGCTGTGGTATGGAATATCTCTTTGGCTAGCCTGGGTCAGATGTCCTGTCTCTCATTCCTCCCAGCCTCCCCTCCTCCCTGGCAGAGCATGAGGCTCAGAAAGTCCTTGGCCAGAGTAAACACTTGTGCAGTAACTCAAAATATATGTGCTATCAGCACCGTTCCCAGCCCGAAAGTCAAAACACAGCACTGTACCAGCTACCAAGAAGGAGAAAAAATGACTGCTACTGCTGAACCCAGGACAAAGAGAAAAAAAAGCAATCCTTAAATTCTTACAACATATCTTCTCTGTGAGAGGGATGGAGTATGATGAAGCTATGCTAAAAATTGTTGCTCTGGAGTAAGGATAAAAAGCTAATTGTGGGGGTCAGCGAACCTTTTAATCTCGAGATTTGGGAAAAAATCACTAAAGAAGAAGCCTCTGTTTTATGGATGTTTTCAGTCCTTCTTAAGGTGAAGGGAGCAACCTTTAAGACGACAGACTTAAAGTTAATGTTGAAATGGTCAAAGATGCGTTACCCAGAGATTGATTTGTCTACTGTATTTGAGATCTCTTTGTGGAATGGGGCAGGAGCTAAACAGTGGGACGCAGCCACAAAAGGCAATGACACTGTGAGAAATTTGTTAGTCCATTGGAGAACTATTTTAGAGATGTTAAAGTCAAAACATGAGACCATGGAGCCCAGTGCCAAGCCCTCCTCCCCCCCCCAAACTTCTGCCAGTTGCTGCTACAGCTGTGAAAACTGAGAACGGGGATGAAGATGATCCTTTCGACTTAGGCTCTATTGACCCCGACAAGGAGCCTGTGCGTGTACATCAGTCTCCTGTTCCTGATCCTGAGGTTCTGATGCCTGATAATTCTGATGCTGACCTGGATAGTCCTTTTGGCCTGGAGCCTATTTATCCAGAAAAGAAGCCTGATTTATATCCCCCAGATCATCATGATAAATGGGCAGCTGTAAAGGGAGAAGCAAAATGGGTGGGGGATGCATGTATTGTGTGCTTTCCCTGTGTTGTATGTGCTGGATCAAGACCTGCAGTGGGAATGTCTTTCTTATGGTCTTGTTAGGGGTATCAGGCAGAGTGTGGCAAACCATGGACTTGGGACCCCATATACAACTCATTTGATACGGCCTCTCTGTGATACTCATGTACCAGAAGTTGGTAAAAATAAGTATGTACATGTTTCTATCGACCCTTGGAGACCTTTATAGATGTTGCTGGCCACTTATTCTGACGTATGCTGGCCACCTGTGTCGGAATGAGTGTGCATTTTGGTCAGTATAAAAACCCAAGCCTCATGAGATGTGAGGGAGGCAGAGCCTCTACGGGGATGCCCACTAAAATTGAGCCTGCCACCTTGCACTCTGATGATGCTTCTCTGAGCTGTTTTCCTTATCGTCTTCACAAGGTCCTTGTGCCACGTTCTGTATGTGGGACCATGTAGTGGGAGTAATGATTGTCTGGAATTTGTGTTTCAAATATTGTAGTTGTGTGGAGTGTGCTTGTGGGATCCCGTGTGTGTGTATGATGAGGGCAGACAGTGTTCTGTGTATTTTTTGTTGTCGGGTTCATGTAAAAGTTTTTAACAGGTAGTGGTTTAACATTTTGGACAAGAAAAGGTTAATGCAAAAGTGCGGCTGCCGGCAGCTATTTGTTGCTGCTGCTGAGTAGGCCAGAGTTTGTAGCCCCGCAAAGCAGAGTGAGCGACTTTGGAAAAAAAAAAAAAAGTTATTTGGTAAGAGTTCAGTACCCATGTTCAGAAGAAGCTGACCTCCAATTCGGCTCCCAGTGCTCCACTGGTGGAACATCCAGGATGGACACAGAACTGTGGAGTGAAGAAGGAAAAGAACAAAACAAAAAAAAACCTTCAAAACAAAGAAACAAAAAAACCCAACAAACATCTTTTGTACTGGGGCAGTTTGCAGAGACACCACAAACAAAGCCTAAGGAGGGCCTGCAACATGCTGAGCACATGTTTAGTGTGTTTAAAGTAACCTGGGGGTGAATCCAAGACTTGGAATGAACAAATAGATCTGTTGAACCAAGAACTGCTAACTGAAAAAGTGAGAGGGGTAATGCAACCACAAGCTTTACCAGCTGTCACCCAAGCAGCATCAAGCTGGCAGAGAAACTAAAAAAAAAAGGGTAATGACACAGCAAACTCCTTGACTGTTAACACTGTGCAGTTTATTTCTGCAATTGCTTCACATTCCTTTTTCATCAGAATGCTTCTGCTTTAAGGAATAAATTTAACATGTCTCCTTCTCAAGAACTGATAACCTGGGGGAGGGTGTATATTTGTGTCCTCCTACCTACAGGTAATGGTGGCTGCCTGCAAAGTTTGTCAAGGCTTGCCCTGAGCTGGACAGACGAGTGGAAGAACCTGATGCATCAGCTAAAGGAGCTGACCGTGAAAACCCCAAACAGAATGAGACAGAGGAAGAGAAAAAGGAATTATTGCAAAACATCACTTGGGGGCAACTGAAAAGTAGCAGCTTGAACACGTGTGCTTGTAAAGTAGCTATTATTAGAGGCTGTGATTTTCTATACAAACCCACCTGTATTTACTAGGCAGTTGCTAATAAGGAACTATACCTTGTGTTGTATGGATTTGTCACTTGCAAAAGAGATGTTAGACCATGAAAATTTGCAGTAGCTGCTAGAAGATGCTAAGGCAAAAGCTAGAAAGATTCTAATAAAATAGTAGTGATATAAAGCAGGTAATGGAACAAATTAAGAGGGTGGGAGAACTCCACTGTAAGAAATTTCGTTGTCGAGTCCCTCACTGCCATCAGCATTTTCAACATGCTTATGCACTCTGAAATAGTTAATCTTCTTATGTAAATCTGTATGTGCTTTGCCATAGTAGTGACTTGTTACTGGATGAAGCAGGTGAAACTCTGCATTGACAATGAAGTGCAAGGACTGAGGTTGGCCATATGCCTGCTACCACAGTGAAGGGCAAGACTGGGTTGGCCTTTGTGTTTGCCACCAAGAAGAACCTTTAGCTCCACTGTTGGCTGCAACCCAGCAGGCGTGGAGGGGTGGGGACACATGCAGTGCCAGACCTTTATGTGAGGGATGACCTCCTCTGTTATCAGAGAAACAACCAGTAGAAAAGGGCAGGCCCAGCAGACTGTGGTTGGCATATGTTGGAGATATTATCTAGTCCAAATCTAAAGCAGGTATTGATGGACAGGGGTGGAGCAGATGATGTCATCTACCTGGACTTGTGCAAAGCATTCGACGCTCTCCCACATGACATCCTTGTCTCTAAATTGGAGTGTCATCAATTTGATAGGTAGACCTCTCGGTGGATAAAGAACTGGCTGGATGGCCGCATGCAAAGAGTTGTGGTCAACAGCTCAATGTCCGGCTGGAGACCAGCAACGAGTGGTGTCCCTTGGGGATTGGTGTTTGGACCGGTCTTGTTTAACATCTTTGTTGGTGACATGGACAGTGGGATTGAGTGCACCCTCAGCAAGTTTACCAATGACACCAAGCTGTGTGGTTAGGTTGATACTCTGGAGGGAAGGAATGCCATCCAGAGGGAGCTTGACACGCTTGTGAGGTGGGCTGATGCCAACCTCATGAAGTTTAACCATGCCAAGTGCAAGGTCCTACACCTGGGTCGAAGCAATCCCAGGCACAGCTACAGGTTGGGCAAAAAGGAAATTCAGCGAAGCCCTGCGGAGAAGGACTTGGGGGTGTTGATCGATGAGAAAATGAACATGAGCCAGCAGTGTGCACTCACAGCTCAGAAAGTCAACTGTATCCTGGGCTGCATCAAAAGAAGCGTGACCAGCAGGTCGAAGGAGGTGATCCTGCCCCTCTACTCTGCTCTTATGAGACCTCACTTGGAGTACTGTGTGCAGTTCTGGTGTCCTCAACATAAAAAGGACATGGAACTGTTAGAACAAGTCCAGAGGAGGGCCATGAGGATGATCAGAGGACTGGAGCACCTCCCATATGAAGACAGGCTGAGAAAGTTGGGGCTGTTTAGCCTGGAGAAGAGAAGGCTGCATGGAGACCTGCCAGTATTTGAAGGGGGCCTACAGGGTTGCTGGTGAGGGACTCTTCATTAGGGACTGTAGTGTTAGGACAAGGGGTATTGGGTCAAAACTTAAACAGCAGGGGTTTAGACTGGATATAAGGAAGAAATTCTTTACTGTGAGTTACTGGAATGGGTTGCCCAGGGAGCTAGTGAATGCTCCATCCCTGGCAGTGTTCAAGGCCAGGTTGGATGAAGCCTTCGGTGATACGGTTTAGTGTGAGGTGTCCCTGCCCAAGGCAGGGGGGTTGGATCTAGATGATCTTAAGGTCCTTTCCAACCCTGACTATTCTATGATTCTATGATGATTCTGTGATTGATAGTAGATAAAAAGGGGGGAATGCAAGGATTTTCTCCACATGAACAGTTAGCAAAAGCATAATTTGTCCTAAATTTTTTAAATTTATCTACTTTTGATTCTCTTTCTGCAATACAACAATTGTGACATCTGACGGACAATTCCTTGCCCAAACCACTGTTTCTATATAAAGACCTACAATAACAAGTGGAAAGGACCAGTGCCATTGCTGACATGGGGTCAATGATACTGCTATGTACAGCTATTGACAGGACTATACTGGGTGCCAACAAAACATATACAGCCCCAGAACTCAACAACATAAAGAAACGACAACAAAAGAAATCTTTGTGTTATCTGTTCTATTATGTGTGACCATGGGTAATGGACAAGTATACTGGGCACACTTGTTAAATCCCCAATATTCTGACCTATTACATGGTGTGTAGTATTCAGTGGTATGCCACATGTTATAAAGGTTCAAGAGACTTCAAATCACACTAATGTTACTGAAATAATGCTTCCTGGAGTAGTGGGTGGTTATGTTGCACAAGTCAAGCAGTGATAGAGCAGACACACCAAACTGTAAAAAACTTTTAGTAAAACAAAAAAGCGGGAGATGTGGAGACAGTTTTCTCACAGGAGAATGGATATTTGGTACATGAACTCTGAATAACTCCGAAAGATACAGGAATGCCATGAGAGGCCCGAGGAAGCTTTAGCAAGCAAGATAAGAAGAATCTGGAATTCACTGACTTATGAGAACTGTGAACTGTTGGCAAGCTTTTGAGGTCAAGTTCTCACACCTGAGCTTGACCAATTATATATTAGTCACTAAGGGTCTTCAGGACATGTATCCAATCATGATATGCCAAATTGCTGTAGGTGTGTGTAAGCAACAGTATATAAGGTGTTAATGCTTTGCAATAAATGGCTTTTGGTCTGATCACATTGATCTCTGAATCCATTCCGTGGCAAATGTACTAGTGTCCCATGTTGTATCAGCAGTCCTGGCACAGAAAGAACCCCACTGGTTATCCTCTTCACATTTTTTGAAATACCAGGCCACCCTTGTGGAACAAGATGATATAGAAATTGTCATCATTAATGTTGTGAATCCAGCATCCTTTTTGCAGGAATAACCGACAGAACTACTGACACATGACTGCTTGGCCACTATAAAGACTGTTTATTCGAGCTGACCAGATTTGAAAGAAAAACCTCTGGAACATGCTGAACGAGACCCCTGGAACTGGCTAAATATTTGGACTTATTCTAAATACGCATTTGGTGTGGTCCATGAGCATGGTGCCATCTGGAAAGAATGAGGACTTTTGAACACACGGGAAACAGATTAAACATGCTTCAGAAATTCTATGACTACTGGAAGCTGTTCAGCTACATGAGGAAGTAGCTATTATGTATTGTGGAGGGCATGAACAAGGTGACTCTAATCAGGAAGTTGGAACTAATTTGGCCAATTTTGAAGCCAAACGAGAAGCTAAACAATCTAAAATCATGCCCTTAATCCCTGATGGCAAACTAACAATTGAGAAATCTAAACCTAGATATTCAAAGGAGGATAGAAAACTGATTGAAGATCTAAAAGGACAGAAAAACAAAGAGGGTTGGGTTCAGATATCTGATGGGTGAATTGTAATTCCCTATAATCAACTCTGAAAGCTAGTTCAGGGAGAACATAATAAAACTCATTGGGGTAGCAACTCTTTGTGTATATACTTAGACAAACAAATTGTAGGAAGGAAACTACATACCATAGTTCAGTTAGTGACAATATCAGCTCTGTCTCAAGAATAATCTGAAAATTGACAATAGAAGTCAAATTGGGACTGTTGGAAGAGGAAGTTATCTGGGACAGCAGTGGCAAATAGATTTTTCTGAATTACCAAGAAAAGGAGGTTATCTATATTTGTTGGTGTTAATGGATACTTTTTCTGGCTGGCCAGAAGCATTCCCTTGTAGAATAAATAACACAAGACAAGTAATTAAAACATTGTTAAGCAATATAATACCTTGTTTTGGAGTACCAGTAGCAATTTCTTCTGACCGAGGCTCACACTTTAACGCAAAATTGTTACAAGAAATTAGCAAAAAATTAGAAATTCATTGGCAACTACATGTTCCATAGAGGCCTCAGGCCAGTGGGCAAGTAGAAAAGATGAAACATCTGATCAAACAACAAATTAGTAAAATATATCAGGAAATGAATTTATAATGGTACCAAGCCTTACCACTGCCTCCATTAAGAATTCAAATTGAACTTTGGTCGAAAGAAGATGGTAGGCCATGTAAACTTTTATATAGAAGACCATATTAGTTCCAGTTTAAAGGAGAAAGTCTTCTGGAAGTGGGAGAAGGCTATCTCTGAGAGTTTCTGGTCAATCTGGGAAAACAATTAAAAGAAATAAATAAGAGAATATTAAGGACAAGAGCGAGAGGTTTAGATTATCCTATTCATCCTTTTAAGCCAGGAGATTGGATTTTTATTAAGAATTTTGCAGGTGATCCCCTAGAACATAAGTGGAGCAGACCATACCAGGTATTATTGAATACCCTTACCTTAGTGAAGATAAAGGAACGACCTGCTTGGATACATTATTCAAGAATAAAGAAAGCACCAGAACCAGAGAAGACATGGCGGATCGAACCTTCAGGACCCTTACGTATGAAATTGCATCAGTCATAATTTGGACTTATATGATAACTGGCATACAAGCTTGGGACCAAAACTTATACCTGAGATTGATATAAAATGTTACTAATGTCTTAAACAAGAGTGATTGTTGGATCTGTATTCAGGCACCTAAATCAGGAGAGAGACTGTATTCCTTTAATTGGCCTCCCTATCCCCTTTAAGACAAATTGGAATAGATTCTGGAGAGATCTTGTTTATACTGACAAGAGCCATACAAATTTACAGGTTTTAAGGATACAAGCCTCAAATATGTCAGAAGTTAAATGTGTAACCACTGACAAAACTCTTAATCAAGGCAACATGTCAGTAGGAAATTTCCCATATTGCAGCTAGTAAATGCAACTTCACCTTCAAAAACCTTTAACTGGTTATTGAAATGTTCCTGAAGGGAAAGGGTGGTATTGGTTATGTGGAGAAAATTCCCATAAGGCTTTGTGTCCTAACTGGAAAGGGACATGCACACTAGGAGTAGTGGTTCCAAACTTTACAGTAATTGACATTCATCCCTCTGGAACCTGGGTTTGGAGTTTTAATAAAAGAATTGAAAGAGGATCTAATCCTCTTTCCATAGCTTTGTTAGATGGCTTATTCTATCTCTTAGGTGTTAGTGAATTAGAAAAAGTGATTGTAAATATCTCAGCTGCAATTGAGGGAATGGAAAATTGAACTGCTGATGCTTTTCTAGCATTCCAAGAAGAAATAACCAGCCTGTCTAAAGTAGTGCTCCAAAATTGAATGGCATTAGATACACTGTTAGCATCCCAAGGAAGAGTTTGTTCTGTAATCAATGATAGCTGTTGTTCTTATATAGATCAAAGTGGAAGAATTATTCCTGATTGTCGTGGTTTAAACCAAGTCCGCACAGCTCGTTCATTCACTCCCCCCCCCTTGCTCCCCCAACTCCCGGAGAGTTAGGAAGGAGAATCCAAAGAATGTAGCCCCCATGGGTTGAGATAAGAATGGTTTAATAGCCAAGGTATAACATAAATCACTACTGCTACTACTACTACAAATAATAATGATAAAGCAAACAACAAGCAAAGAGAATCCAACATCTCACCAGCCACCGACCCATAACTCACTCCACCCTGCCCGACTGAGCACTGAGCGATACCTCCTCCATCCCCCCAGAGCTCCAGCCCTTCCCGGTCTCTCCCGGTCACATCCTGGGTATGACATGCTATGGTATGGAATACCTCTTTGGCTAGCCTGGGTCAGGTGTCCTGTCTCTCCTTCCTCCCAGCCTCCCCTCCTCCCTGGCAGAGCATGAGCTCAGAAAAGGCCTTGGACAAACCAAACATTTGAGCAGTAACTCAAAACATACTTGCTATCAGCAACCGTTCTCAGTCTGAAAGTCAAAACACAGCACTGCACCAGCTTCCAAGGAGAAAAATGACTGCTATGGCTCAAACCAGGACACTGATATAAAGGAAATGTGGAAAGAAGTTAAAATATTTCATGAGGTGGCACAGGACAACACCTCATGGGGATTTGAGGAAATCTGGGAAAAATTAACATCATGGGTACCCAACCTCTCCTGGTTGAGACAGTTGTTTTTTACTGTATTTTTAATAATAGGAATGGTTGTGATTACATGTATAACAATCCAATGTTCCTTTTGGTGTTGCAAACCGTGATGAAATATGACGAATGGAAGAACAACAAAATTAAGCATCAAGCAGAAACAGGGAAATACTTCAGGAAACTTTAAATAAAAATGAAATAAGTCAGTTGAATAAGAATTTGCAATAGGACATGAAAAGGGGGGATTGAAGAATGGGGTTGATTGAAGAACAGGGTTGTAAATAAGTAACCTCAAGAACATTAGGCTTTGTTAGCAAATATAGAGAAAAGGAAATTACTATGATAAGCTTTGCCAGAACCACCTGGTGGTTACTGATATGACAACGATCCTAAAACAAAGTGATGAAGAAATAAACACCAGGGGTCGCAAAGACCACTACCACATTTTTGTATGCATACAGAAGCCATTCTCTAAAAAGTATGATGTAATGTATATATCTAATGAATATGTATGTTTAAGGGCAATATAATCACAGCCTGGTTGATACTTGGGAGACACATGCTTGGAGGAGTGATGCTCCGTGTCTCCCAGCGCAGCAATAAAGAATACCTACTTGTCAACTTAAAATTTTGTTGGTGAGTTCCTGGAGACTTCTCCAAATCATAACTGTGCAGACAGTATTCTCACAGGAGAATGGATATTTGGTACATGAACTCTGAATAACTCCAAAAGATATAGCAAGGCCATGAGAGGCCCGAGGAAGCTTTAGCAAGCAAGATAAGAAGAATCTGGAATTCACCGAGTTATGAGAACTGTGAACTGTTGGCAAGCTTTTGAGGTCAAGTTCTCACACCTGAGCTTGACCAATTATATATTAGTCACTAAGGGTCTTCAAGACATGTATCCAATCATGATATGCCAAATCGCTGTAGTTGTGTGTAAGCAACAGTATATAAGGAGTTAATGCTTTTTGTCTGATCATATTGATCTCTGACTGAGTCCATTCCACAGCACATAACTTCTTTTTTTCTTTATTTTTTTTTTCAAGTCACTCACCCTTCTTTGCATGGCTACAAACACCAGCCTGCTCGTCAGCAGCTATAAATGCCTCCCCAATCAGCAGCAGCTACAGCTGCCTGCCTGCTCAGCAGCAGCCATAAATACCTGCTGGTTACCGCACTTTTGCATTAACCCTTTCTTTCCCAAAATATTAATCTGCTACCCATTGAAAACATTTACTCAAACACAACAACAACAAAAAAAAAGAACGCAGCCTGCCCTCAACACACACACACTCGTTTGGGATCCCACAATGACACTCCACACACAACTACAATATTTGAAATACAAAATCCATTCAATCATGACTTCCACTACACAGCCCCACTTACAAAAGAGGGTGCAAGGTCCCTGTGAAGATGATCAGGAAACCAGCTCCAAGAATCATCATCACAGTGCGAGGTGGCAGGCCCAACTTTAACTGGCATCCCTGGGTGGTATGAGGTTCTTCCTCCCCCTCATCGCATGAGGTTCAGGGTTTTATACTGACCAAAATGCACACTCATTCTGACACAGGTGGCCAGCCTATGTTGGAAGAAGTGGCCAGCAATATCTATAAAGGTCTACAAGGGTCGATAAAAGCATGTTCGTATTTGTATTTGCCACCTTCTAGTACATGAGTATCACAGAGAGACTGTATCAAATGAGTTGTATATGGGGTCCCAAGTCCATGGTCCCTCATTGTTCACCTTATATCTTTGATAAGAGCATACGAGAGACCTTCCCACTGCAGGTCTTGATTCGGAACATACACCACAGGGAAAGCACACAATACATCTGAATTCCCTGCCCATCTTGCTTCTCCCTTTACAGCTTCCCATTTATACAGAAATGATGGACAGGGGTGGAGCAGTTGATGTCATCTCCCTGGACTTGTGCAAAGCGTTCAACACTGTCCCACATGACATCCTTGTCTCTAAATTGGAGAGACATCAATTTGATAGGTGGACCACTCTGTGGGTAAAGAACTGGCTGGATGGTCGCACGCAAAGAGTTGTGGTCAACGGTTCAATGTCCAGCTGGAGACCAGTAACGAGTGGTGTCCCTCAGGGCTTGGTGTTGGGACCGGTCTTATTTAACATCTTTGTCAGTGACATGGACAGTGGGATTGAGTGAACCCTCAGCAAGTTTGCCGATGACACCAAGCTGTGTAGTTCAGTTGATACGCTGGAGGGAAAGAATGCCATCCAGAGGGAGCTTGACACTTGTCACTTGACACAACCTCATGAAGTTTAACCATGCCAAGTGCAAGGTCCTACACCTGGGTGGCAGCAATCCTAGGCACAGCTACAGTTTGGGCAAAAAGGAAATTCATGGTAGTCCTGCGGAGAAGGACTTGGGGGTGTTAGTCAATGAGAAAATGAACATGAGCCAGCAGTATGCACTCACAGCCCAGAAAGCCAACCGTATCCTGGGCAGCATCAAAAGGAGCGTGACCAGCAGGTCGAAGGAGGTGATCCTGCCCCTCTACTCTGCTCTCATGAGACCTCACTTGGAGTATTGTGTTCAGTTCTGGTGTCCTCAACATAAAAAGGACATGGTACTATTAGAACAAGTCCAGAGGAGGGCCACGAGGATGATCAGAGGACTGGAGCACCTCCCATATGAAGACAGGCTGAGAAAGTTGGGGCTGTTTAGCCTGGAGAAGAGAAGGCTGTGTGGAGACCTCATAGCAGCCTTCCAGTATCTGAAGGGGGCCTACAGGAATGCTGGGGAGGGACTATTCATTAGGGACTGTAGTGATGGAACAAGGTTGTAACGGGTTGAAACTTAAACAGCAGAGGTTTAGACTGGATATAAGGAAGAAATTCCTTACTGTTAGTGTGGTGAGGTACTGGAATGGGTTGCCCAGGGAGGTGGTGAATGCTCCATCCCTGCCAGTGTTCAAGACCAGGTTGGATGAAGCCTTGGGTGATATGGTTTAGGGTGAGGTGTCCCTGCCCATGGCAGGGGGGTTGGAACTAGATGATCTTGAGGTCCTTTCCAATCCTAACTATTCTATGATTCTATGATTCTATAATACTCCTATCTTGCCATTAAAGAAAACCGATGGGAAAAGTTACAGATTAGTTCAAGATCTCAGAGCAATAAAAAAAATTGTGGAGGATATTCATGCAGTAGTAGCTAATCTGTATACCTTATTGACTAATCTGAATACTAATCAGGAGTGGTTTACTGTTCTGGACTTAAAGGATGCATTTTTCTTTCTGCCCCTGGCCAAAGAAAGTAAAAATGTATTTGCTTTTGAATGGGAAAACCCTGAAACAGGAAGAAGGACACAGCTCACTTGTATCGTGTTACCTCAGGGTTTTAAAAACAGTCCGACCGTTTTCAGAAATCAATTGGCACAAGAATTAGAATTCTGGGAAGCACCCACCCAGACAGGAACTTTACTACAGTATGTGGACAACCTGTTCATTGCTACCAAAACTGAGAGAATGTGTTCAATGGACCGCAGAACTGTTAAACTTCCTTGGGCTAAATGGATACCGGGTATCTAAATTGAAGGCTCAACTAATTCGAACTTGAGCACTTTATTCAGGATGCAAAATAACAGGAGGACAACCAGAACCTGGAGCAGCTCAAAAGGAAGCAATCTGTCAGACACTGTGACCATCCACAGTTAAAGGTTTCTGGACATTTCTGGGAATGACAGGATGGTGTTGACTCTGGATCCATGACTATGGTGTTCTGGTAAGACCCTTATATGAGCTGCTAAAAGAAAGTCCAACCTTTCTAAAATGAACAAATCAAGTTGAAGAAGCATTTGAATGTTTAAAGACAGAACTCATGAGAGCTCCACCTCTGGGGCTCCTGGACATGGGGCTCCTAAACACTGTTGGCTATATTACTATGAGAAACAGGGAATAGTCTTGGGGGTTTTGGCTCAAAGATTGGGACCTTATAAAAAAGCAGTGGCCTATTTTTCAAAATAACTGGATGAACAAAGTAAAGGCTGGCCTGGATGTTTGAGAGCAGTGGCAGCAGTTACCTTAAACATCCAAGAGGCCCGAAAATTTACACTGGGACAAAAGATCACTGTGTTAGTATCACATGCAGTATCAACAGTCCTAGAACAAAAAGGTACACATTGGCTATTGCCATCACGTTTCTTAAAGTATCAAGCCATGCTAGTAGAATTGGATTATGTGGAAATTGTGATCACTAATGTGAATCCAGCATATTTCTTTCAGGAAACCCTCACTGAACCATTGACTCATGATTGCTTGGCCACTATAGAGACAGTATATTTGAGCTGACCGGATCTGAAGGAGTAGCCTCTGGAGGGTGCAGATTCCTGGTTCACTGACGGCAGCAGCTTTGTTAAACAAAGAGCAGGATATGTCATAACTACAATTTCAAAGGTAATAGAAGCTAAACCATTACCCTCTAACACCTCAGCACAAAAGGCAGAAATAATAAACCTGCCTAGAGCCTTGGAGTTGGCAAAAGACAAGAGGATAAACATATGGACTGATTCCAAATATGCCTTTGGTGTAGTTCATGCACATGCTGAAAAAGTTGGGGCTGTTTAGCCTGGAGAAGAGAAGGCTGCGTGGAGATCTCATAGCAGCCTTCCAGTATCTGAAGGGGGCCTATAGGGATGCTGGGGAGGGACTATTCATTAGGGACTATAGTGATAGAACAAGGGGTAATGGGTTGAAACTTAAACAGCAGAGGTTTAGACTGGATATAAGGAAGAAATTCTTTACTATTAGGGTGGTGAGGTACTGGAATGGGTTGCCCAGGGAGGTGGTGAATGCTCCATCCCTGCCAGTGTTCAAGACCAGGTTGGATGAAGCCTTGGGTGATATGGTTTAGTGTGAGGTGTCCCTGCCCATGGCAGGGGGGTTGGAACTAGATGATCTTAAGGTCCTGCCGCGGCCAGGTGGAGGGGAGAAAACACCGATACGATGTAGATTCACAAAATGCTCCGTTTATTGATTACAAGGCTGCTCTTAATATACTGTCTTACACGCAATCACGCATTACTTGATTGGCTGCTTCACTTTGCCCGCGAGAGGTACACGCTCCACTTTGCCTCTCCTGATTGGTTTCACACCTTCGCTTCAGCTTAGCGTTACATCATGCTTCTGGCATCTTGTTATTGCGCTCCTGTTTTGCTGACCTTGACGCTTCCTCTTCCAGCCTGGGGCCAGAGGTTCACTTTCTCACAGATTGCTGCAAGCCTGTTAAAGCGCCCATGCTCGACCCCCAACATCTCCCCCTCTTTTTTCAAATAAGGCGTTCGTCATCTGCTGCATGCGTTGCAAATACATTGTAACAAACAAGGTCCAAAAAACAAAATTAACAACATAATCATTATTGGTCCACTAAACATCATGATTAAACTCCTTAACCAACTACTTATTCCTAACGATTTTAACCAAGAGTCTATAGGATTTGTTTCTACAGTATTTTCTTTAAGCTCAAACAATTTCTTGTGAATAGATTCAGAATGATCAGAAAGATTGTGAAGGATGTAAAGCAGCTGCAGAAGTAAACTGTACAGTGTTAACAGTCAAGGAGTTTGCTCCATCATTACACTCCCCCCCTTTTTTTTTTTTTTTTTTTTTTTATGTGGTCAACCATAAATACCTGCTGCACTTATGCATTGACCCTTTCTTGCCCAAAATGTTGAACTGCTACCTGTTAAAACTTTTTACATGAACCTGACAACAAAAAATATACAGAACACTGTCTGCCCTCATCACACACACACAAACACACATATATGCATATATGGGATCCCACATACACTCTCCACAGAACTACAATATTTGAAACACAAAATCCGGACAATCATTGCTCCCACTGCACAGTCCCACATACAGGACGTGGTACAAGGATCTTGTAAAGACTATTAAGAAACCAGCTCCAAGAAGCATCATCGCAGTGCAAGGTGGCAGGCTCAACCTTAGCAGGCGTCCCCACAGAGGCTCTGCCTCCCTCACATCACGTGAGGCTTGGGCTTTTATACTGACTAAAATGCACACTCGTTCCAACACAGGTGGCCAGCCTGTGTTGGAAGAAGTGGTCAGCCATATCTATAAAGGTCTTGTGAGATACCGGAGGGACTCCAATCAAACATGTTCGAAATGGATCAGATGGGGTTGCTATAGATAAACAAAAGGAATCCTGCCCTATCTCATTAACCCATGTTACCCACATGTTTTGCCGATGATCCATGTTATGTGACATCATAGTTCCCTGTTCCATCAGAACCACAGGTGCTGCCAGACCTAATATCTTCATTTCGGTTTTCTTCCAAAAGTTCCCTAGCTAGATTCCACAAATAGTTTATTAAGACACCGTCTGCTGTCCTCTCGTTTCCTCAGAATCTCCCTTCTTTTCCAGCCACGGTTTTACCCATTTAGCTGGGACCCATCGAGGTGGGTCATCACTTTTCTTGGGCCTAAGCCTCGCGGGTTAACTCCATGTTGTTGTAATGGAGCAATACGGGCGCAATCAGGGCAGGCTGCGACAATATTTCGAGCCTGAGACCTAGATAGTCCAAATTCCTGCTGTAGACCTCTTGAGGATTGATGAAAAAACTCATGTGACTGACGAGCCGCTTCAAAGTTCCGTAGCACGACTGGTCCTGCAACCGCTCGGTCAATTACAGCATTACCCTGGGAAAAGATACCAGGTAAGTTGGTATGACTTCGCATGTGGCAGCACCAGATGGGCTCCTTACGTTCTTGAATTATACCCTTTAGGCGAATTACCAATTCTTCAATTTCCAATGTTCCAATTTTACCTATTTTTGCACAGTCAATACGATTGACTACACTGACTGCATATGCTGAATCGGATACAATATTTAAGGCTTGTGAGGAAAACCAATTTAAGGTTTCAACAATGGCTTGTAGTTCTAAGATTTGCACTGATTTTCCTGTGTCAGTCCATATCTTTAGTTTCCAATTTTGATTGTCTTGCCATGCGAAGCCATATTTCCCAGTACGTCCACTGGCATCAGTGAATACAGTAAGTGCATTTGATATAGGTTTTTGTTTCACAATAGGCCCTCTCATTATAATAGAGGTTGTTTGAAACAGCGGATGAGAGGGATAATGTGTTGACAATTGTACCCCATTAACTGCAAGAGCAAAGGTCATAGAACATAATGACCATTCTTGGATTAAATCAGTAGTTTTCCAAGGTAGTACAAATACAGAAGGATCAACACCAAACACCAACCTGACACGTTCTTTGGCTTTTAACAATAGGGACCCAATATAATCCTGGAGCGTGGTAACAGATGCAGAAGGCTGATACGATGGGAAAACCCATTCTAGGATCGCTAAGTGTTTTTCAATTTGTTGCGCTATAATAGCAGATCTGTATTGCTGTGATCCATAAACCAAAACCATAACTGGATATTCAGGGTCATATCTATAAACCTGTTGTTGCTCAATTTTTGTCTCAATTACTTTAAGAGAGTCATCACCTTCACCGTTTTCATTATTCTCTGTGACCTCTGAATTCTTGATTTCTGCTAATGGATCCCTTGAGGAGCCTACTCCAAAGCCATACTGGAACTCTAGTTCTTCATGAACTAGCTCATCTTCACCTGTCAACTGGTGTGGCTCATTCCACATCGCATCAAATTCTGCTCTCATCTCTGGTAAAATCTGGTTTTCCCTCAAAGTCATTACCTTTTTATTGGAGACATTGTCTTCATCAGGCTTTTGCCTTACATCTGTAGTGGCTTTAGCCTCATAAAGTTGCTTCTCATTTAATTCCTTGATGAGAGAATTCAGTTTCTGAATCTTTCCACGCGAGGACTGTTTTACTTGTTTATATTGCTCAGCTTCCTTGAGCTGCTCTTCTGCATCAGAAAGTTGCAACTTAAGCCCATCAATCAAACCCTTGTATTTAGTTTCAATTTCAGATTTTTCTCTCTCAAAGTCTTCCTGTTGGTTCTCAAGTCTCTTCCTCAAAGATTCTTTATTAACTTCAGACTCATGAAGACTCTTATTTAAGTCAATTATTATGCCATTCAAAGTCTGAACATGCTCTTCAGAATTCAGAGCACAGAGCTCTCTTTTTAGCTCTTCAAGTTCATTCTTATATTTCAAAACCATTTCTTCTTCATATACCTGCCTGGCTTCTGCAATTTCCCTTCTGTGGCACTTCTCCAGCTCAGCCCTCAAGTTCTCCAACTGTCTGCAAATATCCTTCTCATGGCTGATTGTCAGTTCTTCAACATGTTGTTGTTCTTTCATTTTGCATAAAGCTATTTCATTTTTCAATTCTCTTATTTCTGAGTCCCGGACAGAAAGGGCACATTGTAATACAGACAACCTTTCTGATGCCACTAGATCTTGGAGACTTTTAACATCTTGTTCTTTTTCTTCCGTGCTTTCGCATAGCTGTTGAATTGTATCTTCTATATTCTCTTCCATTTGGGCAAATGTATTTTCTTTATCTTTGGCATTCTTTTGAGAAGACTCAAGCTGTACTTCCAGGTCATGTGCTTTCTCACGCAGCATCTCCAAATGTGCATTTTGCTCTCTGATACTGTTCTGAAACAAGGACATCTGTTGCTGGGCTTCTAATGCTTCATTTTTCTCAGGGCTTGTACTCCTCAGCACCTCATTAACCTCTGTCTCTGTTGCTGTCTGTAGTAGGTTGGCATCTTCAGCCTTAAATTCTAGTAGGTTGGAGTCTCCAGTCTTAATCTTGAGCAGGTTGGCATCTCCAGCCTTGATCTCAAGCAGGTTGGAGTCTTCAGCCTTAAACTCTAGTTGTTTTACCTCTAAGCGTTCCTGCCACTTTACCAGAAACATTGTAAAAGCCGTAGCCCCTAGGAGAGTTTCCATAAGCAATCTAATATCGGCAGGAACAAGCTCCTGGTATTTCATAAAGGCTGTCATCTGTCTTCGTACAGCCGAATTAGTGGCTCCGTAGGCCATAACACTTTGTTGTAATTTTGAGACCAAATTCCAGTCTAAAGGTGTCCATTCTGCTCCATTCTGTGTAACCCGTACTGGAGCAGATATTAATGGTTCTAAAGTAACCTCCCCATTCAAATTAGCTTGTGTGATAACTCCTTTCCATCTCCGCCCCATGTCAAAAGAATGATCTGTAGGGATATATTCGTTTACTCTTTTAGGGATATACCCCTTTGCCCTCTCATCCTCTAACATTCCTTCATCTAAATCATCCTGTAAGTCTCTTTTTTCTTTTTCTGTTAATCCTTCCCCTGCTCCATACAAGCGTTTTATTTTTTCATGACCTTCTTTAATCGTTAGCTTTCCCTGTCTAATTGCCCTCTTGATCCCTTCTCGTCCCCCGGCGTCTAATTTCTCCTTTTGGTCCAACTGTCTTTCAATATTCTTGATTCCTTCTTTAATTGCCTCCATGGCTTTTTTATACATTTCTTTCTTTTTACCCGTATCACCATCCTTGTCTAAATTTTTCACAGCTATCATTAACCTTGCCATTTGGTGGCGCTGTTGCCTTAGTTCTTGCACAAGTTCAGCATAAGGTGATTCTTTTTGTAGTTCGTCAGACGGCAAGGGTACATTTTCGGGCAGTACCTCCATAGGTTCTGGCTCAGGGGGTGCAGATGGTTGCGTGGGCAACTCATCTGAGGGGTCCCAGGGGATAATTAAGTCATCAAACTCCCCCTTCTTATGCACTGGTGCAGCAATTTTTGTTTTTTCAGGGGAGGTACGGGGGGGCACTGGATCAGGGATGGGGCCCCACTCGATTAAGTCCGTTTCCCCCAAGTCCGAGTTTTTCGTACTCTCACTCAAGGCACCCTTCGACGCAGCTGCGATTTCCGCCTCTGCATGCATTTGATCAATCATGAGCTTAATGGAGCGGTAAGTGCGTGTTAATTCCTTCGCCCCTTTATGCTCTGTCTGAACGCTCTCCCACAATTCTTCTCCTATCTTACGCCATAGATCTTTGGAAAATAACTGTGCCGTATTTTCTAACAACCCCCTTTTCCGGCACCAAAACAAAAAGTCCACAAGTTCCTGTCGGGGTATCGAGTACCCTGTTTTCTTCGCTACGCATAGCAATCCCTCTATCGTAGCCTTTTCTATCGCTGATACAGCGGAACCCATCCCGAACCAGACCGCAGTCTGCCTGACTCACCGGTCAGCCGTGGCCACGTAATTTGAGCTCCTTTCCTGCTTCTCTCGGACAGCCTGCCTCTCTCGGGCAGCCGGGATCTCCACCTTCTCTCGTCCGCGGTCTCTCTCTCTCCTGGTATCACGTCGGGGTCACCAGAATGCCGCGGCCAGGTGGAGGGGAGAAAACACCGATACGATGTAGATTCACAAAATGCTCCGTTTATTGATTACAAGGCTGCTCTTAATATACTGTCTTACACGCAATCACGCATTACTTGATTGGCTGCTTCACTTTGCCCGCGAGAGGTACACGCTCCACTTTGCCTCTCCTGATTGGTTTCACACCTTCGCTTCAGCTTAGCGTTACATCATGCTTCTGGCATCTTGTTATTGCGCTCCTGTTTTGCTGACCTTGACGCTTCCTCTTCCAGCCTGGGGCCAGAGGTTCACTTTCTCACAGCTTGCTGCAAGCCTGTTAAAGCGCCCATGCTCGACCCCCAACAAGGTCCTTTCCAACCCTAACTATTCTATGATTCTATGATATAAAACAGTCTCCTTTTCTGGATCAATAGGCCCTGGGTCAAAAGGACTATCCAGGTCAACATCAGAATCATCAGGCATTAGGACCTCAAGAGCAGCAACAGCAGTCTGATGAATGTGTACAGGCTCCTCATAAATGTGTTCTGGAGCTTTATTTGTATCAGTCATGTCAGCATTATCAAGTGTAATTAAAACATTTCCTCCTGCAGGTTTCAAGTGATCTGCGAGTACTGTAATTGAGTCACTTTGTGAAAGGTTATCATCCGCTACCCACGGCTGAAGAGAATGCAACGCAGCAAAAACGATGCATCAAGTAATTCAATAATCAGGATTAATATCATGGTTATCTGATTGTACAGTTTGTAACTGCTGTCCCATATGCTTCCAATTCCATATTTCTTAAGAATCTGTAGAATGGTAGTCTTCATCCCCATCCTGTCTTTGCAGCCGTGGCTGCTAATGGCAGAGGTTTGGGGGGTTGGGGGGCACTGGGCTCCACTGTCTCATTTTTTTACTTTAGCGTTTCTAAAATAGTTCTCCAAATGGCTAACAAATTTTTCGCAGCCTCATTGCCTTTTGTGGCTCTGCCCCACAATTTAACTCCTGTACCATCCCACAAAGAGACCTCAGATACGGTGGACTCATCAATCTCTGGGTAACGTGTCTTCAACCATCTCAACATTAACCTTTAATCTGTCTCTTTAAAGGTTGCTCCCTTCTTAAGAAGGACTGAAAACATCCATAAAATGGATGCTTCCTCCTTAGTAATATACCCCCATTGTCCTGTTCCTGGCTGCTCAACTTTTCTAGGTGATCATTTATGTGCAGACCTCTTCCATGCTCCCCCACCAGCCTCCTCACCTCTCCCAGGTGATAGGTTCGTGTCTGGACGATTTTGGTGCTCCCCCACCGGACTCCTCTGAGGTCAGCTGAGCTACACCACCGGTTGCCGACTCTATCAATTTAGCCCGAGTTCCTCCTGTTCGGGTGCCATTTGTGGCATATCAAAGATGGGCTCCAGTTCTGGTGAAATCTGAAGACCTTTATTACGCCTCTTGCATCCCTTTTATAGTCTACTAAGTGCTAAGCAGTAATTTTCCACTCTCTTACTTCCTTGTCATCCTGATTCAACAACACTATTAAGGGTTACAAATATTTACATTGTTTTGTCTGGTTTTGACTTGCACATCGTGCTTTATCTTGCAAACTGCCTGCTTTGTTTTGCTAACTCTTTATGGCTCCCAAAGCTTAAGCCCAACCAGGGATATAACACTTGCATCCATTTAGTGAATTATTTCTGTCCCGTCACCCACACCCACCGACTGATACCCAGACCAACCTGAGCACTGATCTGAGCCTTCCGTGTATCTACCCTGAGTTTATATCCTGGGCATGATGTGCTGTGGTATGGAATATCCCTTTGGTTACTTTGAGTCAGGTGTCCTGTCTCTGCTTCCTTCCAGCTTCCCATGCCTCTCCTCAATGGCAGAGCATGAGACTGAGAAAGTCCATGATAGGAGTAAGAACTACTTATCAACAACTAAAAACATTGCTGTGTTATCAGCGTTGTTTTCAGGCTACAGTTGAAAACACACCACTGCACCACCTACTAGGAAGGAGAAAAATAACTGTTACAGCTGATCCCAGGACAGTATCCACCCCTTATTCCATGCCATTCACTTCATGCCAGATCCTGACAGAGACCAGCTCATTAAGGACACCTGAAAGAAACAGACGGACTACAGCTCTGATGGCATGTAGCGAAGTTTATTGAACAAGCTTCTATATTTATAATTAAGTTAGATCCTGCTTACACGTTACAGGATCCTGGTCTAAGGTTGATAACTTCTTTTTGGTTACATTATAACTATGTGTGACAATTGTTATTTGATCTTGCATTATGTTCTTAATTATTCTTGTCCTCTTAGCTTTCTAGATGTACTGCACCACCTGTTCTTTTATTGTTGTTATAGAAACTGGTTTTTCTCCTTTAGGGAGATTCAGGGAGAGGTCGAAACGCTCCCTTCCAGGAGCGTATTCGCCTTCATCTTACTAACCCTTTCAGGCCAGTTCGACTCCCTTCATCTCACCCTTTTTTCTTTTATTTAGACTTAAAGGAGGAGGTTTTTTATGTTTAGACATTTCCAATTGAACCTTTCTTAATTCCACATTGATATCTTTGATTTGAGATCCAATACATCTGATAAGACAAGGACAAATCAATATGCCTACAAGAACAACACCTGCTAAAATGATAAGGCCGTAAATATTGTTAAAAAAAGGTTTGCATAGAAGGAAAACTCGATTTTAAAGTATCTATAAAGTCTTCAGCTCGTTGTGCCAAAGGCAATGCTACCGGTTCAGCATTTAACATTTCTTGAATGTGTTGTCGTAATTCTCGGAGATTCAAAGATGTATTTGCATTATCCCAAATTCCCTGTAGATGGCGTTGAATCTTTTCCCAAAGGAACATTGTACTATTCCATTTTATTGGGGTAACGCAAATTTCCTTATAATCTGCATGACAACACAAGGATTCTTTTATTGATAAGATTTCTACTTGTTGACCAATTAAATCTACTGTATCCTTTAAAGCATTTACTTTTAACTCAATCTTCTCATCCCATTCCTCTTGTAACTTAAAAGCATGTGATATATTAACTGACAAACTATTTACAAAAGCAGCTGTTTGAATGCTAGCTGATAAAGATATAGAAGCTATCGTAGTTACTGCGATCACAGTGATTAAAGCAACAATCCCCGCAATTATTAGTCCCAAGATCCCAAATTATTCAATATACCATCACTTTCATCTCATTTATATATATATATATACACACAAAGAGAAAGATATAATTTTTTAGTCCATGGACCATTCCTATAAAATTTGCTGAATGCATTGAGTCCATGATGTCAGACTCCATCACTTGTAACTGTTTACAGGGGAGGAAAGATGGTGTGTAGTGTTGGACTGTTGCCTGCTGACGACACCATCAAACTCATCTGGTCTCTGCTGAGGTCGTCTTGCTTCATCAAAGTTCAGTCTCTGTCGGGGTGATGATTTGAGGGAAGTCAGGGTCAGTCAATGGTGAACTGAGGACAGCTCTGGAGCTTCTGCTGGCTTTCTCTGCCATGACTTCTCTGCTGATGATCATGACTTCTTTTCAAAGCCCAGAGTGGTGGAGATGGGAATCTAGGTGATGGGCTATAGAAGTATTATATAGCAGGCAACAGCATGCTTGAGTTCACTGGCTGTTTTCTCCCAAAATTAAATCCCCTTGAGTTATAAACTGGACATACCCATCTTCCTGCGTTACCCACCAGGTATATTCGGATCTGTGAGCAAAAGCAGTCACCCGAGTGGGTTTGCCTTTGCCTGAAGCAGGAATAACCCAGACTGCCTTCCCCAACAAATTCTTCATGTGCAGCACTGGAACTTTGTCCCCCTCTACAATAGGTAAAAGTTCTGACTGGGCTGGGCCAGCCCTGTTGGCAGATCCCCTAGTGTTGCCCAACCACGTGGCTTTTGCTAAATGTGTATCCCAATGTTTGAAAGTCCCACCACCCATTGATCTCAGTTTAGTTTTTAACAGCCCATTTTTTCTGGGTTCAGCAGTAGCAGTCATTTTTCTCCTTCTTAGTAGCTAGTGCAGTACTGTGTTTTCGACTTTCAGCCTGGGAACAACACTGATAACAATGACGGTTTTAGTAGTTGCTCAGAAATGTTTATTCTGACCAAGGATTTTGTGAGTCTCATGCTCTGCCAGGGAGGAAGGGAAGCTAGGAGCAAGCAGAGACAGGACACCTGACCCAAAATAGCCAAAGAGGCATTCCATACCACAGCATGTCATGCCCAGTATAGAAACTGGGGGCAGTTACCTGGAAGGGCTAGATCACTGCTGGGGTTGGGCTAGGTATCAGTCAGTGGGTGGTGAGCGGTTGTATTCTCTTCCCTTGTTATTTCCCTTATCATTATTATTACTGGTGGTAGCAGTAGTGGTTTTGTGTTATACCTCAGTTATCTGAACCCGTGGGAGTTACATTCTTTCAATACTTCTCCCTATCCCTCCGGGAGCAGGGGGAGGAATGGGGGGGGAGTGAGCAAGTGGTTGGGTGGTTCTGGGTTGCCAGATGGGCTTAAACCACGACAGCTCTTTGTGGCATCCAACATGGGGCATAAAAGGTCGAGATAATGACAAATCTGACCAGAGTGTGTCTAATTGTATTTGTGATAAGCATTCATTGTTCCAGATTAATAGTCACTCATCACAATGTTGATTTATTGGCTCTCAAAGTTGTTGCTCTTGATCTCACAGTTCCAGTATGTCATACCTTACTTAGAGCTGGTATTTGCTGTTTCAGTGTTTATCGACTGGGGGGCTTGGGCTAAGGTTCTTGTTTCATTGTACCTTATGGTAATGACTTGGAATATGATAGACTCATTGATCATGAAACTGATCTGGCTTGCATTCCCAATGTGGTCACCACCTCTATACTTTGGGAGGTATATAATAGAAGTGTTTAACAATTACATATGTTTTTTCCCCTCCTTGGGTGGTCAGCCTAGGAAAGAGACATTCACTTACCTTCCCAGCTCCCCCACCAGAATATTTCCAGCATCATTTGAGAGTTCTGAATGTTTTGAATGGGCTTTGTGTACCCTTGAGACCTGCCTGCTGATTGTGATGGGGATCAGCATGTTGGCATGCATAGAGAATGTGTTTTACCCACAACCATTTTGTCTGATCTTGAAAGTTAAGCAGTTTTGGGTTTGGGTTAGGGTTAGATGACGATATAGGAGGACCAGGAGATTTTCCCCAAGACTGGACAGTCATGAGTGGCAGGGTGTGTGGGACAGCATGGGCGAATACCCAGTCCACTGTGCCCCTCCAGTGCTTTGGAACTTCACCACTGAACAAGTTCAAAATCCAGAAAAACTAGTAAAACACTTAAATGAGTTGTGTTGTCATCGTGGTCATACCAGAGAGGGACAAATCATGGCAATGTGCTGGGGCTTGGCCTATACTTACAGAGCCCAGTTCAACACTATCCAGCACCTTCAAAGGAAAAAAAAATGCCTCCAGATCTGATGACAAAGCAATTGCAAAAGAGAAACCGTCCCTCAGCCTTTGGAAGTGGCACTTGGCAGCTGTGAAAGAAAGGTTTCCGTACAAAAACAATGTTATGAGTCATTCGGCCAGGTGGACTACGCTGGAGAAAGGCATCCAGTCTCTGATGGAATCAGCTATTGTAGAGATGATCTATCCACTCCCTTCTGCTTTGTTACACTCCCTTTCCTCCTTTCTCTTTGTTAATCAAGACTTCCCTTCGGTTATTTTTTACAATATGATATTTAGTTCTTATCCACAAATGTCCCTCCATCTATACAATTGCTGGAGAATAATACAGCTGCTGAGATTGCATTTTGGCACTTACTCACTATGTTGAGTAGTTTCTCATAAAAATATAAGCCAAAAGAGACATAACGCAACCTACTGGGAAAGCAGGAGTGTTCGTGGCAGTAGGCTGGGAGGCCCCTGTGTACAAGTCCCTCTGGTCCCTGAAAGTGGAGGTGTGGGATGTGCTACTCATGCTTTCACTGCTGGTATTGTCAGGGTTTTCTGATGTCCTGAAAGTAAGCACTGTGAAAGGCTAACCCAGGACTATGGTTTTCCTGAGTCCCTAAGGCCTTAGTCTGAGAAGTTTTCCTTGGAACGTGATCACAGTCTCTGTGTTTTGAGTCTTGTTCCTGGAACAAGCATTCACAGTGATCCCAGTGGGGAGTAGTCATGAGCACTGTCAAGAAGCTGTTGAAGAGCAATGACATTTCAGTCCAAAAGTTTACTCTGTGGATTTGAAGAAATCACAGCTAATGTTATTGAAACTGATTTTGCCAGGATGCATGGTTTGTTACCAGTGCACCGTAGAATAGACCTTAGTGAAAACAGTTTAACCTTGTAAAATATCAGGCAGTAGAGCTAACCCCAGTTTTAAAGGGAACTTGAATGCGCAGTGAAATCCCAGAAGTTGTCAAGTGTGAGGATCTGGGGTGCAAACTCCCCAGACTGTCCCTTCTTTACATCACAGGAGGTTTATCAGGTTTAGGAGCAGATGCTATTATTATCATTCTGTTTCCTGACCAGCTGCTTTCGGGTTTCAACCGTAAAAAGCTTTTGGTTGATTTTGGTGCCACCTTCTGACCAGCCAGAAACAGGCAGCTTTCACAGTGTAGCGTTTGCTGATAGTGATTTGGCACACAGTGAGCACACAGTATGTTCAGTGCAAGCACCATAGCCACAGAGTTTTTGCAGGGGTATTTTACAGACTTCACTTCTCAGTGCCTGGGTTGTTTCAGCTTAAAATCGTGCTGTGGAAACACCTTCTCAAAAGTTAGCATTCTTTAGCTATCATAGTTCTTTAGACCAAATGCTTCTGGTTTCAGAGATGCCTTGGCATGAAACACCCAGGGTCTGCTTGGGATTTGTTTGGTTTTTGTTTTGCTTTGTTTTGTGTTTGCAGTATCACAAATCACAACTGGGGGGGGGTAGATATTGCAGGCTGAATAATCACAGAATCATAGAACCATAGAATAGTTAGGGTTGGAAAGGACCATGAGCCCAGGCATCAGTGCTTATTGGAACCTGATAAGGAAAGTGCAGAAGCAATAGATAAAGGGGAAGTACAGCTGTGTAGGGGGACTGACCTGCTCTTCCCTTTGGAATGAAAACAAGGATTTGGTGCAGCAAAGAGCAGGTCAACATAAATGAGTATATGAGGAACTGACACTTGCTGTTATGTATTGGTTTGGGTGCTAATACAATTCCTGAAGAAGAAGCTGCGGTTTTTGCAAGCTGGCCAGATACTGACAGAGAGAAAGTTCTGCGTTTATTACAAGTTCTTGGACTGCTACAGATACTACTGTTGTTATTTGGTAGCACATAGAATCTCCAGTTGAAAGCTGTGTTCCCACCATGCCTGAGATGGGACAAAAACTCCCTGAGCATAAAATTCTAATTTTGAATAGAATGGCTCTTCCAAGAGTTCTCAAAGTCAATATTCCATTAGATAATCAGCTGAAAAAAAATTGACCTTGACTCTGGAATTGTTGAAATATGCAACAAAAGACAAGGGACAAAACTGGAGCTCACTTGACGTGTGGTGTAAAATTTCTGCTTTCTTTTGGTATTTTGAATAGTTCTTAATACATGCTTCACAGACTTCTCCATGAAGACTGGTATGCTACCTGTGGCAAATCAGACTACATTCAAAGATGGAAGAGGGAAAACAAGAAATGTAACGGAACTCAGAGAAGCTGCAAAGTATGTTTTACAGTTCTTAAGTGCTTATCTGTTGGATTTTGAGACTGTGAAATAATTTAGGAATTGAAAACCGAAGATCAGAATTTGTTGTAGCAAATGGCTGAGGGTATCCAGAAAAGACTTGCTAGTAGATGGTTTCAGTGACTGAGCACTTGCAAAGTGCACAAATGTTTGGGCTCTGCTACCACAGCTGAAGAGGCCAGAGGGAAAGCTGGTGCTGGACCTCTTCTTTAGACAGTGAGATTTGCAACTGTGCCCCACATGTTGCTGTATCTCCGATCTTTCCCACCTAAAAGTCCATTTGAATCCAACCTCTGGGGCACTTGCTCTCAGCTGTCCAGCAGCAGAGTGAGTAGAGCATGAACGTTTGCCCTCTGCTCCCACAGTTGAAGAGCCATGACAGAAAGCTTGTACTGGGCTTCTTCTTTAGACAGAGAGATTTGCAACTGTGCCACTGACATTGCTGTCGTTCCTCGCTTTTCCACCTAAAAGTCCATTTCAATCCAACCTCTGGGGTGGCCGCTCTTGGCTGTTCAGCAGCAGAGTGAGTAGAGCATGAATGTTTGGCCTCTTATCCCACAGCCAAAGAGCCAGGAGGGAAAGTTGGTGCGGGGCTTCTTCTGCAGACAGTGAGATATGCAAGTGTGCTACAAGCATTTCTGTCGTTCCTCGCTTTCCCACCTAAAAGTCCATTTCAATCCAACCTCTGGGGTGCTCTCTCTTGGCTGTCCAGCAGCAGAGTGAGTAGAGCATGAATGTTTGGCCTCTGCTCCCACAGCTGAAGAGCCAGGAGGGAAAGCTGGTGTGGAGTGTCCTCTGCCAACAGTGAGCTTTGAAGTGGTGTCACCAGTATTGCTATCGCTCCTCGCTTTCCACCTAAATGCCCATTTCAATTCAAACTCTGTGACACTGGCTCTTGGCTATCCAGCAACAGGGTGAGTAGAACATGAATGTTTGGCCTCTGCACCCACAGCCAAAGAGCCAGGAGGGAAAGCTGGTGTGGGGCTTCTTCTGCAGACAGTGAGATATGCAAGTGTGCCACCGGCATTGCTGTCCCTCCTTGCTTTCCCATCTAAAAGTCCATTTAAATCCAACCTCTGTGGCACCCGCTCTCGGTTGTTCAGCAGCAGAGTGAGTAGAGCATTAATGTTTCTCCTCTGCTCCCACAGCTAAAGAGCCAGGAGGGAAAGCTGGTGCTGGTCCTCTTCTTTAGACAGTGAGCTTTGCAATGGTGCTACCTGCATTTCTGTTGCTCCTTACTTGCCCACGTAAAGTCCATTTGAATCCAACCTCTGCAGAGCCCGCTCTCGGCTGTACAGCAGCAGCAGAGTGAGTAGAGTAGGAATGTTTGGCCTCTGCTCCCACAGCTGAAGAGTCAGGACAGAAAGATGGTGCTGGGCATCTTCTGCACACAGTGAGATTTGCAACTGCACCACAAGCATTGCTGTCGCTCCTTGCTTTCCCACCTAAAAGTCAATTTGAATTGAAGGTCTGTGGCGCCCACTCCTGGCTGTCCAGCAGCAGAGTGAGTAGGGCACGAACGTTTGGCCTCTGCTCCCACAGCTGAAGAGCCAGGACAGAAAGATGGTGCTGGGAGTCTTCTGCAGACAGTGAGCTTTGAACGGTGCCACCCGCATTGCTGTCATTCCTCTCTTTCCCACCTAAAAGTCCATTTCAAGACTTAAGTGTCCAGCATTGTGATGACTATTAGAGGGTCCCTGCCTCCATCCAGGTGGCTTTACTGGACTGTGTGGATCAGATGGCCTTTCACATCATTCAGAAAAAGTATAAGGCTCTAGTAGATTCTGGTACACACTTATTCATAAACTCTGAGAGTTCAAAGACAATCTCTCCCCTTCCATCATTTCATCTGAGGAAAAACTGTCCCAGAAGTTCAAACAATTGAGAGACGATGTATCCTATCTCTCCAGCTCCCCACGTATAACAACCCATGTCTCAGATATTAATAAAAGGTGCTCTACTGCTCGAGAGAGAAGATACAGGAGGTACAGGCCACATAAGTCTCACAGAAGCATAGCGCTCTAGTAGATACCAGTGCACAGTGTACCCTGATGCCATCAAGCTCTCAAGGGGTAGAACCCATCCATATTTCTGGAGTGACAGGAGGATCCCAAGAATTGACTCTACTGGAGGTTGAAATCGGCCTGACTGGGAGGAAATGGCAAAAGCACCCCATTGTGACTGGCCCAAAGGCTCCATGCATCCTCAGCATAGACTACCTCAGGAGAGGGTACTTCAAAGACCCAAAAGAGTATCAATGGGCTTTTAGTATTGCTGCTTTGAAGGCTGAGGAAATTGAGCAGCTGTCCACCTTGTCTGGTCTCTCAGAGGATCCTTCTGTCGTGGGGTTGCTTAAGGTGGAAGAACAAGTGCCAATTGCGACCACAACAGTGCACCAGTGGAAATATTGCACCAACCAGGACTCCTTGATTCCCATCCATAAGCTGATCCGTAGACTGGAGAGGTAGGGAGTGATCAGCAGGACCCGCTCACCCTTTAATAGCCCCATATGGCCAGTGTGAAAGGCTAATGGAGAGTGGAGACTAACAGTAGACTCTCATGGCCTGAATGAAGTCACACCACCCTTGAGTGCTGCCGTACCGGACATGCTAGACCTTCAGTATGAATCAGAGTCAAAGGCAGCCAACTGGTATTCCACAACTGATGCTGCCAATGAATTTTTCTCAATTCCTTTGGCAGTGGAGTGAAGGACACAGTTTGATTTTACTTGGAGGGGCATCCGGTACACTTGGAACCAACTGCCCCAGGGCTGGAAACACAGCCCTACCATCTGCCATGGACCAATCCAGACTGCACTGGAACAGGGGCAAGCTCCAGAACACTTGCAATACATCGATGATATTATTGTGTGGGGCGATACAGCAGAAGAAGAGTTTGAGAAAGGGAGGGAAATAATCCAAATCCTGCTGAAAGCCGGTTTTGCCGTAAAACGGAGTAATGTCAAGGGACCTGCACGGGAGATTCAATTTTTGGGAATAAAATGGCAAGATGGACGTCACCAGATCCCCACAGATGTGACCAACCAGATAACAGCAATGTCTCCACCAACTAATAAGAAAGAAAAACAAGCTTTCTTGGGTGTTGTGAATTTCTGCTGAATGCACATCCCAAATTACAGATCGATTGTAAGCCCTCTCTACAATATGACCTGGAAGAAAAATGATTTTAAGTGGGGCCCTGAGCAACAACAAGCCTTTGAGCAAATGAAACACCAGATAGTTCATGCAGTAGTACTTAGACAAGTCCCGACCAGGCCAGATGTAAAAATACACTCTACACCGCAGCTGGAGAGAATGGTCATACCTGGAGCCTCTGGCAGAAAACTCCAGGGGAGACTCGAGGTCGACCCCTTGGCTTTTGGAGTCTGGGATACAAAGGATCTGAGGCCAGCTATGCCCCAACGGAGAAAGGGTCTTCAAGACAAGTATCCAATCATGATATGCCAAATTGCTGTAGGTGTGTGTGAGCAATAGTATATAAGGAGTTAATGCTTTGCAATAAATGGCTTTTTGTCTGATCATATTGATCTCTGACTGAGTCCATTCCGCGGCAAATGGCGCCCGAACAGGGACCCTTTATAAGTTCACATTGAAACGGAAGAGGGTGTGAATCGCTGGGCCGTGAAGAAATCGGCTGGAATCGATCTGGCTGGACCAAGATCGGGAGGCAGAAGCCTCGGAGGAGGGAATCCTCAGATCGGAGCCTTGTGAGCCTGGAAGACACTGCGCAGTGCAAATAAGGTGAGCAGCCGGATGGTTGGAAGGGAGCTTATGGATGAAGAAGAAGTAATGCTTAAGCTCTTCCAACATATCCTCTCTGTGAGAGGGACAGACTATGATGAAGCTATGCTAAAAAGATTGTTGCTCTGGAGTAAGGAGTTAATTGTGGGAGTCGGCAAAGTTTTTAATCTCGAGACTTGGGAGAAAATTACTAAGGAAGAAGCCTCTGATTTATGGATGTTTTCAGTCCTTCTTAAGGTGAAGGGAGCAACCTTTAAAGATACAGACTTAAACTTAATGCTGAAATGGTAGAAGACACGTTACCCAGAGATTGATGAGTCTACCGGACTTGAGATCTCTTTGTGGAATGGGGCAGGAGTTAAACTGTGGAATGCAGCCACAAAAGGCAATGATGCTGTGAAAAGTTTGTTAGTCATTTGGCAACTGTTTTAGAGACATTAAAGTAAAAAAATGAGATCACGGAGACCAGTGTGCCCTCCCCCCCCCCCCACCCCCCGCCCTCCCCCCTGAACCTCCGCCAGTTACCGCCATGGTGGTGAAGACAGAGGACGAGGATGAAGATGATGCTTTTGACTCAGGCCCTATTGACCCCGACAAGGAGCCTGTGTGCGTTCATCAGTTTGCTGTTGCTGCTCCTGAGATTCTGATGCCTGATAATTCCGATGCTGACCTGGATAGTCCTTTTGACCTGGAGCCCATTCATCCGGAAAAGAAGCCTGATTTATATCCCCCAGATCCTCATGATAAATGGGCAGCTGTAAAGGGAGAAGCGAGACGGGTGGGGGGTGCGGATGTATTGCACAATTTCCCATGGTGTGTGTGCTTCCCACCCAAGATGGGAAGGTCTCTTGTATGCTCTTATCAGGGGTATCGGGCAGAATGTGTCAGACCGTAGACTTGGGACCCCATATGCAACTCCTTTGATACAGTCTCTCTGTGATATTCAAGAAGTTGGTAAATATAAGTATGTCCACATTTCTATCGACCCTTGCAAACATTTATAGATATAGCTGGCAACGTCCTCCAACATAGGCTGGCCACCTGTGTTGGAATGAGTGTGCATTTTTGTCAGTATAAAAGCCCAAGCTTCATGTGATGTGAGGGAGGCAGAGCCTCTGCGGGGACGCCTGCTAAGGTTGAGCCTGCCACCTCACACTGTGATGATGCTTCTCGGAGCTGGTTTCCTGATAGTCTTTACAGCGTCCTTGTGCCACCCTCTGCATGTGGGACTATGTAGAGGGAGCAATGATTGTCTAAATTTCATGTTTCAAATATTGTAGTTGTGTGGAGTGTGCTTGTGGGATCCCATATGTGTGTGTGTGTGTGTTTGTGTGTGTGATGAGGGTAGACAGTGTTCTGTGTATCTTTTGTTGTCAGGTTCATGTAAAAGTTTTAACAGGTAGCAGTTTAACCTTTCGGGCAAGAAAGGGTTAATGCAAAAGTGCGGTTGCCGAGCAGGCAGGCGTTTGTAGCTGTGCAAAGCCAGGTGAGCGACTCTGGGAAAAAAAAAAAAAAAAAAGGAGGGGAGAAGTTCATTGGAACTTCTGGGATCAGTTGATGGGCTGAACCTGCCTGCTCCCCATAGGGACACCTATTGCTAAATAATTAACTCATTCTAGCTGTTATTAGTGACTGTAGTTTTGTTGTGTATTGCTTCAAGCTTTTTTCCCAGCCAGTGTACTATCAACAGCACGTAAGGGATTTGATTCAGTGATGATGTCAGCGTGGGTCCCTGAATAGGTTAGTTGAATCACCCTCCGATACAGTGGGCTGTTCAGTACGGTTCCCGCAATGGTATGCAGACAGGCTGGTCGTACACAAGGGTCTCGTTTTTCTTGGGACACTGACAAGCTGATCAAACATAAAGGGTGCAAGGAAACCCCCCTTATAATGTTACAATGTGGTCTGAGCCATAGGGGTTAGGAAGTATTGCTTTTGATTCTGCATGTGTGAGAAAAAAAAAAAGGGAGGGGGGAGGGGAGTGTAATGATGGAGCAAACCCCTTTGACTGTTAAAAACGTGCAGTCTATTTCTGCAGCTGCTTCACGTGGGTATAGCTGGCCTCAGATCCTTTGTATCCCAGATTCCAAAAGCCAAGGGGTTGATCTCGAGTCTCCCCTGGAGTTTTCTGCCAGAGGCTCCAGGTAGGACCATTCTCCCCAGCTGTGGTGTACAGTACATTTTTTACATCTGGGCCGGTCCAAACTGGTCCAAGGGCCACTGCATGAACTATCTCTTGTTTAATTTGCTCAAAGGCTTGTTGTTGCTCAGGGCCCCACTTAAAACCATTTTTCTTCCAGGTCATATTGTAGATAGGGCTTACAATCGACCTGTAATTTGGGATGTGCATTCTCCAGAAACCCACAGCACCCAAGAAAGCTTCTGTTTCTTTCTTATCAGTTGGTGGAGACATTGCTGTTATCTTGTTGATCACATCTGTCCATGGCAGATGGTAGGGCTGTGTTTCCACCCCTGGGGCAGTCAGTTCCAAGCGAACTGGACACCCCTCCAAGTAAAAGCGAACTGTGGCCAGCACTCTGCTGCCAAAGGAATTGAGAAAAATGCATTGGCAAAATCGTTATAAAAATTTCCCATAAACAGGGCTTTATCCAAATTAACTTTATTTACAAATGATTAATAATTTGAGAGACAATAAGCAAAGCAGCGCTGGGTGCGCAGGGGAGTCTCCGCTCCACCAACAATGCATGAATATTCTCCTGGTTTCCATCCTTTTATACACTCTTGTATCCGGTCCACATCCTGTATACGTGTCCTTTCATGGTATCGTTTGAGTCTGTGTCATCCTGTTGCTAGGGGTCTTATTCTGTCTTCTTGAAGGTTCCTCAATCTTCTTCCTCATTCCATGACCTTTAAGCAGCGAACCATATCTTTGCAGTAGTGCTAAGCTTGCACAGGCATTGTCTACATTGCTGGATATCTGCAGTTAGCATAAGACTTAGTTCCACATCTGCGGTTAGCATAAGGCTTAGTTCCATATGCCTATATATCCTTATTTAGGAATTACATACTTGTGATTACAATCTTATTAATCTTTTTACCCCTAAATAACTGACACGAATCAAAAGTAATTTTCTTCACAATATCAGTCGTGGCATACCATTTGGCTGCCTTTGACTCTGATTCATATTGGAGTTCCAGCATGTCCAGAACAGCAGCACTCAGTGGTGGTGTAACTTCATTCTGGCCATGATAGTCTACTGTTAGTCTCCACTCTCCATTAGACTTTCGCACTGGCCATATGGGGCTATTAAAGGGTGAGCGGGTCCTGTTGATCACTCCCTGACTCTCCAGTCTACATATCAGCTTATGGATGGGAATCAGGGAGTCTCGGTTGGTGCGATATTGCCGCCGGTGCACTGTTGTGGTCGCGATTGGCACTTATTCTTTGACTTTCAGCAACCCCACAACAGAAGGATCCTCTGAGAGACCAGGCAAGGTGGACAGCTGCTCAATTTCCTCAGTCTCCAAAGCAGCAATACCAAAAACCCATCGGTAGCCTTTTGGGTCTTTGAAGTACCCTCTCCTGAGGTAGTCTATGCTGAGGATGCATGGAGCCTCTGGACCAGTCACAATGGGGTACTTTTGCCGTTTCCTCCCAGTCAGGCTGATTTCAGCTTCCAGTACAGTCAACTCTTAGGATCCTCCTGTCACTCCAAAAATATAGACGGATTCCATCCCTTGACAGTTCGATGGCATCAGGGTACACTGTGCACCGGTATCTACTAGAGCCTTATACTTGTGTGGGACTGATGTGCCAGGCCATCTGATCCACACAGTCCAGTAAATGCGATTGTCCCCTACCTCCACCTGGCTTGAGGCAGGGCCCCTCTAATAGTCATCGTCATCACAATGTTGGATGCTTAAGTCGTGTTGAAAGGGATTATTCCTCTTTATCACAGGAGCCAAAGTAAAATCAGCTCTTACGCTCCATCTGGTAACCTGATCAACAGAGACTGAAGCCGCAGCTCTCTTGGGAAGATCAGTCTTGGCCTTTGCTCCCCTCTCCAATTCACCCACATGTTCCTCCAAAACTGAAGTAGGTTTTCCATCCCATTTCATCATGTCTTCTCCATGATCCCGCAGGTAAAACCATAGGGTGGCCCGTGGTGTGTACCTTCTATATTTTCTCTCTCGAAAAATAGGACGCCTTTTGTAAAAAGCTGAGACGTGTGTTGGCACACGTGAGGAGCTAGATAAATCAGATAGCTCATCCCTCAGTTGTCTGAGATCCTTGGACAATTTTTCCACAGCTGAGATGATGGAAGGGGTGAGATTGTCTTCGAACTCTCGGAGTTTATGAATCAGTTCATCCACTGTTAGTGGTACTATGTCATTCTAGGTTACTGTTGCCAATGAATGGGCATATGATGACGGTGCATTTTGTGTAAGTTTTCACCACATGGGTCGTGTACATTCGACTTCACCTGGGTCTATGGGTATATCCCCATTATTTGGCTTGATGTGATAGATCATCTCTACGATGGCTGATTCCCTCAGAGAGTGGATGCCTTTGTCTAAAGTAGTCCACTTGGCCGAACAACTCATAACATCGTCCTTGTATGGAAACCTTTCTTTCACAGCTGCCAAAAGCCGCCTCAAAAGACTGAGGGACTTTTTCTTTCTTGCAATTGCTTTGTCAATTCCCCCTTCTCTAGCAAGTGATCCCAGCTTCTTGGCTTCTGTACCTGCTAGTTCATGACCATCGGCCCCATTATCCCAGCATCAGAGCAACCAGGTGATGATGTGCTCCCCTGGTTGACGGGTGAAACCTTTTCGCATATTCCACAGCTCAGTTGAGGTCTGAGGTCGAGAAGTCACCTCTTCTTCTTCTTCGTCATGTGATGATGACTCCTGATCAAATGCTAGACCAGGTGGTGAATATGTTGTTTTTTCATCTTGCCTCACCCTTCTTGCCTCTCTTTTGTTTTTTTTCTTGCTTACAGGAGCAACCGATATTGGTATGAATTGGTCCTCTGGTTCAGCTGCAGTGATTATCACTGTGGTTTGAGTAGCGACTGTACTTGTTGCTGGGGGTGATGTAGCTGCTCTGCTTGGAGCTGGAGTAGCTGCTCTGTCTGTTGCAGTTGAGGTTTGAATAGCTGCTGTACTTGTCACTGGGGTAGTTGCACTGTCTGTTGCAGCTGAAGTTTGGGTAGTGACTGTACTTGTCGCTGGGGGTGGTGTAGCTCCTGTGCTTGGAGCTGGAGCAGCTGCGCTGACTGTTTCTTTGCCCTCAGATCCAAGGACATTTTTTTCCTTTTGAAGGTACTGGATAGTGTTAAACAAGGCCCTGTAGACATAGGCCAAGCCCCAGCACGTTGCCATGATTTGTCCATCTCTGGTATGGCCAGAACAACAGCACAACTCATTTAGTTGTTTTACTAATTCTTCCGGGTTTTGCACTTGTTCAGAAGTGAAATTCCAAAGTACTGGAGGGGCCCACTGACCTACTTGCCCATACTATCCCACACACCCTTCCACTCATGGCTGTCCAGCCTCGGGGAATATCTCTTGGTCCTCCTGTGTCGTAGTTTAACCTCAGAAAAGGCCCAAACAGGACTCTGCTTAACTCTTGAGATCAGACGAAATGATTGTGGGCAAAACACACTCTGTATGCGTGCTACTATGGTGATCCCCATCACAATCAGCATACAAGTCTCAACAGTATTAAAAGGCCATTCAAAAACTTCAAAACTCTCAAATGATGCTGTAAAAAGTCTGGGGAGGGCATTGGGATGGTAAAAGTATGTCTCCTTCACATGTTGACCACCCGAGGAGAAAAAAGATTTGTAATTGCTAAACACTTCTATTATATACCTCCCAAAGTATAAAAGTGGTGACCACACCGGGAATATAAACCAGATCAGTTTCATGATCAATGCTTCTATTGTATTACAAGTCATTAACATAAAGTACAATGAGACAAGAACCTTAGCCCAAGCCCCACACTTGATAAACACTAACACAGCAAATACATGCCCTAAGAAATTTACAAGATTCTGAAGCTGTGAGATCAAGAGAAACAATTTTGAGAGCCAATAAATCAGCACTGTGACGAGTGACTATAAATCCGGTCAGATCTGTTGTTATCTCAATCCCTTGTGCCCCACGTTGCGCGTCAAAAAGAAATGTCGTGGTTTAAAACCCAACCTCAGTCTCCCTCTCAGAACCACCCACCCCAGCCTTCACCGCTCCTGGAGGGATGGTGAGGAGAACCAAGGATGTGACAAGAGCAGTCCAGTAACTAAGGTATAACGCAAATCACTACTGCTACCACTAATAAAAACGATAGAGGAAATAAACAAGAGGAGAGAACAAGATACCACCCGCTGGAACGAGCCCGACACAGAAGAGAGCAAGCCCGAGCCCTTTTGCCCAACTCCCAGTTACCTCCCTGGGCATGACGTGCTGTGGTATGGAATACCTCTTTGGCTAGTTTGGATCGGGTGTCCTGTCTCTGCTTCCTCCCGGCCTCCCCTCCTTCCCTGGCAGAGCATGAGACTCACAAAATCCAAATATTTGAGCAGTAACTCAAAACATACATGCTATCAACACCATTCCCAGCCCAAAAGTCAAAAGACAGTGCTGCACCAGCTACCAAGGAGAAAAAAAAAATAAAAATAAAAAAAATGACTGCTACTGCTGAACCCAGGACACATAACCACCCACTACTCTAGGCTGCATTATTTCATTAAGACTAGTCTGATTTGAATTCACTTGAACCTTTATACCATGCTGCATACCAGTGAATCCTACGCACCATATAACAGGTCAGAATATGGGGATTTAACAGATGTGCCCAGTATACTTGTCCATTAGCCATGGTCAAACATAATAGGACAGATATTACACAGATTTCTGTCATTGCCGTTCCCCTACATTGTTGAGTTCTGGGGCTTTATACATTTCTCTGGCAGCCAGTATGGTTCTGTCGATAGCTGTACACAGCCATGTCCTTGACCCCATGTCAGCAATGGCACTAGTCCTTTCCACTTGTTATCATTGTAGGTCTTTATATAGAACCAGCGGATTGGGCAAGGAATCGTTCATCAGATGTCGCAATCGCGGTACTGCGGAAAGAGAATCAAAACTAGACAAATTTAAAGAATTTAGTAAAAATTGCGCTTTTGCTAACTATCCGTGGAGAAAATCCTTTGCATTCCCCCTTTTTTTTTCCTTTTTTTTTAGTCTACTTTCAGTACCTACTTTAGATGACCCTACTAGAGCAGAGGATTTGGACTAGGTCATATCTCCTACCTATGCCAACCACAGGCTGCTGGGCCTGCCCTTTTTCTCCTCAATGTCTCTCTGATAACACAGGAGGCCATCCCTCACATCAAGGTCTGGCATGGCATGTGTCTCCACCCATCCATGCCTGCTGGGTTGCAGCCAACAGCGGAGCTAAAGGTTCTCGGTGGCAAACACAGAGGCCAACCCAGTGTCGTGGTTTAAACCAAGTCCCCGAACTCCCGGAGAGTTAGGAAGGAGAATCCAAGGAATGTAGCCCCCACGGATTGAGATAAGAACGGTTTAATAGCTAAGGCATAACACAATAATAATGACACAGCCAATAACAAGCGAAAAGAATACAACACCCCACCAGCCACTGACCCATAACTCACTCCACCCTGCCCAGCCGAGCACCGCGTGCTCCCTCCCCCATTTTCCTCCAGAACTCCACCCTTCCAGCTCTCTCTCTCCCAGTATGCATCCTGGACATCACGTGCTATGGTATGGAATACCTCATTGGCTAGCCTGGGACAGGTGTCCTGTCTTTCCTTCATCCCGGCCTCCCCTCCTCCACCTGGCTGGAGCATGTGCTCAGAAAAAGCCTTGAATAAAAACACTCCCAAAACATACTCGCTATCAAGCAACTGTTCCCAGCCCAGAAGTCAAAACACAGCACTGCACCAGCTACAAGAAGGAGAAAAATGACTGCCACGGCTGAACCCATGACACCCAGTCTTGCCCTTAACTGTGGTAGCAGGCATCTGGCCAACCTCAGTCCTTGCACCTCGGTGTCGGTGCAGTTTCACTTGCTTCATCCAGTAACAAGTCACTACTACAGCAAAGCACACACAGATTTACATTAGCAGAGTAACTACTGCAGGGTGCAGCATGCATGTTGAAGATGCTGATGGCAGCGAGCGACTAACCAAAGAAATTTCTTACCAGTGGAGTTCTCCCACCCTCTTAATTTGTTCCATTATCTGCTTTATCATCTTAGAATCTTTCTAGCTTTTGCCTTAGCATTTTCTAGCAGCTGCTGCAAATTTGCATGCTCTAACATCTCTTTTGCAAGTGACAAATCCATATAATACAAGGTGTAGTTTCTTATTATCAACTGGCTAGTAAATACAGGTGGTTTTATACACGAAATCACAGCTTCTAATAATTTACAAGCTCACATGTTCAAGCTGCTACTTTTCAGTTGCCCCCAAGTGATGTTTTGCAATAATTCGTTTTTCTCTTCCTCTATCTCATTTTGCTTGGGATATTCACGGTCAGCTCCTGTAGCTGATGCATCGGGTTCTTCCACTCGTCTGTCCAGCTCAGGGCAAGGCTTGACAAACTTTGCAGGCAGCCGCCATGGACCTGTAGGTAGGAGGACACAAATATACACCCTCCCCCAGGTTATCAGTTCTTGAGAAGGAGACATGTTAAATTTATTCCTTAAAGCAGAAGCATTCTGATGAAAAAGGAATGTGAAGCAACTGCAGAAATAAACTGCACAGTGTTAACAGTCAAGGAGTTTGCTGCATCATTACCCTTTTTTTCTTGTTTTTTTTTTCTCTGCCAGCTTGATGCTGCTTGGGTGACAGCTGGTAAAGCTTGTGGTTGCATTACCCCTCTCGCTTTTTCAGTTAGCAGTTCTTGGTTCGACAGATCTATCTGTTCATTCCAAGTCTTGGATTCACCCCCAGGTTACTTTAAACACACTAAAGATGTACTCAGCATGTTGCAGGCGCTCTTTAGGCTTTGTTTGTGGTGTCTCTACAAACTGCCCCAATACTTCAATAGACCAAGAGCTTTGTTTCTTGTTTTGTTTTGGTGTTGTTGTTTTTGGGGTTTTTTTTGTTTTATTTTCCTTCATCACTCCACGGTTCCAGTGTCCATCCTGGCCGTTCCACCGGGGGAGCACTGGGAGCCGAATTGGAGGGCAGCTTCTTCTGAACATAGGTACTGAACTCTTATTAAATAATTTTTTTATTTCTTTTTTTTTTTCTTGGCAGCAGCTATAAAAGCCTGTGTGCTCAGCAGCAACCACAAATACCTGCCGGCAACAGCACTTTTGCACTAACCCTTTCTTGTCTGAAAAGTTAAACTGCTACCCGTTACAAACATTTACATGAACCTGACAACAAAAAATACACAGAACACTGTCTGCCCTCATCACACACGCACACACATGCATGTATGGGATCCCACAAACACACTGCACACAACTACAATATTTGAAACACAAAATCCAGACAATCATTGCTCCCACTACGCGGTCCCACATGCAGAGCATGGCACAAGGACCTTGTGAAGACTATCAGGAAACCAGCTCCGAGAAGCATCATCGCAGTGCGAGGTGGCAGGCTCAACCTTAGCGGGTGTCCCCGCAGAGGCTCTGCCTCACTCACATGGCATGATGCTTGGGCTTTTATACTGATCAAAATGCACACTCATTCCGACACAGGCGGCCAGCCTACGTCGGAAGAAGTGGCCAGCAATATCTATAAAGGTTGCCAAGGGACGATAGAAACATGGACATACTTATATTTACCAACTTCTAGTACATAAGTATCACAGAGAGACTGTATCAAAGGAGTTGTATATGTGGTCCACGGCCTGCCACAGTCTGCCCAATACTTCTGATAAGAGCATACGAGAGACCTTCTCACCGTGGGTCTTGATCCAGCACATACACCATAGGGAAAGCACACAATACATGTATCCCCTACCCGTCTCGCTTCTCCCTTTACAGCTGTCCATTTATCATGAGGATCTGGGGGATATAAATCAGGCTTCTTTTCTGGATGAATAAGCTCCAGGTCAAGAGGACTATCCAGGTCAGCATTGAAATTATCAGGTGTTAGTATCTCAGGATCAGTGCCTGGAAAAATCTTGCAGCAGATTCTCCTGGAAGGCATGCTAGGGCACATGCAAAACAACAAGGTGCTTGGTGACAGCCAACATGGCTTCACTAAGGGGAAATCCTTCCTGACCAATTTGGTGGGCTTCTATGATGGGGCTATGGAACTGATGGACAGGGGTGGAGCAGTTGATGTCATCTACATTGACTCGTGCAAAGCGTTCGACACTGTCTCACATGACATCCTTGTCTTCAAATTGGAGTGTCACCAATTTGATAGGTGGACCACTCGGTGGATAAAGAACTGGCTGGATGGTCGCACTCAAAGAGTTGTGGTCAACGGTTCAATGTCCGGCTGGAGACCAGTAACGAGTGGTGTCCCTCAGGGATCGGTGTTGGGACCGGTCTTGTTTAACACCTTTGTTGGTGACATGGACAGTGGGACTGAGTGCACCCTCAGCAAGTTTGCCAATGACACCAAGCTGTGTGGTTCTGTTGATACGCTGGAGGGAAAGAATGCCATCCAGAGGGACCTTGACATGCTTGTGAGGTGAGTCGATGCCAAACTTATGAAGTCTCACCATGCCAAGAGCAAGGTCCTACACCTGGGTCGAAGCAATCCCAGGCACAGCTACAGGTTGGGCAAAAAGGAAATTCAGCGAAGCCTTGCGGAGAAGGACTTGGGGGTGTTGGTCGATGAGGAAATGAACATGTATCCTGGGCTGCATCAAAAGAAGCGTGACCAGCAGGTCGAAGGAGGTGATCCTGCCCCTCTACTCTGCTCTTATGAGACCTCACTTGGAGTACTGTGTGCAGTTCTGGTGTCCTCAACATAAAAAGGACGTGGAGCTGTTGGAACAAGTCTGGAGGAGGGCCACGAGGATGATCAGGGGACTGGAGCACCTCCTGTATGAAGACAGGCCGAGGAAGTTGGGTCTGTTCAGCCCGGAGAAGAGAAGGCTGCATGGAGAACTCATAGCAGCCTTCCAGTATCTGAAGGGGGCCTACAGTGTTGCTGGTGAGGGACTATTCATTAGGGACTGTAGTGATAGGACAAGGGGTAACGGGGTTGAAACTTAAACAGAGGAGGTTTAGATTGGATATAAGGAAGAAATTCTTTACTGTTAGGGTGGTGAGGTACTGGAATAGGTTGCCCAGGGAGGTTGTGAATACTCCATCCCTGGCAGTGTTCAAGACCAGGTTAGATGAAGCCTTGGGTGATAGGGTTTAGTGTGAGGTGTCCCTGCCCATGGCAGGGGGGTTGGAACTGGACGATCTTGAGGTCCTTTCCAGCCCTAACTATTCTATGATTCTATGATCTGTACTCAGCTACCTAAATCAGGAGAAAGACTGGGTATTCCTTTAATTGGCCTCCCTATTCCATTTAAGACAAATTAGGCTTTGTTAGCAACTATAGAGAAAATAAAATTACTAAGATAAGCTTTGCCAGAACCCCCTGGTGGTTACTGATATGACAACGATCCTAAAATGAAGTGATGAAGAAATAACCACCAGGGGTCCCAAAGCCCACTACCACATTTTAGTGCGCATGCTGGAGGGATTCTCTAAATGTATGATGTAATGTATGTAATCTAATGAATATGTATGTTTAAGGGCAATATAATCACAGTCTGGTTGATGCTTGAACGAGACACACTAGGAGGAGCTATTCCCCGTGTCTCCCAGCGCCGCAATAAAGAATACCTGATTGTCAACTTAAACTTTGTTGGCACGTTCCTGGAGATTTCTCTGAATCACCCTCTTAAATACGTTATTCCAGAGGTGCTGCCACTGTCACTGATGGGATTGGCCTTGGCCAGTAGCGAGTCCATCTTGGAGCTGTCTGACATTGGCTCTGGCGGATGCAGGGGAAGCTTCTTGCAGCTTCTCACAGAAGCCACCCCCACTATCCCCCCTTCTACCCAAACCTTGCCATGCAAACCCGCTTCCCCCATTCTGCACTCATTAAAGTAAGACTGACAGAGAGGATGGTTTTGTGTGCAAGACGCTGCAGCAGCACTTAAAAGATGAGAGTTGCACATTCCCTGTGCCAATGAGAGTGCTTGCTGCTTCACTGCTGGTGTTCTCCGTGGTAAGGAAGTGATACTAAGCTTTGATTTCACTGCTGCACCTGCTTAGACTACATTTTTTGGAGGCAGAAGTCATCTTTTATCACATCTCTGTTTAGGGCCTCTCTACTGTGGACTCTACATTCTCCTATGACACATGTGATAGCACAGTAGCAGAGGCAGCTGCCCCTAATTGCTCAGGATGATAGCCAACAGTTTCCCCAATTTGCTTCCAAGTCCTCATGACTGTAACATCTTATTTTCAGCAAAAGTGATTTCCCATGCATAGGACAACAAATGTCTGGCTGACCTAAGGAACAATCTTTTCCTACATTTCCATTGGATTCTCTCCTCTTCCAAAGGTGACAATGAGCTTTTTCAAATACCCATTAGATCATAAATCATCTTTCACTCCCCCCCCCCCCCCCCAGAGATTGTGTTTCCATGTGTCCCATTGGCAGTTTTTGTATCTCCTGAGATGATCACTGCAGAGATTACTCATAAACTGCGTCATCCTGGGTGGTTTGGGTTCAGGCGTATGGACAATGAAATCAACACTTGCGGCACTGCAGTGACAAAGGACAAGTGTTCAAATTAAAACAAGAGGATTATTAAGAAAGTAGACTGATTTATGTCTCTGCATTTTTAGGACAGAGCTGATGATACAGCTGAGCCAATACAATGCTGGTTGCCTCAAAAGCAGCATTCCTCATCCTTTCTCTTCTCCACTCCTAAACGCCCACTCCCAGTGGAAATACTAAATTTTGACATCATGCCTGAAAACTGTCTGTCTACATTCTGATTCTTCATTTTTTCCTGTGCTAAGGCCTTCTGCAGTGAGATCCCTGTTTGATTATGTAATAAACCCATAAATTATTAACAGTACATAAAATAATGATAAACTGTTCTCTGAGATGGAACAGTTTTAAAGTATTGGTTATGAATCCAGAGTATTATAATTAGTTTCTGCATAAGAGATAATTAAGATAATGGGAAAATAAAGCATGATGGGGGAGCTTTTGCATTTTCAAAGAACTCAGCTGGCAACGTCCCCTTGTGTAAAAAAATCATTTCAGGTTTGCTCTGAGGAAACTCCCAGGCACAAAGATGTGATTGACTTCAGCAAAGTCAGAATCTTGTTTCAGTTTGGTTTTACCAGAAATCAATCCAACACTACTGTTCTTTGTGCATTTGTTCACATCTTGAACGTAGGGGCTGACTTCAGTCAAATATAGCTGCAGGGGGGAGGGGCAGTCTTAAAGATATTTAGTTTCTACAGGTTTTAGGCAAGCTTGCTGGCAAAACCACTACACTGTTAGTTTAGTTCTCGTTAGGCATCAGAAAATTCCTGCCAGGGCTCAACTTCAAGCCAGCATGATACTAGTAACTATTTTTGATGGATTATGCTGCTTCAAAGTGATTTGTGCATTCTTAAGGTTAGATGGTTTTGCCACTACACTATGCCTTATGAAAACCTAATTTTATTCAGTGGGACTTACAGTATAGACAGAGACTTCTCAGGCAGAACCAAGCAGCAGGGACTCATCCCGCCTGACTTAGTGTGTCCTCCAGTGCTGTGCCACAGAGCCCTTGGCTGTATTCCCTCCGCAGTAAACAGGGAGAAGGGTTTTCTTCTAAGGTGTAATTCAGCTGAGCAAGTTTGGGAAGAGACAAATCACTGTAGCCATTTAAAGTTAGGCAAGGTGAATCCCATCCACGGAGTGTGATGTTACAGTAGAGCCAATATGAATGTTGAGTACGAGAAGCAGAAGGCTCTGCTGGAGGAGTGTCTGCCTCTCAGTTGATCCAGTTCTGCTCACCTGCCTGCTTCTGCTCTCTCTGCCTTTTCCTATGCTGTTTGTAAGGAAAGAACAAGCTCCAATGATGTGCAGGTTAAATCCAAGAACTGGATGAGAATAAATGTAATTAATAGTACCTGGGACATATTCTCTTTATTGAGGATCTCCTGGTGTCCTTTAAATACAGATTACCTATTCCTGCGAAGTCCCTTCTCAGGCTGGTGCAATGATGGCTAACAAGAGAAAGTAGGGCAGAAAGAGAATTCAAGAAGATGAGTCCTTCACTCCTGTGCACCAGGGAAGGATCAGCAATGCAAAAACCCTTTCTCATTCGACTGCTTGTTCCTGAGCCCCCCAGAGACTGAGGTTCCCCAACCTCTCGTAAATCATGAATTTCATGAGATACCCTTACGGTTACATTTCCTAACGTATAACTGTCATGGTTTAAGCCCAGCTGGTAACTCAGAACCACAAAATCTCTACAAAAGTTACAAAAGATTTTGTTTTGTTTTTTCTTAGGAGACAGCTGACAGGAGAAAATGCTTAATTTCTGGGTTCTGTGGGTGGTTCCATCCAAGCTTGTCTTGATGGCAAGCAATATGCAATTCTGAAATAAATGTCCCATCATTCATTTACATAGGAAAGAGTTACAGATGTATACAGCCATGTAATGGAGACATGCAGAGATCAGCATATATTACTGCAAACTGTGTCTTTATTTTGGCATAGGAGGAAAATTCATCTAAGCTTCACCTCCCCCATCATCTTGACGTTCACTGTGCCCAGGCATGTGTCCTAGAGTGCAAATGGGCAATAATCAGTGATATTTTCCAGATGTAAACTAAGGATCCCAGAAGTCTATCATCATGTTTAGTGATGGAGCCAGTCAACACAGTGTCCCAACTGAAAGGCTGGCAAGCTCAGAGTCTTCTCCTAGGGGTTTATTTCTGCGGGTCTTGCTACTGTTTGAATGTTCTCTGGACTTCTCACATTTTTTCTTGATGAAGAAAGACCTTCACTGACTTTTCCTACTAGTTGTGAAAAGCCAAAATTCAGCTGTTTGCCAATACGGCATCGAACTTTGTTTTTCAACTGTTGTCATAGAAAGCCTTGACACTGGTTTTGATGGTCTCAATAAAAATAAAAATAGAATGAACTATTGAAAGGTTAGTCAGTAGAAATGCATTTCCCTCTTTGGCTATGGCAATGAACTTATAGCACCGCAGATTGCCATTCAGGCAGAAGAATCTTTTTCTTCACATGATACACGAATCTCACATTCTCACTTGCTTCTTCTGTGAGAGATGAACCTCAATTTATTATCCAGGAGCTGGTATCTAAGCCCGCATCCTGCATGCAGACACCTCACTTCCGTACTGGTACCTGTTTCAGCATTGTGCCACTTGCTCTTTAGAAGTTCAGCATTGTGACAGGCTCTTTAGAAAAGACAGGTCCAGCAGACTGGGAGGGGGAGTTGCTATTTATCTTAGGGACATCTTTGTCGTTGACAAGGACTGCGGGATGGAGAGTGCGCACTCAGCAAGTTTGCCGATGACACCAAGCTGTGTGGTTAGGTTGATACTCTGGAGGGAAGGAATGCCATCCAGAGGGAGCTTGACACGCTTGTGAGGTGAGTCGATGCCAACCTTATGAAGTCTAACCATGACAAGTGCAAGGTCCTACACCTGGGTCGGAGTAATCCCAGGCACAGCTACAGGTTGGGCAGAAAAGAGATTCAGAGCAGCCTTGCAGAGAAGGACTTGGGGGTGTTGGTTGATGAGAAACTGAACATGAGCTGGCAGTGTGCACTCACAGCTCAGAAAGCCAACTGTATCCCGGGCTGCATCAAAAGAAGGGTGACCAGCAGGTTGAAGGAGTTGATCCTGCTCTTCTGTTTTGCTCTCGTGAGACCTCACTTGGAGTATTGTGTGCAGTTCTGGTGTCCTCAACATAAAAAGGACATGGAGCTGTTGGAACAAGTCTAGAGGAGGGCCACAAGGATGATCAGGGGACTGGAGCACCTCCTGTATGAAGACAGGCCGAGGAAGTTGGGTCTGTTCAGCCCGGAGAAGAGAAGGCTGCGTGGAGACCTCATAGCAGCCTTCCAGTATCTGAAGGGGGGCTATAGGGATGCTGGAGATGGACTCTTCATTAGGGGCTGTAGTGACAGGATAAGGGGTAATGGATTAAAACTTAAACAGGAGAAGTTTAGATTTGATATAAGGAAGAAATTCTTTACTGTAAGGGTGGTGAGGCACTGGAATTGGTTTCCCAGGGAAGTTCTGAATGCTCCATCACTGGCGGTGTTTAAGGCCAGGTTGGAAGGAGCCTTGGGTGACATGATTTAGTGTGAGGTGTCCCTTGGGGGGTACTAGGTGATTGTCCTGAATTTAGCAGTAGCAGTCATTTCTTTCTCCTTCTTAGTAGCTGGTGCAGTGCTGTGTTTTTTGACTTTGAGCTTGGGAACAGTGCTGATAACACCGATGTTTTTAGTTACTGGACCCAAACTACCCAAAGAGTTATTCCATACCACAGCAGGTCATGCCCTGGATGTAACTGGGAGTTACCTGGATGGGCTGGTTCACTGCTCGGTCAGGCTGGATTTCTACGGGTGGTATTTGTCGACGCAGGAGTCACGGACAACGCAGAGACGATCAATGTGATCAAGCGATTGCCAGCTTTATTAGATACAGTGCTCTTCTTATACCCTTACTCCCTTATGTAACAACCTTGGATACTGAGCTCTAATTGGTTAGTCCAGAGGTTGCTATAGTTTACAGAGCTAATGTTTATAACTTTTTATAATTGCGATTAAATACCTTACTCTAAAAATACAGTGGGAAACTACAACCTTGGCAGAGATCATTCTCTGCACGTTTTCAGTGGAAAATTACAGAGGCATAACAAGACAACTGACCTTGCTTATGCCTGCCAAGAATCTTCTTACTTTACAGTAATAATGCTCAGGGTATTGGGATCGCTCACTACGTGGCCTTGGCTCTTTAAGAATTCCCACAAATCCCCCTTCTTGTTTTTGAGCGATCCAGATACCCTTTACAGCTTTTTCTATAAAGTGTCGTGTACATTGTAAAATACAAGGAATAATCATTAAAAGTAGGATTAGAAATGTTAGTAACATTAAAACACCTTTAATAATATCTTTAATCCAACCCATGATTCCTTAAAGCAGAAGCATTCTGATGCAAACGGAATGTGAAACAGCTGCAGAAATTAACTGCTTAGCTGACAGCTAAAAACTTTTACATGAACCCAACAACAAAAAATACACAGAATACCATCTGCCCTCATCACACACACACACACACACACACATGGGATCCCACAAGCACACTTCCCACAACTACAATATTTGAAACACAAAATCCAGACAATCATTGTTTCCACTACACGGTCCCACATGCAGAGGGTGGCACAAGGACCTTGTGAAGACTGTCAGGAAACCAGCTCCGAGAAGCATCGTCACAGTGCAAGGTGGCAGGCTCAACCTTAGCGGACGTCCCCGCAGAGGCTCTGCCTCCCTCACATCACATGAAGCTTGGGCTTTTATACTGACCAAAATGCACACTCATTCCGACACAGGTGGCCAGCCTATGTTGGAGGAAGTTGCCAGCAATATCTATAAAGGTTTGCAAGGGTTGATAGAAATGTGGACATACTTATATTTACCAACTTCTAGTACATGAGTATCACAGAGAGACTGTATCACAGGGGTTGTATATGGGGTCCCAACTCCACGGTCTGACACATTCTGCCCGATACCCCTGATAAGAGCATACAAGAGATTTTCCCACTGCAGGTTTTGAACCAGCATATACACCACAGGGAAACCGTGCAATACATCTGCATCCCCCACCCATCTCGCTTCTCCCTTTACAGCTGCCCATTTATCATGAGGATCATGAGGATCTGGGGGATATAAATCAGGCTTCTTTTCTGGATGAATAGGCTTCAGGTCAAAAGGACTATCCAGATCAGCATCGGAATTATCAGGTGTCAGAATCTCAGGAGCAGCAACAGCAAACTGATGAACATGCACAGGCTCCTTGTCGGGGTCAATAGGGCCTGAGTCGAAAGGATCGTCTTCATCCCTGTTCTCAGTCTTCGCTGCCGCGGTGGCAACTGGCGGAGGTTCGGGGGGGGGGGGGGGGGGGGGGGGGGGGGGGGCTTCTGCCTCCGAGTACCTTCCCATTACTGATCTTGTCCCACAGCGTCTGTCCTATAGGTTCTCTCTAAGAGAGGACTAGAATACGATAGTGCCGCCTTACAAAGGCTGTTAAAATGGTCCCGAGACCGTGGTCTTCTGCTCACTGTGCAGGCAGCGTTTGAAGTTTCTGAATGGGAACCTATAGGACAGACGCTGTGGGACAAGATCAGTAATGGGAAGGTACTCGGAGGCAGAAGCCTCGGAACGGAGCCTATGCTAAAAAGATTGTTGCTCTGGAGTAAAGAGTTAATTGTGGGAGTCGGCAAAGCTTTTAATCTCGAGACTTGGGAGAAAATTATTAAGGAAGAAGCCTCTGATTTATGGATGTTTTCAGTCCTTCTTAAGGTGAAGGGAGCAACCTTTAAAGATACAGACTTAAACTTAATGCTGAAATGGTTGACAACGCATTACCCAGAGATTGATGAGTCTACCGGACTTGAGATCTCTTTGTGGAATGAGGCAGGAGTTAAACTGTGGAATGCGGCCACAAAAGGCAACGACACTGTGAAAGGTTTGTTAGTCATTTGGAGAACTGTTTTAGAGACGTTAAAGTCAAAAAATGAGATCATGGAGATCAGCATGCCCCCCCCCCCCCCTCGAACCTCCGCCAGTTGCCACCGCGGCAGCGAAGACTGAGAACAGGGATGAAGACGATCCTTTCGACTCAGGCCCTATTGACCCCGACAAGGAGCCTGTGCATGTTCATCAGTTTGCTGTTGCTGCTCCTGAGATTCTGACACCTGATAATTCCGATGCTGATCTGGATAGTCCTTTTGACCTGAAGCCTATTCATCCAGAAAAGAAGCCTGATTTATATCCCCCAGATCCTCATGATCCTCATGATAAATGGGCAGCTGTAAAGGGAGAAGCGAGATGGGTGGGGGATGCAGATGTATTGCACGGTTTCCCTGTGGTGTATATGCTGGTTCAAAACCTGCAGTGGGAAAATCTCTTGTATGCTCTTATCAGGGGTATCGGGCAGAATGTGTCAGACCGTGGAGTTGGGACCCCATATACAACCCCTGTGATACAGTCTCTCTGTGATACTCATGTACTAGAAGTTGGTAAATATAAGTATGTCCACATTTCTATCAACCCTTGCAAACCTTTATAGATATTGCTGGCAACTTCCTCCAACATAGGCTGGCCACCTGTGTCGGAATGAGTGTGCATTTTGGTCAGTATAAAAGCCCAAGCTTCATGTGATGTGAGGGAGGCAGAGCCTCTGCGGGGACGTCCGCTAAGGTTGAGCCTGCCACCTTGCACTGTGACGATGCTTCTCGGAGCTGGTTTCCTGACAGTCTTCACAAGGTCCTTGTGCCACCCTCTGCATGTGGGACCGTGTAGTGGAAACAATGATTGTCTGGATTTTGTGTTTCAAATATTGTAGTTGTGGGAAGTGTGCTTGTGGGATCCCATGTGTGTGTGTGTGTGTGTGTGTGATGAGGGCAGATGGTATTCTGTGTATTTTTTGTTGTTGGGTTCATGTAAAAGTTTTTAGCTGTCAGCTAAGCAGTTAATTTCTGCAGCTGTTTCACATTCCGTTTGCATCAGAATGCTTCTGCTTTAAGGAATCATGGGTTGGATTAAAGATATTATTAAAGGTGTTTTAATGTTACTAACATTTCTAATCCTACTTTTAATGATTATTCCTTGTATTTTACAATGTACACGACACTTTATAGAAAAAGCTGTAAAGGGTATCTGGATCGCTCAAAAACAAGAAGGGGGATTTGTGGGAATTCTTAAAGAGCCAAGGCCACGTAGTGAGCGATCCCAATACCCTGAGCATTATTACTGTAAAGTAAGAAGATTCTTGGCAGGCATAAGCAAGGTCAGTTGTCTTGTTATGCCTCTGTAATTTTCCACTGAAAACGTGCAGAGAATGATCTCTGCCAAGGTTGTAGTTTCCCACTGTATTTTTAGAGTAAGGTATTTAATCGCAATTATAAAAAGTTATAAACATTAGCTCTGTAAACTATAGCAACCTCTGGACTAACCAATTAGAGCTCAGTATCCAAGGTTGTTACATAAGGGAGTAAGGGTATAAGAAGAGCACTGTATCTAATAAAGCTGGCAATCGCTTGATCACATTGATCGTCTCTGCGTTGTCCGTGACTCCTGCGTCGACAAATACCACCCGTAGAAATCCAGCCTGACCGAGCAGTGAACCAGCCCATCCAGGTAACTCCCAGTTACATCCAGGGCATGACCTGCTGTGGTATGGAATAACTCTTTGGGTAGTTTGGGTCCAGTAACTAAAAACATCGGTGTTATCAGCACTGTTCCCAAGCTCAAAGTCAAAAAACACAGCACTGCACCAGCTACTAAGAAGGAGAAAGAAATGACTGCTACTGCTAAATTCAGGACAATCACCTAGTACCCCCCAAGGGACACCTCACACTAAATCATGTCACCCAAGGCTCCTTCCAACCTGGCCTTAAACACCGCCAGTGATGGAGCATTCAGAACTTCCCTGGGAAACCAATTCCAGTGCCTCACCACCCTTACAGTAAAGAATTTCTTCCTTATATCAAATCTAAACTTCTCCTGTTTAAGTTTTAATCCATTACCCCTTATCCTGTCACTACAGCCCCTAATGAAGAGTCCATCTCCAGCATCCCTATAGCCCCCCTTCAGATACTGGAAGGCTGCTATGAGGTCTCCACGCAGCCTTCTCTTCTCCGGGCTGAACAGACCCAACTTCCTCGGCCTGTCTTCATACAGGAGGTGCTCCAGTCCCCTGATCATCCTTGTGGCCCTCCTCTAGACTTGTTCCAACAGCTCCATGTCCTTTTTATGTTGAGGACACCAGAACTGCACACAATACTCCAAGTGAGGTCTCACGAGAGCAAAACAGAAGAGCAGGATCAACTCCTTCAACCTGCTGGTCACCCTTCTTTTGATGCAGCCCGGGATACAGTTGGCTTTCTGAGCTGTGAGTGCACACTGCCAGCTCATGTTCAGTTTCTCATCAACCAACACCCCCAAGTCCTTCTCTGCAAGGCTGCTCTGAATCTCTTTTCTGCCCAACCTGTAGCTGTGCCTGGGATTACTCCGACCCAGGTGTAGGACCTTGCACTTGTCATGGTTAGACTTCATAAGGTTGGCATCGACTCACCTCACAAGCGTGTCAAGCTCCCTCTGGATGGCATTCCTTCCCTCCAGAGTATCAACCTAACCACACAGCTTGGTGTCATCGGCAAACTTGCTGAGTGCGCACTCTCCATCCCGCAGTCCTTGTCAACGACAAAGATGTCCCTAAGATAAATAGCAACTCCCCCTCCCAGTCTGCTGGACCTGTCTTTTCTAAAGAGCCTGTCACAATGCTGAACTTCTAAAGAGCAAGTGGCACAATGCTGAAACAGGTACCAGTACGGAAGTGAGGTGTCTGCATGCAGGATGCGGGCTTAGATACCAGCTCCTGGATAATAAATTGAGGTTCATCTCTCACAGAAGAAGCAAGTGAGAATGTGAGATTCGTGTATCATGTGAAGAAAAAGATTCTTCTGCCTGAATGGCAATCTGCGGTGCTATAAGTTCATTGCCATAGCCAAAGAGGGAAATGCATTTCTACTGACTAACCTTTCAATAGTTCATTCTATTTTTATTTTTATTGAGACCATCAAAACCAGTGTCAAGGCTTTCTATGACAACAGTTGAAAAACAAAGTTCGATGCCGTATTGGCAAACAGCTGAATTTTGGCTTTTCACAACTAGTAGGAAAAGTCAGTGAAGGTCTTTCTTCATCAAGAAAAAATGTGAGAAGTCCAGAGAACATTCAAACAGTAGCAAGACCCGCAGAAATAAACCCCTAGGAGAAGACTCTGAGCTTGCCAGCCTTTCAGTTGGGACACTGTGTTGACTGGCTCCATCACTAAACATGATGATAGACTTCTGGGATCCTTAGTTTACATCTGGAAAATATCACTGATTATTGCCCATTTGCACTCTAGGACACATGCCTGGGCACAGTGAACGTCAAGATGATGGGGGAGGTGAAGCTTAGATGAATTTTCCTCCTATGCCAAAATAAAGACACAGTTTGCAGTAATATATGCTGATCTCTGCATGTCTCCATTACATGGCTGTATACATCTGTAACTCTTTCCTATGTAAATGAATGATGGGACATTTATTTCAGAATTGCATATTGCTTGCCATCAAGACAAGCTTGGATGGAACCACCCACAGAACCCAGAAATTAAGCATTTTCTCCTGTCAGCTGTCTCCTAAGAAAAAACAAAACAAAATCTTTTGTAACTTTTGTAGAGATTTTGTGGTTCTGAGTTACCAGCTGGGCTTAAACCATGACAGTTATACGTTAGGAAATGTAACCGTAAGGGTATCTCATGAAATTCATGATTTACGAGAGGTTGGGGAACCTCAGTCTCTGGGGGGCTCAGGAACAAGCAGTCGAATGAGAAAGGGTTTTTGCATTGCTGATCCTTCCCTGGTGCACAGGAGTGAAGGACTCATCTTCTTGAATTCTCTTTCTGCCCTACTTTCTCTTGTTAGCCATCATTGCACCAGCCTGAGAAGGGACTTCGCAGGAATAGGTAATCTGTATTTAAAGGACACCAGGAGATCCTCAATAAAGAGAATATGTCCCAGGTACTATTAATTACATTTATTCTCATCCAGTTCTTGGATTTAACCTGCACATCATTGGAGCTTGTTCTTTCCTTACAAACAGCATAGGAAAAGGCAGAGAGAGCAGAAGCAGGCAGGTGAGCAGAACTGGATCAACTGAGAGGCAGACACTCCTCCAGCAGAGCCTTCTGCTTCTCGTACTCAACATTCATATTGGCTCTACTGTAACATCACACTCCGTGGATGGGATTCACCTTGCCTAACTTTAAATGGCTACAGTGATTTGTCTCTTCCCAAACTTGCTCAGCTGAATTACACCTTAGAAGAAAACCCTTCTCCCTGTTTACTGCGGAGGGAATACAGCCAAGGGCTCTGTGGCACAGCACTGGAGGACACACTAAGTCAGGCGGGATGAGTCCCTGCTGCTTGGTTCTGCCTGAGAAGTCTCTGTCTATACTGTAAGTCCCACTGAATAAAATTAGGTTTTCATAAGGCATAGTGTAGTGGCAAAACCATCTAACCTTAAGAATGCACAAATCACTTTGAAGCAGCATAATCCATCAAAAATAGTTACTAGTATCATGCTGGCTTGAAGTTGAGCCCTGGCAGGAATTTTCTGATGCCTAACGAGAACTAAACTAACAGTGTAGTGGTTTTGCCAGCAAGCTTGCCTAAAACCTGTAGAAACTAAATATCTTTAAGACTGCCCCTCCCCCCTGCAGCTATATTTGACTGAAGTCAGCCCCTACGTTCAAGATGTGAACAAATGCACAAAGAACAGTAGTGTTGGATTGATTTCTGGTAAAACCAAACTGAAACAAGATTCTGACTTTGCTGAAGTCAATCACATCTTTGTGCCTGGGAGTTTCCTCAGAGCAAACCTGAAATGATTTTTTTACACAAGGGGACGTTGCCAGCTGAGTTCTTTGAAAATGCAAAAGCTCCCCCATCATGCTTTATTTTCCCATTATCTTAATTATCTCTTATGCAGAAACTAATTATAATACTCTGGATTCATAACCAATACTTTAAAACTGTTCCATCTCAGAGAACAGTTTATCATTATTTTATGTACTGTTAATAATTTATGGGTTTATTACATAATCAAACAGGGATCTCACTGCAGAAGGCCTTAGCACAGGAAAAAATGAAGAATCAGAATGTAGACAGACAGTTTTCAGGCATGATGTCAAAATTTAGTATTTCCACTGGGAGTGGGCGTTTAGGAGTGGAGAAGAGAAAGGATGAGGAATGCTGCTTTTGAGGCAACCAGCATTGTATTGGCTCAGCTGTATCATCAGCTCTGTCCTAAAAATGCAGAGACATAAATCAGTCTACTTTCTTAATAATCCTCTTGTTTTAATTTGAACACTTGTCCTTTGTCACTGCAGTGCCGCAAGTGTTGATTTCATTGTCCATACGCCTGAACCCAAACCACCCAGGATGACGCAGTTTATGAGTAATCTCTGCAGTGATCATCTCAGGAGATACAAAAACTGCCAATGGGACACATGGAAACACAATCTCTGGGGGGGGGGGGGGGAGTGAAAGATGATTTATGATCTAATGGGTATTTGAAAAAGCTCATTGTCACCTTTGGAAGAGGAGAGAATCCAATGGAAATGTAGGAAAAGATTGTTCCTTAGGTCAGCCAGACATTTGTTGTCCTATGCATGGGAAATCACTTTTGCTGAAAATAAGATGTTACAGTCATGAGGACTTGGAAGCAAATTGGGGAAACTGTTGGCTATCATCCTGAGCAATTAGGGGCAGCTGCCTCTGCTACTGTGCTATCACATGTGTCATAGGAGAATGTAGAGTCCACAGTAGAGAGGCCCTAAACAGAGATGTGATAAAAGATGACTTCTGCCTCCAAAAAATGTAGTCTAAGCAGGTGCAGCAGTGAAATCAAAGCTTAGTATCACTTCCTTACCACGGAGAACACCAGCAGTGAAGCAGCAAGCACTCTCATTGGCACAGGGAATGTGCAACTCTCATCTTTTAAGTGCTGCTGCAGCGTCTTGCACACAAAACCATCCTCTCTGTCAGTCTTACTTTAATGAGTGCAGAATGGGGGAAGCGGGTTTGCATGGCAAGGTTTGGGTAGAAGGGGGGATAGTGGGGGTGGCTTCTGTGAGAAGCTGCAAGAAGCTTCCCCTGCATCCGCCAGAGCCAATGTCAGACAGCTCCAAGATGGACTCGCTACTGGCCAAGGCCAATCCCATCAGTGACAGTGGCAGCACCTCTGGAATAACGTATTTAAGAGGGTGATTCAGAGAAATCTCCAGGAACGTGCCAACAAAGTTTAAGTTGACAATCAGGTATTCTTTATTGCGGCGCTGGGAGACACGGGGAATAGCTCCTCCTAGTGTGTCTCGTTCAAGCATCAACCAGACTGTGATTATATTGCCCTTAAACATACATATTCATTAGATTACATACATTACATCATACATTTAGAGAATCCCTCCAGCATGCGCACTAAAATGTGGTAGTGGGCTTTGGGACCCCTGGTGGTTATTTCTTCATCACTTCATTTTAGGATCGTTGTCATATCAGTAACCACCAGGGGGTTCTGGCAAAGCTTATCTTAGTAATTTTATTTTCTCTATAGTTGCTAACAAAGCCTAATTTGTCTTAAATGGAATAGGGAGGCCAATTAAAGGAATACCCAGTCTTTCTCCTGATTTAGGTAGCTGAGTACAGATCATAGAATCATAGAATAGTTAGGGCTGGAAAGGACCTCAAGATCGTCCAGTTCCAACCCCCCTGCCATGGGCAGGGACACCTCACACTAAACCCTATCACCCAAGGCTTCATCTAACCTGGTCTTGAACACTGCCAGGGATGGAGTATTCACAACCTCCCTGGGCAACCTATTCCAGTACCTCACCACCCTAACAGTAAAGAATTTCTTCCTTATATCCAATCTAAACCTCCTCTGTTTAAGTTTCAACCCCGTTACCCCTTGTCCTATCACTACAGTCCCTAATGAATAGTCCCTCACCAGCAACACTGTAGGCCCCCTTCAGATACTGGAAGGCTGCTATGAGTTCTCCATGCAGCCTTCTCTTCTCCGGGCTGAACAGACCCAACTTCCTCGGCCTGTCTTCATACAGGAGGTGCTCCAGTCCCCTGATCATCCTCGTGGCCCTCCTCCAGACTTGTTCCAACAGCTCCACGTCCTTTTTATGTTGAGGACACCAGAACTGCACACAGTACTCCAAGTGAGGTCTCATAAGAGCAGAGTAGAGGGGCAGGATCACCTCCTTCGACCTGCTGGTCACGCTTCTTTTGATGCAGCCCAGGATACATGTTCATTTCCTCATCGACCAACACCCCCAAGTCCTTCTCCGCAAGGCTTCGCTGAATTTCCTTTTTGCCCAACCTGTAGCTGTGCCTGGGATTGCTTCGACCCAGGTGTAGGACCTTGCTCTTGGCATGGTGAGACTTCATAAGTTTGGCATCGACTCACCTCACAAGCATGTCAAGGTCCCTCTGGATGGCATTCTTTCCCTCCAGCGTATCAACAGAACCACACAGCTTGGTGTCATTGGCAAACTTGCTGAGGGTGCACTCAGTCCCACTGTCCATGTCACCAACAAAGGTGTTAAACAAGACCGGTCCCAACACCGATCCCTGAGGGACACCACTCGTTACTGGTCTCCAGCCGGACATTGAACCGTTGACCACAACTCTTTGAGTGCGACCATCCAGCCAGTTCTTTATCCACCGAGTGGTCCACCTATCAAATTGGTGACACTCCAATTTGAAGACAAGGATGTCATGTGAGACAGTGTCGAACGCTTTGCACGAGTCAATGTAGATGACATCAACTGCTCCACCCCTGTCCATCAGTTCCATAGCCCCATCATAGAAGCCCACCAAATTGGTCAGGAAGGATTTCCCCTTAGTGAAGCCATGTTGGCTGTCACCAAGCACCTTGTTGTTTTGCATGTGCCCTAGCATGCCTTCCAGGAGAATCTGCTGCAAGATTTTTCCAGGCACTGATCCTGAGATACTAACACCTGATAATTTCAATGCTGACCTGGATAGTCCTCTTGACCTGGAGCTTATTCATCCAGAAAAGAAGCCTGATTTATATCCCCCAGATCCTCATGATAAATGGACAGCTGTAAAGGGAGAAGCGAGACGGGTAGGGGATACATGTATTGTGTGCTTTCCCTATGGTGTATGTGCTGGATCAAGACCCACGGTGAGAAGGTCTCTCGTATGCTCTTATCAGAAGTATTGGGCAGACTGTGGCAGGCCGTGGACCACATATACAACTCCTTTGATACAGTCTCTCTGTGATACTTATGTACTAGAAGTTGGTAAATATAAGTATGTCCATGTTTCTATCGTCCCTTGGCAACCTTTATAGATATTGCTGGCCACTTCTTCCGACGTAGGCTGGCCGCCTGTGTCGGAATGAGTGTGCATTTTGATCAGTATAAAAGCCCAAGCATCATGCCATGTGAGTGAGGCAGAGCCTCTGCGGGGACACCCGCTAAGGTTGAGCCTGCCACCTCGCACTGCGATGATGCTTCTCGGAGCTGGTTTCCTGATAGTCTTCACAAGGTCCTTGTGCCATGCTCTGCATGTGGGACCGCGTAGTGGGAGCAATGATTGTCTGGATTTTGTGTTTCAAATATTGTAGTTGTGTGCAGTGTGTTTGTGGGATCCCATACATGCATGTGTGTGCGTGTGTGATGAGGGCAGACAGTGTTCTGTGTATTTTTTGTTGTCAGGTTCATGTAAATGTTTGTAACGGGTAGCAGTTTAACTTTTCAGACAAGAAAGGGTTAGTGCAAAAGTGCTGTTGCCGGCAGGTATTTGTGGTTGCTGCTGAGCACACAGGCTTTTATAGCTGCTGCCAAGAAAAAAAAAAAGAAATAAAAAAATTATTTAATAAGAGTTCAGTACCTATGTTCAGAAGAAGCTGCCCTCCAATTCGGCTCCCAGTGCTCCCCCGGTGGAACGGCCAGGATGGACACTGGAACCGTGGAGTGATGAAGGAAAATAAAACAAAAAAAACCCCAAAAACAACAACACCAAAACAAAACAAGAAACAAAGCTCTTGGTCTATTGAAGTATTGGGGCAGTTTGTAGAGACACCACAAACAAAGCCTAAAGAGCGCCTGCAACATGCTGAGTACATCTTTAGTGTGTTTAAAGTAACCTGGGGGTGAATCCAAGACTTGGAATGAACAGATAGATCTGTCGAACCAAGAACTGCTAACTGAAAAAGCGAGAGGGGTAATGCAACCACAAGCTTTACCAGCTGTCACCCAAGCAGCATCAAGCTGGCAGAGAAAAAAAAAACAAGAAAAAAAGGGTAATGATGCAGCAAACTCCTTGACTGTTAACACTGTGCAGTTTATTTCTGCAGTTGCTTCACATTCCTTTTTCATCAGAATGCTTCTGCTTTAAGGAATAAATTTAACATGTCTCCTTCTCAAGAACTGATAACCTGGGGGAGGGTGTATATTTGTGTCCTCCTACCTACAGGTCCATGGCGGCTGCCTGCAAAGTTTGTCAAGCCTTGCCCTGAGCTGGACAGACGAGTGGAAGAACCCGATGCATCAGCTACAGGAGCTGACCGTGAATATCCCAAGCAAAATGAGATAGAGGAAGAGAAAAACGAATTATTGCAAAACATCACTTGGGGGCAACTGAAAAGTAGCAGCTTGAACATGTGAGCTTGTAAATTATTAGAAGCTGTGATTTCGTGTATAAAACCACCTGTATTTACTAGCCAGTTGATAATAAGAAACTACACCTTGTATTATATGGATTTGTCACTTGCAAAAGAGATGTTAGAGCATGCAAATTTGCAGCAGCTGCTAGAAAATGCTAAGGCAAAAGCTAGAAAGATTCTAAGATGATAAAGCAGATAATGGAACAAATTAAGAGGGTGGGAGAACTCCACTGGTAAGAAATTTCTTTGGTTAGTCGCTCGCTGCCATCAGCATCTTCAACATGCATGCTGCACCCTGCAGTAGTTACTCTGCTAATGTAAATCTGTGTGTGCTTTGCTGTAGTAGTGACTTGTTACTGGATGAAGCAAGTGAAACTGCACCGACACCGAGGTGCAAGGACTGAGGTTGGCCAGATGCCTGCTACCACAGTTAAGGGCAAGACTGGGTGTCATGGGTTCAGCCGTGGCAGTCATTTTTCTCCTTCTTGTAGCTGGTGCAGTGCTGTGTTTTGACTTCTGGGCTGGGAACAGTTGCTTGATAGCGAGTATGTTTTGGGAGTGTTTTTATTCAAGGCTTTTTCTGAGCACATGCTCCAGCCAGGTGGAGGAGGGGAGGCCGGGATGAAGGAAAGACAGGACACCTGTCCCAGGCTAGCCAATGAGGTATTCCATACCATAGCACGTGATGTCCAGGATGCATACTGGGAGAGAGAGAGCTGGAAGGGTGGAGTTCTGGAGGAAAATGGGGGAGGGAGCACGCGGTGCTCGGCTGGGCAGGGTGGAGTGAGTTATGGGTCAGTGGCTGGTGGGGTGTTGTATTCTTTTCGCTTGTTATTGGCTGTGTCATTATTATTGTGTTATGCCTTAGCTATTAAACCGTTCTTATCTCAATCCGTGGGGGCTACATTCCTTGGATTCTCCTTCCTAACTCTCCGGGAGTTCGGGGACTTGGTTTAAACCACGACACTGGGTTGGCCTCTGTGTTTGCCACCGAGAACCTTTAGCTCCGCTGTTGGCTGCAACCCAGCAGGCATGGATGGGTGGAGACACATGCCATGCCAGACCTTGATGTGAGGGATGGCCTCCTGTGTTATCAGAGAGACATTGAGGAGAAAAAGGGCAGGCCCAGCAGCCTGTGGTTGGCATAGGTAGGAGATATGACCTAGTCCAAATCCTCTGCTCTAGTAGGGTCATCTAAAGTAGGTACTGAAAGTAGACTAAAAAAAAAGGAAAAAAAAAGGGGGAATGCAAAGGATTTTCTCCACGGATAGTTAGCAAAAGCGCAATTTTTACTAAATTCTTTAAATTTGTCTAGTTTTGATTCTCTTTCCGCAGTACCGCGATTGCGACATCTGATGAACGATTCCTTGCCCAATCCGCTGGTTCTATATAAAGACCTACAATGATAACAAGTGGAAAGGACTAGTGCCATTGCTGACATGGGGTCAAGGACATGGCTGTGTACAGCTATCGACAGAACCATACTGGCTGCCAGAGAAATGTATAAAGCCCCAGAACTCAACAATGTAGGGGAACGGCAATGACAGAAATCTGTGTAATATCTGTCCTATTATGTTTGACCATGGCTAATGGACAAGTATACTGGGCACATCTGTTAAATCCCCATATTCTGACCTGTTATATGGTGCGTAGGATTCACTGGTATGCAGCATGGTATAAAGGTTCAAGTGAATTCAAATCAGACTAGTCTTAATGAAATAATGCAGCCTAGAGTAGTGGGTGGTTATGTGTCCTGGGTTCAGCAGTAGCAGTCATTTTTTTTATTTTTATTTTTTTTTTCTCCTTGGTAGCTGGTGCAGCACTGTCTTTTGACTTTTGGGCTGGGAATGGTGTTGATAGCATGTATGTTTTGAGTTACTGCTCAAATATTTGGATTTTGTGAGTCTCATGCTCTGCCAGGGAAGGAGGGGAGGCCGGGAGGAAGCAGAGACAGGACACCCGATCCAAACTAGCCAAAGAGGTATTCCATACCACAGCACGTCATGCCCAGGGAGGTAACTGGGAGTTGGGCAAAAGGGCTCGGGCTTGCTCTCTTCTGTGTCGGGCTCGTTCCAGCGGGTGGTATCTTGTTCTCTCCTCTTGTTTATTTCCTCTATCGTTTTTATTAGTGGTAGCAGTAGTGATTTGCGTTATACCTTAGTTACTGGACTGCTCTTGTCACATCCTTGGTTCTCCTCACCATCCCTCCAGGAGCGGTGAAGGCTGGGGTGGGTGGTTCTGAGAGGGAGACTGAGGTTGGGTTTTAAACCACGACATTTCTTTTTGACGCGCAACGTGGGGCACAAGGGATTGAGATAACAACAGATCTGACCGGATTTATAGTCACTCGTCACAGTGCTGATTTATTGGCTCTCAAAATTGTTTCTCTTGATCTCACAGCTTCAGAATCTTGTAAATTTCTTAGGGCATGTATTTGCTGTGTTAGTGTTTATCAAGTGTGGGGCTTGGGCTAAGGTTCTTGTCTCATTGTACTTTATGTTAATGACTTGTAATACAATAGAAGCATTGATCATGAAACTGATCTGGTTTATATTCCCGGTGTGGTCACCACTTTTATACTTTGGGAGGTATATATTAGAAGTGTTTAGCAATTACAAATCTTTTTTCTCCTCGGGTGGTCAACATGTGAAGGAGACATACTTTTACCATCCCAATGCCCTCCCCAGACTTTTTACAGCATCATTTGAGAGTTTTGAAGTTTTTGAATGGCCTTTTAATACTGTTGAGACTTGTATGCTGATTGTGATGGGGATCACCATAGTAGCACGCATACAGAGTGTGTTTTGCCCACAATCATTTCGTCTGATCTCAAGAGTTAAGCAGAGTCCTGTTTGGGCCTTTTCTGAGGTTAAACTACGACACAGGAGGACCAAGAGATATTCCCCGAGGCTGGACAGCCATGAGTGGAAGGGTGTGTGGGATAGTATGGGCAAGTAGGTCAGTGGGCCCCTCCAGTACTTTGGAATTTCACTTCTGAACAAGTGCAAAACCCGGAAGAATTAGTAAAACAACTAAATGAGTTGTGCTGTTGTTCTGGCCATACCAGAGATGGACAAATCATGGCAACGTGCTGGGGCTTGGCCTATGTCTACAGGGCCTTGTTTAACACTATCCAGTACCTTCAAAAGGAAAAAAATGTCCTTGGATCTGAGGGCAAAGAAACAGTCAGCGCAGCTGCTCCAGCTCCAAGCACAGGAGCTACACCACCCCCAGCGACAAGTACAGTCACTACCCAAACTTCAGCTGCAACAGACAGTGCAACTACCCCAGTGACAAGTACAGCAGCTATTCAAACCTCAACTGCAACAGACAGAGCAGCTACTCCAGCTCCAAGCAGAGCAGCTACATCACCCCCAGCAACAAGTACAGTCGCTACTCAAACCACAGTGATAATCACTGCAGCTGAACCAGAGGACCAATTCATACCAATATCGGTTGCTCCTGTAAGCAAGAAAAAAAAACAAAAGAGAGGCAAGAAGGGTGAGGCAAGATGAAAAAACAACATATTCACCACCTGGTCTAGCATTTGATCAGGAGTCATCATCACATGACGAAGAAGAAGAAGAGGTGACTTCTCGACCTCAGACCTCAACTGAGCTGTGGAATATGCGAAAAGGTTTCACCCGTCAACCAGGGGAGCACATCATCACCTGGTTGCTCTGATGCTGGGATAATGGGGCCGATGGTCATGAACTAGCAGGTACAGAAGCCAAGAAGCTGGGATCACTTGCTAGAGAAGGGGGAATTGACAAAGCAATTGCAAGAAAGAAAAAGTCCCTCAGTCTTTTGAGGCGGCTTTTGGCAGCTGTGAAAGAAAGGTTTCCATACAAGGACGATGTTATGAGTTGTTCGGCCAAGTGGACTACTTTAGACAAAGGCATCCACTCTCTGAGGGAATCAGCCATCGTAGAGATGATCTATCACATCAAGCCAAATAATGGGGATATACCCATAGACCCAGGTGAAGTCGAATGTACACGACCCATGTGGTGAAAACTTACACAAAATGCACCGTCATCATATGCCCATTCATTGGCAACAGTAACCTAGAATGACATAGTACCACTAACAGTGGATGAACTGATTCATAAACTCCGAGAGTTCGAAGACAATCTCACCCCTTCCATCATCTCAGCTGTGGAAAAATTGTCCAAGGATCTCAGACAACTGAGGGATGAGCTATCTGATTTATCTAGCTCCTCACGTGTGCCAACACACGTCTCAGCTTTTTACAAAAGGCGTCCTATTTTTCGAGAGAGAAAATATAGAAGGTACACACCACGGGCCACCCTATGGTTTTACCTGCGGGATCATGGAGAAGACATGATGAAATGGGATGGAAAACCTACTTCAGTTTTGGAGGAACATGTGGGTGAATTGGAGAGGGGAGCAAAGGCCAAGACTGATCTTCCCAAGAGAGCTGCGGCTTCAGTCTCTGTTGATCAGGTTACCAGATGGAGCGTAAGAGCTGATTTTACTTTGGCTCCTGTGATAAAGAGGAATAATCCCTTTCAACACGACTTAAGCATCCAACATTGTGATGACGATGACTATTAGAGGGGCCCTGCCTCAAGCCAGGTGGAGGTAGGGGACAATCGCATTTACTGGACTGTGTGGATCAGATGGCCTGGCACATCAGTCCCACACAAGTATAAGGCTCTAGTAGATACCGGTGCACAGTGTACCCTGATGCCATCGAACTGTCAAGGGATGGAATCCGTCTATATTTTTGGAGTGACAGGAGGATCCTAAGAGTTGACTGTACTGGAAGCTGAAATCAGCCTGACTGGGAGGAAACGGCAAAAGTACCCCATTGTGACTGGTCCAGAGGCTCCATGCATCCTCAGCATAGACTACCTCAGGAGAGGGTACTTCAAAGACCCAAAAGGCTACCGATGGGTTTTTGGTATTGCTGCTTTGGAGACTGAGGAAATTGAGCAGCTGTCCACCTTGCCTGGTCTCTCAGAGGATCCTTCTGTTGTGGGGTTGCTGAAAGTCAAAGAATAAGTGCCAATCGCGACCACAACAGTGCACCGGCGGCAATATCGCACCAACCGAGACTCCCTGATTCCCATCCATAAGCTGATATGTAGACTGGAGAGTCAGGGAGTGATCAACAGGACCCGCTCACCCTTTAATAGCCCCATATGGCCAGTGCGAAAGTCTAATGGAGAGTGGAGACTAACAGTAGACTATCATGGCCAGAATGAAGTTACACCACCACTGAGTGCTGCTGTTCTGGACATGCTGGAACTCCAATATGAATCAGAGTCAAAGGCAGCCAAATGGTATGCCACGACTGATATTGTGAAGAAAATTACTTTTGATTCGTGTCAGTTATTTAGGGGTAAAAAGATTAATAAGATTGTAATCACAAGTATGTAATTCCTAAATAAGGATATATAGGCATATGGAACTAAGCCTTATGCTAACCGCAGATGTGGAACTAAGTCTTATGCTAACTGCAGATATCCAGCAATGTAGACAATGCCTGTGCAAGCTTAGCACTACTGCAAAGATATGGTTCGCTGCTTAAAGGTCATGGAATGAGGAAGAAGATTGAGGAACCTTCAAGAAGACAGAATAAGACCCCTAGCAACAGGATGACACAGACTCAAACGATACCATGAAAGGACACGTATACAGGATGTGGACCGGATACAAGAGTGTATAAAAGGATGGAAACCAGGAGAATATTCATGCATTGTTGGTGGAGCGGAGACTCCCCTGCGCACCCAGCGCTGCTTTGCTTATTGTCTCTCAAATTATTAATCATTTGTAAATAAAGTTAATTTGGATAAAGCCCTGTTTATGGGAAATTTTTATAACGATTTTGCCAATGCATTTTTCTCAATTCCTTTGGCAGCAGAGTGCTGGCCACAGTTCGCTTTTACTTGGAGGGGTGTCCAGTTCGCTTGGAACTGACTGCCCCAGGGGTGGAAACACAGCCCTACCATCTGCCATGGACAGATGTGATCAACAAGATAACAGCAATGTCTCCACCAACTGATAAGAAAGAAACAGAAGCTTTCTTGGGTGCTGTGGGTTTCTGGAGAATGCACATCCCAAATTACAGGTCGATTGTAAGCCCTATCTACAATATGACCTGGAAGAAAAATGGTTTTAAGTGGGGCCCTGAGCAACAACAAGCCTTTGAGCAAATTAAACAAGAGATAGTTCATGCAGTGGCCCTTGGACCAGTTTGGACCGGCCCAGATGTAAAAAATGTACTGTACACCACAGCTGGGGAGAATGGTCCTACCTGGAGCCTCTGGCAGAAAACTCCAGGGGAGACTCGAGATCAACCCCTTGGCTTTTGGAATCTGGGATACAAAGGATCTGAGGCCAGCTATACCCCAACGGAGAAAGAGATACTGGCAGCCTATGGAGGGGTTCGAGCTGCTTCAAAAGTGATTGGCACTGAAGCACAGCTCCTCCTGGCACCTTGCTTGCCCGTGCTGGGATGGATGTTCAAAAGCAGGGTCTCCTCCACACATCATGCAACTGATGCTACTTGGAGTAAATGGGCTGCACTAATTACACAATGAGCTCGAATAGGAAATCCCAGTCATCCAGGGATTCTAGAAGTCATCATGGACTGGCCAGAGGGCAAAGTTTTTGCAATGTCACCAGAGGAGGACGTGATGCGTGCTGAAGAGGCACCACCATATAATAAATTATCAGAAAGTGAAAAGCAGTATGCCTTGTTTACTGATGGGTCCTGCTGTATTTTGGGAAAGCATCAGAGATAGAAGGCAGCCCTATGGAGTCCTCAACAACAAGTTACAGAAACTGCTGAAGGAGAGGGTGAATCGAGTCAGTTCACCGAGGTGAAAGCCATCCAGCTGGCCCTGGACATTGCTGAGCGAGAAAGGTGGCCAGTACTCTACCTTTATACTGACTCATGGATGGTGGCAAATGCCCTGTGGGGGTGGTTGCAGCAATGGAAGCAGAGCAACTGGCAACACAGAGGTAAACCCATGTGGGCTGCTGCACTGTGGCAAGATATTGTTGCCTGGGTGCAGAAGCTGGTGGTGAGGGTATGCCATATAGAAGCCCATGTACCTAAGAGTCAGGCCACTGAGGAACACCAAACAACCAGCAAGTGGATAATGTTGCTAAGATAGAAGTGGCTCAGATGGACTTCGATTGGCAACATAAAGGTGAAGTATTTTTGGCCCGGTGGGCCCATGACACTTCATGCCATCAGGGCAGAGATGCAACGTACAAATGGGCTCATGATCGAGGGATGGATTTAACAACGGACACTATTGCCCAGGTTATTCATGACTGTGAAACATGTGCTGCAATTTAACAAGCTAAACGGTTAAAGCCTCTTTGGTATGGATGACGATGGCTGAAGTACAAATATGGGGAAGCCTGGCAAATTGACTGTATCACACTCCCACCAACCGTCCAAGGCAAGCGCTATGTGCTTACCATGGTGGAAGCAACCACTGGATGGCCGGAAACATATGCTGTGCCCCATGCCACTGGCCAGAACACTATCCTGGGCCTTGAGAAACGAGTCTTTTGGCGACACAGCACCCCAGAGAGAACTGAGTCAGACAATGGGACTCATTTTCGGAACAACCTTATAGGCACTTGGGCCAAAGAACATGGCATTGAGTGGGTATATCACATCCCCTACCATGCACCAGCCTCTGGGAAAATTGAACAGTACAATGGGCTGTTAAAAACTACACTGAGAGCAATGGGTGGGGGAACTTTCAAGCATTGGGATACACACTTACCAAAGGGCACCTGGTTGGTCAACACCAGAGGATCTGCCAACAGGGCTGGCCCAGCCCAGTCAGAACTTTTACATATTGTAGAGGGGGACAAAGTTCCAGTGGTGCACATCAAGAATTTGCTTGGGAAAACAGTCTGTTTCAGGTAAAGGAAAACCCACTCGTGGGATTGGTTTTGCTCAGGGACATGGATATACTTGGTGGGTAATGTGGGAAGATGGAGAAGTCCGATCCTCAAGGGGATTTGAATTTAGGGGAAAACAGCCAGTGAACTTAATTATATGCTGTTGCCTGCTGTGTAATACTTTTATAGCCCATCAACTAGATATCTTCAGGTCACCAGCGACTGGCCTTGACTTCCCTCTAAGCATCATCCCAACAGAGAATGAACTTTGGTAGAACCAGACGAGTTCTGCAGTAAAGGAATGATCAGCATTGACAGGCAACGATCCAGCACTGCACACAGCCTCTCCTGCTGCAAAAGACTATTACAAGGGATGGAACCTAACATCATGGACCGAATGGACTCAGCAGCATTATAGGGACTGGTCCATGTACTAAGAAATTATTTCTTTCTCTCTGTGTGGGTGTATGCAGATATATATATATATATAAGTGATGTGTCCTGGGTTCAGCAATAGCAGTCATTTTTTCTCCTTCTTGGTAGCTGGTACAGTGCTGTGTTTTGACTTTCAGGATGGGAACGGTGCTGATAGCAGCGATGTTTTGAATTACTGCTCAATTGTTTACTTTGGCCAAGGACTTTCTGAGCCTCACGCTCTGCCAGGTAAGGAGGGGAGGCCGGGAGGACGGAGAGACAGGACACCTGACCCAGGCTAGCCAAAGAGGTATTCCATACCACAGCACATCATGCCCAGGATGTAACTGAGAGTTACCCAGAAGGGCTGGGTCTCTGGGGGGATGGAGGAGTTATCGGTTGGTGCTCGGTCGGGCAGGGTGGGGTGAGTTATGGGTCGGTGGCTGGTGAGGTGTTGTATTCTCTTCACTTGTCATTGTCTTTATCATTATTATTTGTAGTAGTAGTAGCAGTAGTGATTTATGTTATACCTTGGCTATTAAACTGTGCTTATCTCAACCCGTGGGGGCTACATTCTTTGGATTCTCCTTCCTAACTCTCCGGGAGTTGGGGGAGCAAGGGAGGGAGTGACTGAACGAGCTGTGCAGCTTAAACACAACAGCGATGGTATATTGAAAATGTGGGATTTGAGCATGACGTGAAGGGTATGGAATAAGGGGTGGATACTGTCCTGGGTTCAGCAGTAGCAGTAATTTTTTTTAAATTTTTTTTCTCTTTCTTTGTAGCTGGTACAGTGCTGTGTTTTGACTTAAGCCTGGGAACGGTGGTGATAGCATGTATGTTTTGAGGTACTGCTCAAATGTTTGGTTTGTCCAAGGACTTTGTGAGTCTCATGCTCTGCCAGGGAAAGAGGGGAGGCCGGGAGGAAGCAGAGACAGGACACCCGATCCAAACTAGCCAAAGAGGTATTCCATACCACAGCACGTCATGGCCGGGGTGGTAATTGGGAGTTTAGCGGAAGGGCTCGGACTTGCTCTCTTCTGGGTCGGGCTTGTTCCAGCGGGTGGTATTGTATTCTCTCCTCTTGTGTTGGGGGTCGAGCATGGGCGCTTGAATAGGCCTACAGCAAGCTGTGAGAAAGTGAACTTATGACCCCAGTTTAAAAGAAGAAGAAGTGTCAAGATCAGCAAAACAGGAATGCAATAACAGGATGCCAGTAATTGCAAAAGCATGATGTAACGCTAAGATGAAGGGAAGGTGGGAAACCAATCAGGAGAGGTAAAGGGGAGCGTGTATCCCTCGTGGGCAAAGCGAAGCAGCCAATCAAGTAATGCGTGATCGCGTGTAAGACAGTATATTAAGAGCAGCCTTGTAATCAATAAACGGAGCATTTTGTGAACCTACATCGTATCGGTGTTTTCTCCCCTCCACCTGGCCGCGGCATTCTGGTGACCCCGACGTGATACCAGGAGAGAGAGAGACCGCGGACGAGAGAAGGTGGAGATCCCGGCTGCCCGAGAGAGGCAGGCTGCCCGAGAGAGGCAGGAAAGGAGCTCAAATTACGTGGCCACGGCTGACCGGTGAGTCAGGCAGACTGCGGTCTGGTTCGGGATGGGTTTCGCTGTATCAGCGATAGAAAAGGCTACGATAGAAGTGTAGTGAAGAAAACAGGGTACTCGATACCCCAACAGGAACTTGTGGACTTTTTATTTTGGTGCCGACGAAGGGGGTTGTTAGAAAATACGGGACAGTTATTCTCCAAAGATCAATGGCGTAAGATAGGGGAGAATTGTGGGAGTTGGTGAAGCTTTTAATCTCGAGACTTGGGAGAAAATTACTAAGGAAGAAGCCCCTGATTTATGGATGTTTTCAGTCCATCCTAAGGTGAAGGGAGCAACCCTTAAAGAGACAGACCTAAAGTTAATGTTGAAATGGTCGAAGACACGTTACCCAGAGATTTATGAGTCTACCGGATTTGAGATACCCTTGTGGAATGGGGCAGGAGTTAAGCTGTGGAATGCAGCCACGAAAGGCAATGATGCTGTGAAAAGTTTGTTAGTCATTTGGAGAACTGTTTTAGAGATGTTAAAGTAAAAAAAAAAATGAGATCATGGAAACCAGTGCCCCCCCCCCCCCCCCCCCCCGAATCTCCGCAGGTTGCCACTACGGCTGCGAAGATTGATGTCGGGGATGAAGATGATCCTTTCGACCTGAGCCCTATTGACCCTGAGAAGGAGCCTGTGCACATTCATCAGTTTGCTGTTGCTGCTCCTGAGATTCTGACACCTGATAATGCCGATGCTGACCTGGATGGTGCTTTTGACCTGGAGCCTATTCATCCAGAAAAGAAGCCTGATTTATATCCCCCAGATCCTCGTGATAAATGGGCAGCTGTAAAGGGAGAAGTGAGATGGGTGGGTGTCATGGTTTGAGCACGTTTTGAGGGTGTTTTTTGTTCAAGGTTTTTTCCAGCCAGGTGGAGGAGGGGAGTCCGGGAGGAAGGAGAGACAGGACACCTGATCCAGGCTAGTCAATGAGGTATTCCATACCATAGCACGTGATGCCCAGGATGCATACTGGGAAAGAGAAGGCTGGAGGGGGGAGCTCTGGAGAAAAATGGAGGAGGGAGCACATGGTGCTCGGCCAGGCAGGGTGGAGTGAGTTATGGGTCGGTGGCTGGTGGGGTGTTGTATTCTTTTCACTTGCTGCTTGCTGTATCATTATTATTTGTAGTAGTAAATGGCAGTAGGGGTTTTGTGTTATGCCTTAGCAATTAAACCGTTCTTATCTCAATCCGTGGGGGCTACATTCTTTGGATTCTCCTTCCTAACTCTCCAGGAGTTGGGGGACTTGGTTTAAACCACGACATTTTTTGGCGCCCAACGTGGGGCCCGAGGGTTTGAGATAAGAACAGATCTGAGCGGATTTATGGTCTCTTGCCACAATGCTGATTTATTGGCTCTTAGAGGTTTTTCTCTGGATCTCGCTGTTTCGGGATTTTGCCGGGTACTTTGTGTATGGATTGGATGTGTTTGAGGCTTGGGCTAAAGCTTTTGTTTCACTGTACTTTGTTTCGGAGGCTTGTAATACGGTGGGGCTCCGGCAGCAGGGGGGGATGAACGTGGCCGTGGACTTGGACTTGTACCAAGCCGTCCTGCTGCTCTTCGCCGTCCTTGTCCTTATCCTCGTCGTCGTCTGCGTGAGGCTGCGTGAAGCCAGGAAGGAGCGGCCCCGGGAGCTGCTGGCAGCTGAGGCTGCCAGGGAGAGCGGCACGGGGAGCCAAACGGCTGTGGCAGAGCAGCGGGAGCAGGTGGGGGAGGAGCGGAGCAGGGCGGTAGCTGAGCAGCGGGATCAGGCAGCAGGGGGGGGTGAGTCCCGCGGCCGTTCCCGACCCTCTGACGGCCGAGAGTGTCCCCCGGAAGTCGCCCGCCGAGCCCCAGCAGGATGCAGGAGACTACGCAGCACTTCCCAGCAAGGCAGTGGAGGAACCGAGTCCTGCTGCCGTTCCGAACCCCGCAGCGGCCGAGAAAATTCCCCAGAAGTCACCCGCCGAGCCCCAGCAGGAGGCAGGAGACCACGCAGCATTTCCCAGCAAGGCAGAGGAGGAAGATCCAGACTTGGGAGAAGAGAAGCTGGTGGTGGGAGAACTGGCAAGCACGGCAGCTACATCAGCCCCAGTGACAAGTGCAGCAGCATCATCTGAGAGTTCTGATGGTTTTGAATGGCTTTTGGGTGCCCTTGGGACCTGCCTGCTGATTGTAATGGTGATCGGCATGTTGGCACACACACAGAGTGTGTTCTACCCACAGCCATTTTGTCTGATCCCAAAAGTTAAGCAGAGTCAGGTTTGGGTCTTGTCTAGGGTTAGACAAGGATACAGGAGCACCAGGAGACTGTCCCCAAGGCTGGACAGTCATGAGTGGCAGGGCATGTGGGACAGTATGGCCAGGTATCTGATCCACTGGGCCCCTCCAGTGCTTTGGAAGCATTGGAAGTGGAAGGCAGCTGTATGGAGTCCCCAACAGCAAGCTGTATAACTGCTGAAGGGGACAGTGAATGATTTTGAGCCTGGTGGGCCCAGATACTTCAGGCCATCATTCCGGAGATGCAACATAGAGATGTCTCATGATCGAGGGGTGGACTTAAGAGTGATGGTGTATTGAAAATGTGGGATCTGGGCATGACGTGAATGGTATGGAATAAGGGGTGGATAATGTCATGGTTTGAGCATGTTTTGAGGGTGTTTTTTGTTCAAGGTTTTTTCCAGCCAGGTGGAGGAGGGGAGTCCGGGAGGAAGGAGAGACAGGACACCTGATCCAGGCTAGTCAATGAGGTATTCCATACCATAGCACGTGATGCCCAGGATGCATACTGGGAAAGAGAAGGCTGGAGGGGGGAGCTCTGGAGAAAAATGGAGGAGGGAGCACATGGTGCTCGGCCAGGCAGGGTGGAGTGAGTTATGGGTCGGTGGCTGGTGGGGTGTTGTATTCTTTTCACTTGCTGCTTGCTGTATCATTATTATTTGTAGTAGTAAATGGCAGTAGGGGTTTTGTGTTATGCCTTAGCAATTAAACCGTTCTTATCTCAATCCGTGGGGGCTACATTCTTTGGATTCTCCTTCCTAACTCTCCAGGAGTTGGGGGACTTGGTTTAAACCACGACAGTGGGGGATGCAGATGTATTGCACGGTTTCCTTGTGGTGTATATGCTGGTTCAAAACCCGCAGTGGGAAAATCTCTTGTATGCTCTTATCAGGGGTATCGGGCAGAATGTGTCAGACCGTGGAGTTGGGACCCCATATACAACTCCTTTGATACAGTCTCTCTGTGATACTCGTACTAGAAGTTGGGAAATATAAGTATGTCCATGTTTCTATCTACCCTTGGAAAACTTTATAGATATTGCTGGCAACTTCTTCCAACATAGGCTGGCCACCTGTGTCGGAACGAGTGTGCATTTTGGTCAGTATAAAAGCCCAAGCCTCATGCGATGTGAGGGAGGCAGAGCCTCTGCGGGGATGCCTGCTAAGGTTGAGCCTGCCACCTCGCACAGCAATGATGCTTCTCGGAGCTGGTTTCCTGATAGTCTTTACAGGGTCCTTGTGCCACATCCTGTATGTGGGACTGTGCAGTGGGAGCAATGATTGTCTGGATTTTGTGTTTCAAATATTGTAGTTGTGTGGAGTGTGTATGTGGGATCCCATGTGCATATATGTGTGTCTGTGTGTGTGTGTGATGAGGGCAGACAGTGTTCTGTATATTTTTTGTTGTCAGGTTCATGTAAAAGTTTTAACAGGTAGCAGTTTAACCTTTCGGGCAAGAAAAGGTTAATGCAAAAGTGCAGTTGCCGATAGGCCGGTGGTTTTAGCTGCGACTTTGAAAAAAAAAAAAAAAAGGGTAATGATAACTCATTCTAGCTGTTATTAATGACTGTAGCTTTGATGTATATTGCTTCAAGCTTGTTTTCCAGACAATATGCATATGTAATCCAAAAACAAACAAACAAACAAACAAAAAACCAAAAAAAAAATCACTTGAGGGCAACTGAAAATTAACAGCTTGAATATGCGTGCCTGTAAAGTAGCTATTATTAGAGGTTGTGATTTTGCATATAAAACCACCTGTATTTACTAGCCAGTTGCTAATAAGAAACTATACCTTGTATTGTATGGAATTGTCACTTGTGAAAGAGATGTTAGAGCATGCAGATTTGCAGCAGCTGCTAGAAAATGCTAAGGCAAAAGCTAGAAAGATTCTAATATGATGGTAGTGTTATAAAGCAAGTAATGGAACAAATTAAGAGGGTGGGAGAACTCCACTGGTAAGAAGTTTCTTTGGTTAGTCCCTCGCTGCCATTAGCATCTTCAACATGCTGATGCACTCTGTAATATTTACTCTGCTAATGTAAATCTGTGTGTGCTTTGCTGTAGTAGTGACTTGTTACTGGGTTAAGCAGGTGAAACTCTGAGATTGACCAAATGCCTGCTACCACAGTCAAGGGCAAGACTGGGTTGGCCTCTGTGTCTGCAACCAAGAAGAACCTTTAGCTTTGCTGCTGGCTGCAACCAGCAGGCGTAGAGTGGTGGAGACACATGCCATGCCAGACCTTGATGTGAGGGATGGCCTCCGTTGTTATCAGAGAGCCATCCAGGGGGAAAAGAGCAGGCCCAGCTGTGTAAAGCTATCAACAGGACCATACTGACTGCCAGCGAAATACGTAAAGCCCCAAAACTCAACCACATAAAGAAACAGCAATGGTAGAAATCTTTGTAAAATCTTTGTAATATCTGTTTTATTATGTGTGACCATGGGTAATGGACAAGTATACTGAGCACATGTGTTAAATCCCCATTAGTCCATCCTGTTACATAGTGTGTAGGATTCACTGGTATGCCACATGTTACAAAGGTTCAAGTGACTTCAAATCAGACTAATCTTACTGAAATAATGCTACCTAGAGTAGTGGGTTGTTATGTTACACAAGTCAAGCAGTGATAGAGCAGACATACCAAATTGTAAAAAACCTTTAGTAAAACTAAAAAGGGGGAGATGTGGAGACAGTGTTCTCACAGGAGAATGAATATTTGGTACATGAGCTCTGAATAACTCCAAGGGATACAGCAAGACTGTGGAAGGCCCGAGGAAGCCTAAGCAAGCAAGATAAGAAGAAGCTGTAATTCACTGAGTTATGAGAACTGTGGACTGTTGGCAAGCGTTCGAGGTCAAGTTCTCACACCTGTGCTTAAACAATTATATGTTAGTCACTAAGGGTCTTCAAGACAAGTATCCAATAATGATATGCCAAATTGCTGTAGGTGTGTGTAAGCAATAGTATATAAGGAGTTAATGCTTTGTAATAAATGGCTTTTTGTCTGACCAAAAAAAAAAAAAAGGGGGAGTGTAACTCCTTGACTGTTAACACTGTACAGTTTACTTCTGCAGCTGCTTCACATCCCCTTTGCATTAGAATGCTTCTGGGCATGTGTTCTATGTATCTTTCTGATTATTCTGAATCTATTCACAATGAAAAAACTTACTGTAGAAACAAATCCTATAGACTCTTGGTTAAAATCGTTAGGAATAAGTAGTTGGTTAAGGAGTTTAATCATGATGTTTAGCGGACCAATAATGATTATGTTGTTAATTTTGTTTTTTGGACCTTGTTTGTTACAATGTATTATGCAACGCGTGCAGCAGATGACTAACGCTTTATTTGAAAAAAGAGGGGGAGATGTTGGGGGTCGAGCATGGGCGCTTGAATAGGCCTACAGCAAGCTGTGAGAAAGTGAACTTATGACCCCAGTTTAAAAGAAGAAGTGTCAAGATCAGCAAAACAGGAATGCAATAACAAGATGCCAGTAATTGCAGAAGCATGATGTAACGCTAAGCTGAAGCGAAGGTGTGAAACCAATCAGGAGAGGTAAAGGGGAGCGTGTATCCCTCGTGGGCAAAGCGAAGCAGCCAATCAAGTAATGCGTGATCGCGTGTAAGACAGTATATTAAGAGCAGCCTTGTAATCAATAAACGGAGCATTTTGTGAACCTACATCGTATCGGTGTTTTCTCCCCTCCACCTGGCCGCGGCACTCTTGTTTATTTCCTCTATCATTGTTTTCATTCGTGGTAGCAGTAGTGATTTGTGTTATACCTTAGTTACTGGACTGCTCTTGTCGCAGCCTGTGGGAGTTGCACTCCTTCAGTTCTCCTCCCCGTCCCTCCGGGAGCAGGGAGGGCGGGAGCGGGGGGTGGTGAGACAGAGACTGAGGTTGGGTTTTAAACCATGACATTATGCTACACAAGTCAAGCAGTGATAGAGAAAACACGCCAAATTGTAAAAAACTTTTAGTAAAACTAAAAAGCGGGAGATGTGGAGACAGTGTTCTCACAGGAGAATGAATATTTGGTACATGAACTCTGAATAACTCCAAGAGATAGAGCAAGGCCATGAGAGGTCCAACGAAGCTTAAGCAAGCAAGATAATAAGCTGGAATTCACCGAGTGATGAGAACCGTCGACTGTTGGCAAGCTTTCCAGGTCAAGTTCTCACACCTGTGCTTAAACAATTATATGTTAGTCTCTAAGGGTCTTCAAGACATGTATCCTCTCGTGATATACCAAATTGCTGTAGGTGTGTGTAAGCAATAGTATATAAGGAGTTAATGCTTTGCAATAAATGGTTTTTTGTCTGATCATATTGATCTCTGTCTGAGTCTATTCTGCAGCAGTGCCTGAAGGTAGTTGACATAGTTTCAGGTCTTCAGAACCTTCATACAAAATGTGTGAGAAAAGCAGAATGGAAAAACAGGACCTGGGGATGGGGAGTATCTGGGACTAGCAGATGGCTGGGATTGGAGCATTTAAACTAACTAATAAGTAGAAGGACAGGATGATTGCTATGTCTGTAATGTTAATTAAACTGGGAAAAGTAAATGACCCTTAAAGACCACCAACACATTTTTGTATGAATGAGGGAAACTTTCTGGAAAATGATGTAATATGCCCAGTGACCATATAAGGATGGCCTTTAGAGCAATACAGGGACACACGTTAGGAGGAGCTATTCCCCATGTCTCCCAGCGCCACAATAAAGTATACCTGCTTGTCAACTTGAAACTCTGTTGGTGAGTTTGTTCCCGGAGTTATCTCCGAATCACAGTACTATTCCCCACTAGTAACTCTATAAAGGAGACAGGTTTTACATCCAAAGTTTTGAAGTATTAAAATAATTTTAAATCACAAATGGAATAATAATGATTATTTTATGCTTGTGGAATATTTTGCGACTGTCTACTGTGGGCCATGTGCAACAACAGAAACTCAGATTGCTGTACATTATTCTTCAAATACTTATTTCCTCTGCAATTACTGAATTGCCATAGCTACATAAAAACACAGGATATCTGTCCTTTCTTGATCATCCAAGTATTTGCTTCTATTACGAGTCCTATTTACTAGTCAGTAGCTAGACCTTTAGTATAGATTTCAATAGGAAAGCACCAGGATAGGTAGTATGTGGCATTTCATGACATGGACTCATATCCTTGTTTATTACTACCAAGCTCTTTTTATCCCCCTGTTTGGTACTTTCCCAACCTGCACATACATAAAACGTTCAATCTCATTGGCCCCTGTAAAACTCTCCAGGTAAATAGTCCAATCACAATGGTGCAGACCCTCTCACAACTCCCACATCCTCTGGCTTCCAACTGAGATTCCTGCCACAACTACATCCTGGCCCATCCTCCCAAGGCTTTCTTGTTTATCTTCCCTGTCCTTCAATGTTCCAACTCCTTGCCCCAGGGCGTATCAAGGACCAAGGCCTCAGAGCTCATTCCCAAACTCTTTTTCATGCAAATCTTATCACCTTCACTCCCCACATCTCCCCCTTCTTTGTTTTGTATATTGACTATCAACACCTGCTTAAGGGCTCGATTAATAAGAAACTGCATAAATTAATAAAAGCTAACAAAACAAACACTCTTAATACATTTTTTCACTCTTGTTCCTAGTCTAGCAATTAAATAGTTAAAGAGCAGTTAACATTCTGCACTAACAATTGGTTTAAAACTATATAATGAAAATACAGATACATATCCATTTTTACAGATCTTAACAAATCAATTTCTTGCAGCTGTGTTCTTATACCCCCCAGCCATCCCACATGTCCACAGGATTTGAGGCTGCCATTGCTTCCAACAGCAGTCTGAAAGGACTGTGGCAAACTGTAAAAGGAGGTGTGGCAAACCGCAGGCACAGGGTGTCTTGTCCTGTTGTATTGGCTATAGATGTCCGCTTTTAGCTGAGCGGGAAACCACGCTAGGGTCAGTCCTCTTGTGATGAAGAGACAGAAGACAAAGCAGGATGAACCCATCATGCAGGGACTCAACAAGGTCCTTTATCTGTGGAAACACAAGCACACCCTTGTCCCAAGGTTATTAAAGGGAACGGGCCTTCCTATTGTTATAAAAATTTACCGCAAACCGGGTTTTGTCCCAATCGATTTTATTCACAATTGATTAGAAATTTAAGAGAGGCAATAAGCAAAACAGCGCTGGGTGCGCAGGGGATTCTCCGCTCCACCAGCAACGCACACCGGGATCTTTGGAGTACAGTCTCTTATACTTCTCAGTCTTGGGTTTTAGCCAATCCTGTTGTCTTCTTTACCCGAATGTCGACGTGGCCCCTTTCCTTTGTTCTTTTCTTGTTTGCTGGGGTCTTTCTCCGGTGAAGACGTTGTTGAATTTTCTTAGTAATGTATTAACAGAAAAATGCTTACAAGCTTAACGTAGTCTTAACATTTTGTTCTATACCTTATATGGTTATTTGCCTAGTACCCAAGTTTGCAACATCCTGTAACAAAATGTATCTCTTGGTTATCTAATCTCCTTAGGCCAGTCAAACCGTTAAACGGAAGTCCCCTTTGAAAAACAAAGCGATTGATTAGGAGAGATTATCCCCTTTGTTTCTCCTTATTGACAGGAGTACTTATGATAATCACGGTCACAAAGGAGGGCTGGTTTCACACAAAGTGCAATGGCGACAAGGACGCCTAAATTCCTGACACGAATCATTCCTGTATATCTCACAATTCCCCCCTTTTTGTTTAACTTATTGATTCGTATCTAATCTAATAACCGCCTTCTGAGCCGCGGATAATAATGGAGTCACCTTAATTTTTAATATCATCAGTGAGTGGGTTTCCCTCTTATTTGCCATTTCTGATTGCACGTTTTGCACGACCGTATGTATCAGTGTGTTGAAACATGGAATTATAAATGGAATAATTAATAATCCCCCAAATATTCCAAATACCACTATACCAACTTTAGTAATCCAGTCCCCATTGAAAAGTTGTCCCCAAGACCCTAGCCCTCCAAAATTGATTCCATTCCAGGTTTGTACTGGTACATGGGCTATTTATTTATTTTTTTTTTCCTTACAAGTTCACTTATCGCTTTTTCTTCATCATCTATTTGCAAACAGCAATCACTAAGATTAAATTTTCCACAGACCACTCCTTTTTGAGCCAACAGGTAATCTAAAACCACACGATTCTGATATATTGCAGTTTTCATTTTAGTATTCTGCTTTGCAATTAATCCTAATGCATTTTCTGTTTTATTTACTGCTATTTCTACCACAGCTTGTGACCTTATAATTCTATTCAACATACATATAGGAGTCCTGTATCCCCAGGATGCATCTTCGGCCCAAGTTGCCGAATCATAATAAGAGATTATTCATTCAGGTGGCCACTCATTGTCTTTCCATTTTGTAGCTCTCTTTTATATCGTTTTCTCCTTAATAAGAAGAAACTAGGTCTGATCGTTCCTAATATACATGATCCTGTCCAATTTTGGGGTAAAAATGTAGAGGTTATTTTACCACAGATTCAATAATATCCATTTGGAGTGGGCCAACTGTTTGGTATGTTAGTTCCATTAGTCCAGTTACTGAATTGTTGATTTATTTCTATGGGATTTCCCCATTTTTCCCAGTCTTTCCTTGCTCTCTTCCACATATAACCCCCTTCACAAAGTAAATTTCCTATTGGTTTTACACCATTTTCTAAATTTTGCCAACAACTTTTTCTGATTATAACCATTTGCAAGATCCATTGTTGTCTCCTTTTGTTTCCTTTTCGATTTTTCCAGATTGTAGAGTCGCTTATATTACTCTCCATTGCCTCCTAGGCCCATCTCTTTCCCTGGTTAGTTCCCCCACAAACATAGCAGTTAGTTACATTCAATGCTTTAGCTATATTTTCAGCAAGATTTACAAAGAGATTTTTAGCAACTGTGAGAATTTCATATTGGACTCCAGTTTCCATTTAATTATAGAAGGAATTGAATAATAAATGAAGTTGTATTGACTCTGTATATTTTTCTTTTATCTTAATACTAATAATCACACCTGGGTCTTCTCCAGTTCCATATATCTTAAGTCCAATTTTAGTTACTTGCTTCTATTTCCGATTTTTTTCAAATCTATGAGAGTTAAATTTATTGGATTGCAGGCATGGGTTGTACAGTTATTGTTTGTTTGCATTCTTGCTATTGAAGCTTGTAAAGTCTTACATTGATAATCACATCCCCAGCCTGCAGTATCCCAGCATACACAAGACCATCCTTTTCTTCCACAGAGGTGTGATGACTGATACCTAGCTGTTTGATTAGGTACATAATCAGGATTTATATGACATTGGTATCCACCTGGGCAAATATATTTTGGTTGGCTACTGTAGTGCCGCCTCCACTCTAAACTTCCACGATTAGTATCTAAATCCTCATCTATAATATCACATGCATCAAAAATCATTGGCATCAAAATATAATATGACATGCATCAAAAATCATTGGTACTCAAATTGGTTATAACTTCACTTATTCCAATTAATCTCCCTTCTTCTGAATTTGTTCTCATTTCTACCCAATACAAGGTTGGAAGTTCCTTTGGATCATAACACACAGTTTTGCTTGTTTTTCCTGACACAATTCATACTGGGTTTGATTATATATGCAACTGCCTATCTTTGTTCCTTTGCATTCATAAACATTGTGATATACCAAGGTTTTTGAGGTTATTCTCCCTCATCTAGTTGTGGTAATACATTCAACTACAGTTGTTGTGAAGGTTTTTTAAAAGCCACGGCACTTTCCCATATGGTTCCTATCAGAACCGACACCAAAAGAGGTCCGGTCAGGATCATAGTGCTCAGCGGTCACAGCCCCAGGGGTTGCAGCCCTCGGCAGACCTTTTCAGCTGCAGCACCGACTCCCTCCGGTCTTGCCCTCTCTGATAGGTTAAAGGTATATTCCCCGTCGGCTATTATGGCGGTAGTATTTCACCCACAACAACTGTTCCAACGAAGTGGTAATTTCACACTGAATGCAAAAAGAACTGTAATTGATTTCTCAAAAATTGTTCATGGTCTCCCCTACGAGTAATAATATGCTTCAAACAATTGGGACACTTGGCTCTAATATACTGATTCGGAGAAAACTCCAGGTACAAACTCACCAACAGAGTTTCAAGTTGACAAGCAGGTATTCTTTATTACGGCGCCGGGTGACATGGGGGATATCTCCTCCTTACGTGTGTCCCCGTATTGCTCTAAAGGCCATCCTTATATAGTCACTGGGAATATTACATCATTTCCAGAAAGTTTCCTGCATTCATACAAAAATGTGATGGTCGTCCCCAGCTTAATTAACATTACAGACATAGCAATCATCCTGTTCTTTTACTTATCAATAGGTTTTAACTGCTGCCATTCTGGCCATCAGCTAGTCCCAGGTGCTACCAACCCCCTGGTGGTTTTCCATTCTGTTTTTGTCACACCTTTTGTATTGAGGTTCTGAGGACCTGAAACTGCCTTCAGGCAAAACGGTTACTTTTCATTACAAAGCCAAACTTATCATTACTTTAGAACTTATTACATTTTGTGCCTCCTTGTTTCAATACAAATTGCAGTGTTTGCATATCGGAGGGCATGGACTAGTACTGGCCCTTATCCTATGGTTTCTTGAAATAATTTCAACTATATCTTCATTTCCCATATCAGATTTACAGGAGTCAATATGAATTCTCTCAGTTACTTATCCAAGTCCTCTAGAGGGTCAGCTTGGCGTCTCTGGGTTCAGTCACAACCTTCCATTCTTTTATGGGTCTTTTTACTCCAGACGTGTGTGTCCACCTTTTTTCAGCAGCTCTTATCCCCGTTTCTGTAGTTAAAAGAACAAGAAATGGTCCCTCACAACGAGGTGATAAACTCTCTTCTTTTCAGCTTTTTATTAGTATCCTGTCATTCTAGTTCTAATTCATTCACCAGAGCCGCCCCATGGCACTCCCCCCAGGGCAGTCTCACTTCCAGGGTCCAGACTCCCCATAGCACACACACAGATCCGGTTCCACAGAAGAGCCTACTCCCCCACCTCTGCTCAACATTCCTTCTCCACCAGTTTCAAGCAACCACTTTTTTTCATCCACTTTCCACGTTTCCTCCTTTACTCCCGGTCCACATTTATCCAACAGCCCTTCAGTCCCATATGTCAACATGTTTGTTTCCACTTGTTTGCCTACCCCGGCACCCATCCCATGCTCAAACACAGGAGCTACTCGAGCTCCCCTCCTTTCCCTTTGGTCTTCCTTAACTTTAAATATCTTTCCCCAGTATCACGATATGAACAACATCTCTTCAGCTTAGCTTTGAATTTTTTTTTTCTGTCCTTTTCCAAAGCCAAAATTTAGGGATCTGGCAGAGGTATATTAATTTTGCACTCTGTCACATCTGCATACATTACTTCATTTAATTTTCCTTGCCACCTCAAAAACAACATTAATTATAACAATGTATCATAATTCAAAGTTCCATTTTAGGTCATTTTTCCTGGTCTTCTAAAGTGTATGAAGGTCAGCATTGGTTACAATATTTTACCAACCTTTCCTTGTTTACAGAGGCCCCAGAAGACCCTCTCAGTTCTTTCCAATGTGCCAAAATGTAACCCAATGGGCTTTTCTTCAGAATTTCCTTGTCTTGACCGGCTCCCATTTCAGCCAATCTTTTACAGATCTCTATAGCTTCTCTTTCCCAGTGCTCTGCAAATGCACTTATGAAAATGAGAGCACCTACACACAAGTTGTATGATATTCTTAAGGGGGTCAGTACAATAATATTGCTGGGTTCTGAAGATCATCTCCCCTGTTGTTAGATCATAGTTTCGGTTACAGCAAAATTTCCTTTGCAATCATGCCTCTTCAAATTTTCTTTGATACTTTTTTACAAACCCTTTCCCAGTTTTCCTTTTTAACCTCCCAGAGGTCCTCCAGAACTTTTGTGGCTTTTTCCACAAAATAATCATTTTATTTCTGTTCTCAGAGAAATACCGATTGGGTATCTATAATTTCCGACCCGCCAGTGTTTCATAAGAAACCCAGAGCGATATCTGCCCCACTGGCTCTCTGCATGTCTGTAAAAGTGGAATCTGCACCGAGAGCACTGCCACAGTATCCAAGCAAAATGCCACAAGTCACATACATTTACACTCTCACAAGGCACACAGGGATTTTCTGAGCTACTTAATGGCTGTACACACACAAGAAGATACACAGGACAGAAAAACGCAGCGAGAGGGGCAGCCGGACACTCCCCCTCCCCCCTTTTCTAAGCTGCTCACCCAGACAGGACACACACAGGTTTATACAGAAAGGACAGCGGGAGGGGCAGCCAGGCCCCCGCTCACAGACAGGACACACAGGTCCAAAAAAAAAAATAGACGCTTTGTCCGTCTCCGGCCGCTCTCCTCGCGGAGACCGCGGACTGGGACTCCACATTCACTTCGTAGCTCTGCTACGTCTCAGTCACACAGAAACACAAACTCACACACGGGATCCCACACACTCACACTATGGTTCCGCCTAAACTTGGGATGTAGCGAAAACCTGAACTCGCCCGATCCGCTCCCAGGATCACTAGCAGCCGCTCTATTGGTTGACGAGCACCTCGCTTGCAAGCCCTACCTATCAAGGGGAATTTTGCTGTGCACCAGACGTCTCTGCGCGCCTTACCAGCAGCCCCAGGCCATGAGTCAGGCCGAATTTCCTCTTTAGTCCACACGTAATGGACCTTTTTTTTTTTTATTTTTCTCTCTCCCCCCATTGGAACTTTGCGGAGGGGTGCTAACGTTATTATTTCCTCCGCTTTGTCTAATTTCTCATTTTTCTGTGTCCTCATTTTACTTCTAGTATGGGCAGAAGGAGGGGAAGGAGGGGGAGCCGACGGGACGGAGTTAGGTGTTAATGGGAGGTAAGTATCCCCTTGTTCCTCTTCTGAATCCTGTCCCAGATACGGGGGTGGTAAATTATCTAGTGGCTCCCAAGATGGTCTGTTTGATTTCTCCCTTTTGGGTATTTTTTTCTTTTAGGGGGAACTACGAAACTTTCGCTGATGATCCCTTCCATAGAGCTGCATATTCACTTTCTTCCTGGCTAAATGGTGCTTTCCTATTCACATATAAATTTAAAGCTTGACATATCCAATCATCAAAAGACCCAAATATCGGCCAATACAAATGATCGGGTTGAATTTTTTCTTTTGTCCATACTTCCATACAGTAATGGATCATTTTTTCCTTACTTTTTCCTTCCTGGGACGGCCAAATGTCCCAGTACTTTATCATTAACCCCAGGGGACTGTCCGGTGGTATATCTGGTAGGTTGCTCCCTGCTTTATTCTTAGGATCTCTCCTTGGATCCATTCCTGGGTTAGAATTACGACTCTTATTCTGACCCATTGTCTTACTCCTGGGACCTCTACCTGGGACCCAGGGACGGGGACCTCTGCCTGGGCCCCCGGGACTGGGACCTCTACCTGGGACCCAGGGACGGGGACCTCTGCCTGGGCCCCTGGGACGGGGACATCTGCCTGGGCCCCAGGGACGGGGACCTCTGCCTGGGCCCCCGGGACTGGGACCTCTACCTGGGACCCAGGGACGGGGACCTCTGCCTGGGCCCCCGGGACTGGGACCTCTGCCTGGGCCCCAGGGACGGGGACCTCTGCCTGGGACCCAGAGACGGGGACCTCTGCCTGGGCCCCCGGGACTGGGACCTCTGCCTGGGCCCCAGGGACGGGGACCTCTGCCTGGGCCCCCGGGACTGGGACCTCTGCCTGGGGCCCCGGGAATGGGACCTCTGTCTAGGCCCCTTCCTTGGGTTAGAGTTGCAACCACTACTCTGACCCGTTTGCCGGGTGTATTCTCTTTCACTCAATTACTATCACTTCCCTCCTTCAGCGGCCAAGTCCCTCGCGGGAGTTTGGAAACGTGCCTAGAAGAGGTCCACACTCACTTCATGAATCCTGATAACCCAACCTGTATTCTTACAGATTCAGGGTATCTGGTTCATGTTTCACCACACACTCCATCTCTACCATTTGGTTTCCGTACTGGAACCCTGGTCCGAGAAAACCACGCAATGCAACTTTAGTTGCGTTCCACACAGACACACACACACCGGCTTTCCTCCCAACCGAACGATACTTACAGTCCGCTGTTCTCGTCCGGGTCTTCGTGCACAAGAATTACAGGAGGTTGTACTGCAGTTTTCAGGGAGCTCAATTCTTTTGCTTATTGTCTCTCTCTGTTCATTGATCTCGCAGAACTGCTCAGGACTAGAACCCCCTGAGCCACAAAGTGTGGGGCGCCTCCTCGTAAGAGCTATAGTCCCCAGCAGCCACACAGAGATCACGTTGGGGTCACCAATTTTGTTATAAAAATTTACCGCAAACCGGGTTTTGTCCCAATCGATTTTATTCACAATTGATTAGAAATTTAAGAGAGGCAATAAGCAAAACAGCACTGGGTGCGCAGGGGAGTCTCCGCTCCACCAGCAACGCACACCGGGATCTTTGGAGTACAGTCTTATACTTCTCAGTCTTGGGTTTTAGCCAATCCTGTTGTCTTCTTTACCCGAATGTCGACGTGGCCCCTTTCCTTTGTTCTTTTCTTGTTTGCTGGGGTCTTTCTCCAGTGAAGACGTTGTTGAATTTTCTTAGTAATGTATTAACAGAAAAATGCTTACAAGCTTAACGTAGTCTTAACATTTTGTTCTATACCTTATATGGTTATTGGCCTAGTACCCAAGTTTGCAACATCCTGTAACAAAATGTATCTCTTGGTTATCTAATCTCCTTAGGCCAGTCAAACCGTTAAACGGAAGTCCCCTTTGAAAAACAAAGCGATTGATTAGGAGAGATTATCCCCTTTGTTTCTCCTTATTGACAGGAGTACTTATGATAATCACGGTCACAAAGGAGGGCTGGTTTCACACAAAGTGCAATGGCGACAAGGACGCCTAAATTCCTGACACGAATCATTCCTGTATATCTCACAATTCCCCCCTTTTTGTTTAACTTATTGATTCGTATCTAATCTAATAACCGCCTTCTGAGCCGCGGATAATAATGGAGTCGCCTTAATTTTTAATATCATCAGTGAGTGGGTTTCCCTCTTATTTGCCATTTCTGATTGCACGTTTTGCACGACCGTATGTATCAGTGTGTTGAAACATGGAATTATAAATGGAATAATTAATAATCCCCCAAATATTCCCAATACCACTATACCAACTTTAGTAATCCAGTCCCCATTGAAAAGTTGTCCCCAAGACCCTAGCCCTCCAAAATTGATTCCATTCCAGGTTTGTACTGGTACATGGGCTATTTATTTATTTATTTTTTTTCCTTACAAGTTCACTTATCGCTTTTTCTTCATCATCTATTTGCAGTTCTTGTTTCAACCAATCTGTTCCTTCAAGTCCTGGATTTTCCCCCAGGTTACCTTAAGCACACTAAGCATGGCTCCTCCCATGCACCCAGTATGTTGCAGGCGCTCTTTAGGCTTTGTGTCCTCTCTGCAAACTGCCCCCAATACTTCAATAGATTGAGAGGATTTTGGGTTTTTTTTTTTAATTCACTCCACAGCTCTGATGCCCATCCTGGCCATTCCACTGGTGGAGCACTGGGAGCAGAATCGGAAGGCAGGTTCTTTTGAACATGGTTATTGTTGACGTGGGAGTCACGGACAATGCAGAGATGATCAATGTGATCAAGCGATTGTCATTTATTGAGCATCAGACATAGCCTTTTATACATAAATGTGCACTCTGGTTACATGATAATTGGTTAACAATCCTTTCCAACAAGCTTGTGATTGGGCATCACACAAAATTTCCTAATACTAACTGTCGCATTTATTTCTGTCTAGCTTTAACCTCAAAATCCTTGCACTGCAGTCCTGCATCCTGCCTTTTGCCTTATCTCTACAATTTTCACTTCCCCACAGCCGTTTTTATCTACTTCCTCAAGGCCTGGTAGTTTTCCACTCCTAGACAAGCCCAACTCATGCTAACCCGACTCATGCTAAGTGAATCCGTACAACAGGTTATCAAACAACTAAAGGGGCCTCACTGCCTATTTACGCCCCTTGTTAAAAACTTCTACACAAACCTGACAACAAAAAATACACAGAACACCGTACAAAATATATTGAACAAAATATATTGATTGCCCTGGGTATTTAGATGTTTTTGTTTGGGTTTTTAAGCAAAAGTCACAAAACACCTGTTCCTCCTCATCTTGGGAAGGAGGAAAAACTTCAACAACTTCAACACAATTGAACAACACAGTTGTCCCACATATACAGGGAAGATCTGCCCTATCTGCAGGCTGGTGGGGATTCACAAAGCCTCCTGAATTGCTTTAAGCTCTTACGCAGAATGAGTGATAAAACCCTTCACGCAGAGGTTGCTGGACTCACATAATTAGGACAGGATCCAGACACACTGCTTGATCTGTAACAGCCTCTGACTCATCATCAGAGGGAAGGTTTCAAACATGTTTAGGCACAAGTACCTCCTCTTGCAGGACCTCACTGCTGCCTGCTGCAGCCTTTCTGGCCCTTTTCACCAGAGCAGCAAACGCTCAACACAGACACTGACTGGACGTTGGGATATCGATGTTCTGGCCCAACCCACAGTTTCCAGAGGTGTGCAAGTCTGATGTGCTCCGTATTTGAGATAATGCAGTATGAGCTGGAGTCCGTAAAATCATATTATATTTAAATAATAATAATAAAAATAATAATAGAAAAGACTACTAGATGAAAAGCAGGAATATGTGTACCATATATGTTAGTGTAAGAATAGACACATAACCACTGGAATGGTTATATGAAGTGCTTTATTGCAGCGCTGGGAAACCAGGGGCACTCGCCCAAATCCGGCTTCAACCTTGTCACATCGCGTTCACAATTTATACATCAAAAGTTTCGCAATTAATGCATATTCAACCTAAATTGCTACCTTAACTAATACATATGCATCAGGGATTGCCTCATCAGTCCATTACAACATCAGCCTCTTCTGCGCTTGCGCAGCCCCCCTCTGGTGGTCGTCCTGATGAATTAAGGAGTCTTCCTCAGATGAAGTAAGAAGTCTTCCTCGCTTTGTCCTTTTCACCTTTCCGTTCTTTGGACAGGCCCCAACCATTATGTGGATGCTAGCATTCTCTTGTTTTCACTTGGCTGCCTCTGGTCAGTCTGTATGTTCTGCTTGGATGAGGTTTTACAATATTTTCTTAAATCCACCCATGCCAAAATTATAACTAAGTTACAGAACAGCAAAATTACAACTTGCTAATATATAAAAGCCTTCTATTGATTTACAAACTTTCAAATATAATTATTTTTAACATAAAATTTCACCCTTTTCTAACATATACACTCCACACTTTCCAAAACCTTCAGTGGACTAACTGCATTGCAGTGCATGGGGGGAGGAAAAAAAATAGTGTTAAATAAATTAACTATAGTAGCCATTGTGTGACTGTGGAGTTTAGCAGGTATCAAAGAGAAAGCAGAAGACACAAAGCACTGTGACATTAACTGCCACCTAAATGTGGTCCTTGCTGTGTGCTTCTCTGTGCAGTGACTTACCATTACTGACCACATTACATGCCTTTGACACGAAGCTGGACTGATCCATGTTTCTAATACCTTTACATTCATGCACTTTATATTCCACACATGATGACTGTGCCTGTGGATCCTAGCCCTTGACATCTACCAGCTCTTAGCCTGTGGTGGGAATAAATGACTTTGTCACTGCAGAGAAGTAGTGTGTAGGGAAAAAAAAGAATATGCACAATCTTACCGTCATTCCACTTTGACCAGGTCTGCCAAAGAAAAAACTATATGCAAGGCCACAGTGGAGAATAGCCAGGCAGCATACCTGCTGTGCAGAAACCCCCACACTCCGGCACTACACCCTTCAGATCCCATTCAGGCATGAGAAAGCTGATCAACACTGGGAAAACAGGATGTTACCTCATTTGCAAGGCTGCAAAACACATGCCAGTCATTTCAAGCATATAAAAACTCTGGTCAGAAAAACCTGCCACCTGAGAAATCACTTCAAATTGGGATTAAGCAGCTACTAACACACTCAAGTAACCACTAAAAAAAGATAATCTCTGAAAGTTAATCCATCCCCCTTCTATTTTCCAGGAAATGCCACTAAACTTAGGTAGCACCAGGTGGTAAACAAAGTAATTATTTTTTCCCAGATATGTAAACCAGATAAAAAAGTCACCTCCTCCCTTTTTCCTTATTATTCTCCATTGCTACATTCATGTCCAGCCATTGCACTCTTGGCTTTCCCAGCCTGTGGGAACTGCAAGCCTTTCTGTTCCTGCTATGTGGATGATTAAAGAATAATAATAATAATAACTGCTGATAGTGCACGTGGGTCTTGAGCAAGTCAAGGAGTGTTTGTGTGCATGAGTGCAAGATCAGGTTGGAAAACCACCTGGTGAGTGACTGTTTATAGAGTGGAATTTATAGCGACTGAAAACAGTCACTGTGATTGATGTGGCTTCTGTTTGGCTTCATAACTCAGAACCATACCTGTATGCGATATATTACCATGCTATAGCGAATAAAAGAAGGTCTGGAACCAATTGTGCAAGCATGGGGTGTGTGTGTGTTTAGCTTCTTTACAGATGCACCTGCCCTCCTTCCCTCTCACCGGTCAGCAAAACCAAATCATCCAAATGGATGTTTATCCACCTGTTTCACTTTCTCGTCCTTGGGAAATGTATTATTTTGCTGAGTGTTAAAAACTAAAGAATAAGGTATTGTTTATTAAGATATATGTTAAGTATATATATGTTAAGCCCAATATAAAGGTTAGGCAACAGAAGATATGAAATCGCTTATGCACACAGTTAACGGACACAGCTTATGCAAGACAAGATAACCGCAATCGCTTACACCAATTAAACCACAATCGCTTACACCAATTAAACCAGAAACCGTTTATGCAAACATAAGATGACCACAAGATGTTACAGAAACTGGCTTGCAAGATGTTCCAGGAACTGGCAGAAATAAGGCAAACCACTCCATATAAGGACATATAAATGAAGGGTCAACTATGGGACAAAGGAGGAAGACTTCTTACTTCAGCCTCACTGACCACCAGGAGGCAGAAGTCGACTCCCTAGCAACAGCTGAAGCATGCGCAGAGTACCTCAACTACGTCATGAACACGGAAGTAAAAGATGTATAAGGGGGGGGCTTTTTGAACTGCTCAGCATGGCAGTTGGCGGAGCGCAGACTCTCCTGTCGTCCAGCGCTGGCTTTGCTCATATTCTACTTGCAATAATTAATAAAATTCTAATTGGATTATGATCCGTTGTGGTCTCAATTTATAACAGTTTCTGGTGCTGTGACTCGGATAAGGAACGGTGAGCTTTGGTCCTCCGGGGAGGCGCCCCGCGACATTTCGCGGCCCCGCGACCAACAGCTTACTCCAACCTTACCGACGAACCTAAATTCTAGAATAGTGAGCAAAGGAAAAAAAACGGTAAAATCCCATAAAAATTCTGTGCACGGGAGTCCGGACGAAGACGCAGGACCCGTAAGTATATTGCGAAATTTGCAGAGCGGAATTGTCCGCGGCGAAACTGTTCGCGGGTTTGCCGTTCGGGTGGGATTGGGTTTCCTGGAATATAACGAATGAGAGGTTCGATATACTGAACCAAGCGAGTGTGGACCCTTAAGTACTGCATTTTCCATCTCCCGCGAGGGACTGGGCCAGGAACAAGGGGGAGCGAGTGAGTGTGTGTTTGTGGATATTCCAGAAGATGGGGGCGAAGGGCAGCAAGCCTTCGACTCCTATGGGAAGGGTACCCACTGTACCTAGGAATACCCCTCTGGTATTTATCTTAGATAATTGGAGAGATTTCCCTGGAACCCTAGGGAAAGATAAGAAAAAAATGATAGAATATTGTACTAAGATATGGGGAGGGAAGAAGATTTCTAAAAATGTCTTTTGGCCAGTCTATGGGTCAGAAGAAGATTGGGTAAGGCAGCAATTAAACCTCTGGGTTAATAATAAAAAACTCCTTGACCCGGAAGAGAGTCAATATGCGGAAGTGTGGCTAGAAAGACCGGGAGCTAGACTTTATCCGCTTAATGAAATAGAAACTAAACAGAAGAAAAAGAAGGAGTTAGACGAAATCCTTCTGACTCCCCCTCCTTACATTCCTCCTCCTGTTCCCTCAGCCCCTCCAGAGGTCCCCAGAGCACCCACTCCCCCACCAGAAGCAGAACAATGGTCTCCCCCTCCTCCTAGATGTGTAACTAGAAGTCAAAAAGGGGCAGCTCAGATGTACCCCCTAAGGGAAATACCCATGGGGGGACCTCAACCTTTGATCGGATATATTTCCGTACCCTTAAACTCAGCTGACCTACGAGATTTTAAAAGAACTGAGATGGGAAACTTAATTGAGGACCCACTCGGAGTAGCAGAAAGACTAGATCAATTTTTGGGACCAAACCTTTATACTTGGGATGAGATGCAATCTATCCTTGGTCAATTTTTTACTACGGAGGAAAGAGATATGATTAGACGAGCAGGAATGAGACTGTGGGATGCTCAGCATGTCCAGGGACCTCAAGCAGATATTAAATGGCCACTCCAAAGACCTAATTGGGATAATCAGGATCTGGTGCATAGAACTAATATGCAGGACCTGAGAACTATAGTAATTCAGGGAATTAGAGAAGCAGTACCCCGTGGCCAGAATTTCAATAAAGCATTTAATGAAATGCAAAAGAAAGATGAAAGCCCTACTGAGTGGCTGGAACAACTGAGGAAAGCCCTTCAACTGTACTCTGGGGTAAATCCAGACGACCCTTTAGGGCAAGCGCTCCTCAAAACTCAGTTTGTGGCAAAATCATGGGAAGATATCAGAAAGAAGATTGAAAAGTTAGAAGATTGGCAGAATAGAGGGTTGGATGAATTATTGAGGGAAGCTCAGAAAGTCTACGTAAGGCGGGAAGAAGTGAGCAGCAAGCGACAAATACGAATGATGGTAGCAGCAGTCAGAGAGGATCGCAAAGGGCGAACTGGTGAACACAGATCTGCTAAGACGGAACAAGGGAAGGTAGTAGTAGAAAAGGAACAGAGATATTGTTTTTACTGTGGAAAGAAGGGACATATAAAGAAGAAATGCAGAGAAAGGATCAGGGATGAGGAAATATTGAAAATGGAATAGGGGAGTCAGGGGCTCTATATCTTAGGGGACCGGAGTCATCATGAGCCCTTGATAAAATTAAAAATAGGTCCCCATAAACAAGAGTTCACCTTTTTAGTAGACACTGGGGCTGAGAAATCAACTATTAAGCAAATACCTGAGGGATGTAAAGTTTCCCCTGAAAAGATACAAGTAATTGGGGCAAAAGGAGAACCCTTTAAAGTAAGTAAAATCAAAAATGTGGTATTCGAAACTGAAAATAAATTTGGAATGGGTGAACTCTTGCTCGTCCCTGAAGCAGAATTTAATCTGTTAGGACGAGATTTAATTGTTGAATTACAATTAGAACTTAAAGTGAAAAATCAAGAGTTGACAGTGTCTGCTTATCCTTTGACCATGGAGGATCAAAAACAAATTAACCCCAATGTCTGGTACTCTCCAGACACAATCAGTAGACTGGAAATTCCACCGATTAAAATCCAAATTTCCGAACCCCACATACCTGTGAGGGTAAGGCAATATCCCATATCCCTAGAAGGACGGAGAGGATTAAAGCCAGAAATTGATAGATTGTTAGCACAAGGAATTTTAGAGCCTTGTATGTCACCCTTTAACACCCCCATTTTGCCTGTAAAGAAACCAAATGGGAAATATCGGCTCGTACATGATTTAAGGGAAATAAACAAAAGAACTATCACTCGGTTCCCTGTAGTAGCAAATCCATACACACTGCTAAGCAAACTAGGACCCCATAATTCCTGGTATAGTGTGATTGATTTAAAGGATGCTTTTTGGGCCTGTCCACTGGCAGAAGAATGCCGTAATTATTTTGCCTTTGAATGGGAAGACATAGAGACGGGCCGGAGACAGCAATTGAGATGGACCGTGCTCCCCCAAGGGTTCACTGAATCCCCTAATCTGTTTGGACAGGCCCTGGAAGAGCTCTTAATAGAATATCAGGTACAAACGGGGAATGTGCTGTTACAGTATGTAGATGATCTGCTCATAGCAGGAAATAATAAGGAGAATGTAAGAAAAGAAACCATTAGACTCCTAAACTTTCTTGCACAAAAGGGACTACAGGTATCACAAGAAAAGTTACAATTTGTGGAAGAAAAAGTGAAATATCTGGGACATTATCTGTTTAACGGCCAGAAGATATTAGATCCAGAGCGTATTAAAGGAATTCTGGAATTACCTATGCCTGTCACTAAGAGGCAAATTCGGCAGGTATTAGGGCTATTTGGGTATTGTAGGCAATGGATAGAAAACTACAGCTTTAAAGTTAAATTCTTATATGAACAACTGTTTAAAGACAAAACACCCAAGTGGACTCCTCAGGATCAAGAGCAGTTTGCCAGTCTCAAAAGGGAGCTAAGTCAAGCACCAGTTTTAAGTCTCCCAGATTTAAAACGGCCATTCCATTTATTTGTTAACATATATGAAGGAACGGCATTCGGAGTCTTAACTCAGGAATGGGCCAGACAAAAGAAACCGGTGGCATACCTATCAAAGCTGTTGGACCCTGTGACCAGGGGTTGGCCGAGTTGTTTACAAATCATTGTTGCTGCTGCCTTATTACTTGAGGAAACGAATGGCATTACTTTTAATGGGGAAGTTGTCATATATGCGCCTCATAACATCAGGGCAAGTGGGCAAAAATTGTTTAGAAATGCCCAAAATTTGCTTAATTGGGTAGGAAATGGGCAAATATGGCTTCGAAAGAGACAGAGAAGTGCAAAAGTGGGTTAGGTACAGCCAAAATTGACCTCAAAAGTGTTAGAGGTGCGCAAAACTGGGTTGGAAAAGGAAAAATATGGCTTCAAACGGGCTGCAAGTAGGCAAAAATGGTTTAGAAATGCCCAAAATTTGCTTTATAAGGGTTAGAGATGAGCAAAAACAGGTTAGAAACTGGAAAACTGTCTTAAAAATGGTTACAGAAGTGGAAACTTGGGTTAGAAATGGGCAAATATGGCTTCGAAAGAGACAGAGAAGTGCAAAAGTGGGTTAGGTACGGCCAAAATTGACCTCAAAAGTGTTAGAGGTGCGCAAAAACTGGGTTGGAAAAGGAAAAATATGGCTTCAAACGGGCTGCAAGTGGGCAAAAATGGTTTAGAAATGCCCAAAATTGGCTGAAAAGAGCTACAGGTGATCAAACCTGGGTTAGAAATGGACAAAACCGGCTTAAAAATGGTTAAAGAAGTGCAAAACTGGCTTAGAAATGCCCAAAGATAAATTGAAGCGGGTTCAAAATGGCTTAAAGAGTGTTAGAAATACCAAAAATAACCCCAGAAGTGTTAGAGTTGTGCAAACCTGATTTGGAAAAGGAAAAATATGGCTTCAAACGGGTTGCTAGTGGGCAAAACTGGTTTCAAAATAGCCAAAATTGGCTTTATAAGGGTTAGAGATGAGCAAAAACAGGTTAGAAATAGACAAAACAGGGTTAAAAATTGTTAGAGATGTGCAAGAATGGTTTTGAAGCAACCAGAGCCGGTTTAAAAATGGTTAGAGAAGCGGAACACTGGGCTAGAAATGGCCAAAGATGCCTTAACAATGGATAGAGAAGTGCAAAAATGGGTTAGATACGGCCAAAATTGACCTCAAAAGTGTTAGAGGTGCGCAAAACTGGGTTGGAAAAGGAAAAATATGGCTTCAAACGGGCTGCAAGTAGGCAAAAATGGTTTAGAAATGCCCAAAATTTGCTTTATAAGGGTTAGAGATGAGCAAAAACAGGTTAGAAACTGGAAAACTGTCTTAAAAATGGTTACAGAAGTGGAAACTTGGGTTAGAAATGGGCAAATATGGCTTCGAAAGAGACAGAGAAGTGCAAAAGTGGGTTAGGTACGGCCAAAATTGACCTCAAAAGTGTTAGAGGTGCGCAAAACTGGGTTGGAAAAGGAAAAATATGGCTTCAAACGGGCTGCAAGTGGGCAAAAATGGTTTAGAAATGCCCAAAATTGGCTGAAAAGAGCTACAGGTGATCAAACCTGGGTTAGAAATGGACAAAACCGGCTTAAAAATGGTTAAAGAAGTGCAAAACTGGCTTAGAAATGCCCAAAGATAAATTGAAGCGGGTTCAAAATGGCTTAAAGAGTGTTAGAAATACCAAAAATAACCCCAGAAGTGTTAGAGTTGTGCAAACCTGGTTTGGAAAAGGAAAAATATGGCTTCAAACGGGTTGCTAGTGGGCAAAACTGGTTTCAAAATAGCCAAAATTGGCTTTATAAGGGTTAGAGATGAGCAAAACCAGGTTAGAAATAGACAAAACAGGGTTAAAAATTGTTAGAGATGTGCAAGAATGGTTTTGAAGCAACCAGAGCCGGTTTAAAAATGGTTAGAGAAGCGGAACACTGGGCTAGAAATGGCCAAAGATGCCTTAACAATGGATAGAGAAGTGCAAAAATGGGTTAGATACGGCCAAAATTGACCTCAAAAGTGTTAGAGGTGCGCAAAACTGGGTTGGAAAAGGAAAAATATGGCTTCAAACGGGCTGCAAGTAGGCAAAAATGGTTTAGAAATGCCCAAAATTTGCTTTATAAGGGTTAGAGATGAGCAAAAACAGGTTAGAAACTGGAAAACTGTCTTAAAAATGGTTACAGAAGTGGAAACTTGGGTTAGAAATGGGCAAATATGGCTTCGAAAGAGACAGAGAAGTGCAAAAGTGGGTTAGGTACGGCCAAAATTGACCTCAAAAGTGTTAGAGGTGCGCAAAACTGGGTTGGAAAAGGAAAAATATGGCTTCAAACGGGCTGCAAGTAGGCAAAAATGGTTTAGAAATGCCCAAAATTGGCTGAAAAGAGCTACAGGTGATCAAACCTGGGTTAGAAATGGACAAAACCGGCTTAAAAATGGTTAAAGAAGTGCAAAACTGGCTTAGAAATGCCCAAAGATGAATTGAAGCGGGTTCAAAATGGCTTAAAGAGTGTTAGAAATACCAAAAATAACCCCAGAAGTGTTAGAGTTGTGCAAACCTGGTTTGGAAAAGGAAAAATATGGCTTCAAACGGGTTGCTAGTGGGCAAAACTGGTTTCAAAATAGCCAAAATTGGCTTTATAAGGGTTAGAGATGAGCAAAACCAGGTTAGAAATAGACAAAACAGGGTTAAAAATTGTTAGAGATGTGCAAGAATGGTTTTGAAGCAACCAGAGCCGGTTTAAAAATGGTTAGAGAAGCGGAACACTGGGCTAGAAATGGCCAAAGATGCCTTAACAATGGATAGAGAAGTGCAAAAATGGGTTAGATACAGCCAAAATTGACCTCAAAAGTGTTAGAGGTGCGCAAAACTGGGTTGGAAAAGGAAAAATATGGCTTCAAACGGGCTGCAAGTAGGCAAAAATGGTTTAGAAATGCCCAAAATTTGCTTTATAAGGGTTAGAGATGAGCAAAAACAGGTTAGAAACTGGAAAACTGTCTTAAAAATGGTTACAGAAGTGGAAACTTGGGTTAGAAATGGGCAAATATGGCTTCGAAAGAGACAGAGAAGTGCAAAAGTGGGTTAGGTACGGCCAAAATTGACCTCAAAAGTGTTAGAGGTGCTCAAAACTGGGTTGGAAAAGGAAAAATATGGCTTCAAACGGGCTGCAAGTGGGCAAAAATGGTTTAGAAATGCCCAAAATTGGCTGAAAAGAGCTACAGGTGATCAAACCTGGGTTAGAAATGGACAAAACCGGCTTAAAAATGGTTAAAGAAGTGCAAAACTGGCTTAGAAATGCCCAAAGATGAATTGAAGCGGGTTCAAAATGGCTTAAAGAGTGTTAGAAATACCAAAAATAACCCCAGAAGTGTTAGAGTTGTGCAAACCTGGTTTGGAAAAGGAAAAATATGGCTTCAAACGGGTTGCTAGTGGGCAAAACTGGTTTCAAAATAGCCAAAATTGGCTTTATAAGGGTTAGAGATGAGCAAAACCAGGTTAGAAATAGACAAGACAGGGTTAAAAATTGTTAGAGATGTGCAAGAATGGTTTTGAAGCAACCAGAGCCGGTTTAAAAATGGTTAGAGAAGCGGAACACTGGGCTAGAAATGGCCAAAGATGCCTTAACAATGGATAGAGAAGTGCAAAAATGGGTTAGATACGGCCAAAATTGACCTCAAAAGTGTTAGAGGTGCGCAAAACTGGGTTGGAAAAGGAAAAATATGGCTTCAAACGGGCTGCAAGTAGGCAAAAATGGTTTAGAAATGCCCAAAATTTGCTTTATAAGGGTTAGAGATGAGCAAAAACAGGTTAGAAACTGGAAAACTGTCTTAAACATGGTTACAGAAGTGGAAACTTGGGTTAGAAATGGGCAAATATGGCTTCGAAAGAGACAGAGAAGTGCAAAAGTGGGTTAGGTACGGCCAAAATTGACCTCAAAAGTGTTAGAGGTGCGCAAAAACTGGGTTGGAAAAGGAAAAATATGGCTTCAAACGGGCTGCAAGTGGGCAAAAATGGTTTAGAAATGCCCAAAATTGGCTGAAAAGAGCTACAGGTGATCAAACCTGGGTTAGAAATGGACAAAACCGGCTTAAAAATGGTTAAAGAAGTGCAAAACTGGCTTAGAAATGCCCAAAGATAAATTGAAGCGGGTTCAAAATGGCTTAAAGAGTGTTAGAAATACCAAAAATAACCCCAGAAGTGTTAGAGTTGTGCAAACCTGGTTTGGAAAAGGAAAAATATGGCTTCAAACGGGTTGCTAGTGGGCAAAACTGGTTTCAAAATAGCCAAAATTGGCTTTATAAGGGTTAGAGATGAGCAAAACCAGGTTAGAAATAGACAAAACAGGGTTAAAAATTGTTAGAGATGTGCAAGAATGGTTTTGAAGCAACCAGAGCCGGTTTAAAAATGGTTAGAGAAGCGGAACACTGGGCTAGAAATGGCCAAAGATGCCTTAACAATGGATAGAGAAGTGCAAAAATGGGTTAGATACGGCCAAAATTGACCTCAAAAGTGTTAGAGGTGCGCAAAACTGGGTTGGAAAAGGAAAAATATGGCTTCAAACGGGCTGCAAGTAGGCAAAAATGGTTTAGAAATGCCCAAAATTTGCTTTATAAGGGTTAGAGATGAGCAAAAACAGGTTAGAAACAGGAAAACTGTCTTAAAAATGGTTACAGAAGTGGAAACTTGGGTTAGAAATGGGCAAATATGGCTTCAAAAGAGACAGAGAAGTGCAAAAGTGGGTTAGGTACGGCCAAAATTGACCTCAAAAGTGTTAGAGGTGCGCAAAACTGGGTTGGAAAAGGAAAAATATGGCTTCAAACGGGCTGCAAGTAGGCAAAAATGGTTTAGAAATGCCCAAAATTGGCTGAAAAGAGCTACAGGTGATCAAACCTGGGTTAGAAATGGACAAAACCGGCTTAAAAATGGTTAAAGAAGTGCAAAACTGGCTTAGAAATGCCCAAAGATAAATTGAAGCGGGTTCAAAATGGCTTAAAGAGTGTTAGAAATACCAAAAATAACCCCAGAAGTGTTAGAGTTGTGCAAACCTGGTTTGGAAAAGGAAAAATATGGCTTCAAACGGGTTGCTAGTGGGCAAAACTGGTTTCAAAATAGCCAAAATTGGCTTTATAAGGGTTAGAGATGAGCAAAACCAGGTTAGAAATAGACAAAACAGGGTTAAAAATTGTTAGAGATGTGCAAGAATGGTTTTGAAGCAACCAGAGCCGGTTTAAAAATGGTTAGAGAAGCGGAACACTGGGCTAGAAATGGCCAAAGATGCCTTAACAATGGATAGAGAAGTGCAAAAATGGGTTAGATACGGCCAAAATTGACCTCAAAAGTGTTAGAGGTGCGCAAAACTGGGTTGGAAAAGGAAAAATATGGCTTCAAACGGGCTGCAAGTAGGCAAAAATGGTTTAGAAATGCCCAAAATTTGCTTTATAAGGGTTAGAGATGAGCAAAAACAGGTTAGAAACTGGAAAACTGTCTTAAACATGGTTACAGAAGTGGAAACTTGGGTTAGAAATGGGCAAATATGGCTTCGAAAGAGACAGAGAAGTGCAAAAGTGGGTTAGGTACGGCCAAAATTGACCTCAAAAGTGTTAGAGGTGCGCAAAACTGGGTTGGAAAAGGAAAAATATGGCTTCAAACGGGCTGCAAGTGGGCAAAAATGGTTTAGAAATGCCCAAAATTGGCTGAAAAGAGCTACAGGTGATCAAACCTGGGTTAGAAATGGACAAAACCGGCTTAAAAATGGTTAAAGAAGTGCAAAACTGGCTTAGAAATGCCCAAAGATAAATTGAAGCGGGTTCAAAATGGCTTAAAGAGTGTTAGAAATACCAAAAATAACCCCAGAAGTGTTAGAGTTGTGCAAACCTGGTTTGGAAAAGGAAAAATATGGCTTCAAACGGGTTGCTAGTGGGCAAAACTGGTTTCAAAATAGCCAAAATTGGCTTTATAAGGGTTAGAGATGAGCAAAACCAGGTTAGAAATAGACAAAACAGGGTTAAAAATTGTTAGAGATGTGCAAGAATGGTTTTGAAGCAACCAGAGCCGGTTTAAAAATGGTTAGAGAAGCGGAACACTGGGCTAGAAATGGCCAAAGATGCCTTAACAATGGATAGAGAAGTGCAAAAATGGGTTAGATACGGCCAAAATTGACCTCAAAAGTGTTAGAGGTGCGCAAAACTGGGTTGGAAAAGGAAAAATATGGCTTCAATCGGGCTGCAAGTAGGCAAAAATGGTTTAGAAATGCCCAAAATTTGCTTTATAAGGGTTAGAGATGAGCAAAAACAGGTTAGAAACTGGAAAACTGTCTTAAACATGGTTACAGAAGTGGAAACTTGGGTTAGAAATGGGCAAATATGGCTTCGAAAGAGACAGAGAAGTGCAAAAGTGGGTTAGGTACGGCCAAAATTGACCTCAAAAGTGTTAGAGGTGCGCAAAACTGGGTTGGAAAAGGAAAAATATGGCTTCAAACGGGCTGCAAGTGGGCAAAAATGGTTTAGAAATGCCCAAAATTGGCTGAAAAGAGCTACAGGTGATCAAACCTGGGTTAGAAATGGACAAAACCGGCTTAAAAATGGTTAAAGAAGTGCAAAACTGGCTTAGAAATGCCCAAAGATGAATTGAAGCGGGTTCAAAATGGCTTAAAGAGTGTTAGAAATACCAAAAATAACCCCAGAAGTGTTAGAGTTGTGCAAACCTGGTTTGGAAAAGGAAAAATATGGCTTCAAACGGGTTGCTAGTGGGCAAAACTGGTTTCAAAATAGCCAAAATTGGCTTTATAAGGGTTAGAGATGAGCAAAACCAGGTTAGAAATAGACAAAACAGGGTTAAAAATTGTTAGAGATGTGCAAGAATGGTTTTGAAGCAACCAGAGCCGGTTTAAAAATGGTTAGAGAAGCGGAACACTGGGCTAGAAATGGCCAAAGATGCCTTAACAATGGATAGAGAATTGCAAAAATGGGTTAGATACGTCCAAAATTGACCTCAAAAGTGTTAGAGGTGCGCAAAACTGGGTTGGAAAAGGAAAAATATGGCTTCAAACGGGCTGCAAGTAGGCAAAAATGGTTTAGAAATGCCCAAAATTTGCTTTATAAGGGTTAGAGATGAGCAAAAACAGGTTAGAAACTGGAAAACTGTCTTAAACATGGTTACAGAAGTGGAAACTTGGGTTAGAAATGGGCAAATATGGCTTCGAAAGAGACAGAGAAGTGCAAAAGTGGGTTAGGTACGGCCAAAATTGACCTCAAAAGTGTTAGAGGTGCGCAAAACTGGGTTGGAAAAGGAAAAATATGGCTTCAAACGGGCTGCAAGTAGGCAAAAATGGTTTAGAAATGCCCAAAATTGGCTGAAAAGAGCTACAGGTGATCAAACCTGGGTTAGAAATGGACAAAACCGGCTTAAAAATGGTTAAGGAAGTGCAAAACTGGCTTAGAAATGCCCAAAGATAAATTGAAGCGGGTTCAAAATGGCTTAAAGAGTGTTAGAAATACCAAAAATAACCCCAGAAGTGTTAGAGTTGTGCAAACCTGGTTTGGAAAAGGAAAAATATGGCTTCAAACGGGTTGCTAGTGGGCAAAACTGGTTTCAAAATAGCCAAAATTGGCTTTATAAGGGTTAGAGATGAGCAAAACCAGGTTAGAAATAGACAAAACAGGGTTAAAAATTGTTAGAGATGTGCAAGAATGGTTTTGAAGCAACCAGAGCCGGTTTAAAAATGGTTAGAGAAGCGGAACACTGGGCTAGAAATGGCCAAAGATGCCTTAACAATGGATAGAGAAGTGCAAAAAATGGGTTAGATACGGCCAAAATTGACCTCAAAAGTGTTAGAGGTGCGCAAAACTGGGTTGGAAAAAGGAAAAATATGGCTTCAAACGGGCTGCAAGTAGGCAAAAATGGTTTAGAAATGCCCAAAATTTGCTTTATAAGGGTTAGAGATGAGCAAAAAACAGGTTAGAAACTGGAAAACTGTCTTAAACATGGTTACAGAAGTGGAAACTTGGGTTAGAAATGGGCAAATATGGCTTCGAAAGAGACAGAGAAGTGCAAAAGTGGGTTAGGTACGGCCAAAATTGACCTCAAAAGTGTTAGAGGTGCGCAAAACTGGGTTGGAAAAGGAAAAATATGGCTTCAAACGGGCTGCAAGTGGGCAAAAATGGTTTAGAAATGCCCAAAATTGGCTGAAAAGAGCTACAGGTGATCAAACCTGGGTTAGAAATGGACAAAACCGGCTTAAAAATGGTTAAAGAAGTGCAAAACTGGCTTAGAAATGCCCAAAGATAAATTGAAGCGGGTTCAAAATGGCTTAAAGAGTGTTAGAAATACCAAAAATAACCCCAGAAGTGTTAGAGTTGTGCAAACCTGGTTTGGAAAAGGAAAAATATGGCTTCAAACGGGTTGCTAGTGGGCAAAACTGGTTTCAAAATAGCCAAAATTGGCTTTATAAGGGTTAGAGATGAGCAAAACCAGGTTAGAAATAGACAAAACAGGGTTAAAAATTGTTAGAGATGTGCAAGAATGGTTTTGAAGCAACCAGAGCCGGTTTAAAAATGGTTAGAGAAGCGGAACACTGGGCTAGAAATGGCCAAAGATGCCTTAACAATGGATAGAGAAGTGCAAAAATGGGTTAGATACGGCCAAAATTGACCTCAAAAGTGTTAGAGGTGCGCAAAACTGGGTTGGAAAAGGAAAAATATGGCTTCAAACGGGCTGCAAGTGGGCAAAAATGGTTTAGAAATGCCCAAAATTTGCTTTATAAGGGTTAGAGATGAGCAAAAACAGGTTAGAAACTGGAAAACTGTCTTAAACATGGTTACAGAGTGGAAACTTGGGTTAGAAATGGGCAAATATGGCTTCGAAAGAGACAGAGAAGTGCAAAAGTGGGTTAGGTACGGCCAAAATTGACCTCAAAAGTGTTAGAGGTGCGCAAAACTGGGTTGGAAAAGGAAAAATATGGCTTCAAACGGGCTGCAAGTGGGCAAAAATGGTTTAGAAATGCCCAAAATTGGCTGAAAAGAGCTACAGGTGATCAAACCTGGGTTAGAAATGGACAAAACCGGCTTAAAAATGGTTAAAGAAGTGCAAAACTGGCTTAGAAATGCCCAAAGATAAATTGAAGCGGGTTCAAAATGGCTTAAAGAGTGTTAGAAATACCAAAAATAACCCCAGAAGTGTTAGAGTTGTGCAAACCTGGTTTGGAAAAGGAAAAATATGGCTTCAAACGGGTTGCTAGTGGGCAAAACTGGTTTCAAAATAGCCAAAATTGGCTTTATAAGGGTTAGAGATGAGCAAAACCAGGTTAGAAATAGACAAAACAGGGTTAAAAATTGTTAGAGATGTGCAAGAATGGTTTTGAAGCAACCAGAGCCGGTTTAAAAATGGTTAGAGAAGCGGAACACTGGGCTAGAAATGGCCAAAGATGCCTTAACAATGGATAGAGAAGTGCAAAAAATGGGTTAGATACGGCCAAAATTGACCTCAAAAGTGTTAGAGGTGCGCAAAACTGGGTTGGAAAAGGAAAAATATGGCTTCAAACGGGCTGCAAGTAGGCAAAAATGGTTTAGAAATGCCCAAAATTTGCTTTATAAGGGTTAGAGATGAGCAAAAACAGGTTAGAAACTGGAAAACTGTCTTAAACATGGTTACAGAAGTGGAAACTTGGGTTAGAAATGGGCAAATATGGCTTCGAAAGAGACAGAGAAGTGCAAAAGTGGGTTAGGTACGGCCAAAATTGACCTCAAAAGTGTTAGAGGTGCGCAAAACTGGGTTGGAAAAGGAAAAATATGGCTTCAAACGGGCTGCAAGTGGGCAAAAATGGTTTAGAAATGCCCAAAATTGGCTGAAAAGAGCTACAGGTGATCAAACCTGGGTTAGAAATGGACAAAACCGGCTTAAAAAATGGTTAAAGAAGTGCAAAACTGGCTTAGAAATGCCCAAAGATAAATTGAAGCGGGTTCAAAATGGCTTAAAGAGTGTTAGAAATACCAAAAATAACCCCAGAAGTGTTAGAGTTGTGCAAACCTGGTTTGGAAAAGGAAAAATATGGCTTCAAACGGGTTGCTAGTGGGCAAAACTGGTTTCAAAATAGCCAAAATTGGCTTTATAAGGGTTAGAGATGAGCAAAACCAGGTTAGAAATAGACAAAACAGGGTTAAAAATTGTTAGAGATGTGCAAGAATGGTTTTGAAGCAACCAGAGCCGGTTTAAAAATGGTTAGAGAAGCGGAACACTGGGCTAGAAATGGCCAAAGATGCCTTAACAATGGATAGAGAAGTGCAAAAATGGGTTAGATACGGCCAAAATTGACCTCAAAAGTGTTAGAGGTGCGCAAAACTGGGTTGGAAAAGGAAAAATATGGCTTCAAACGGGCTGCAAGTGGGCAAAAATGGTTTAGAAATGCCCAAAATTTGCTTTATAAGGGTTAGAGATGAGCAAAAACAGGTTAGAAACTGGAAAACTGTCTTAAACATGGTTACAGAAGTGGAAACTTGGGTTAGAAATGGGCAAATATGGCTTCGAAAGAGACAGAGAAGTGCAAAAGTGGGTTAGGTACGGCCAAAATTGACCTCAAAAGTGTTAGAGGTGCGCAAAACTGGGTTGGAAAAGGAAAAATATGGCTTCAAACGGGCTGCAAGTGGGCAAAAATGGTTTAGAAATGCCCAAAATTGGCTGAAAAGAGCTACAGGTGATCAAACCTGGGTTAGAAATGGACAAAACCGGCTTAAAAATGGTTAAAGAAGTGCAAAACTGGCTTAGAAATGCCCAAAGATAAATTGAAGCGGGTTCAAAAATGGCTTAAAGAGTGTTAGAAATACCAAAAATAACCCCAGAAGTGTTAGAGTTGTGCAAACCTGGGTTGGAAAAGGAAAAATATGGCTTCAAACGGGTTGCTAGTGGGCAAAACTGGTTTCAAAATAGCCAAAATTGGCTTTATAAGGGTTAGAGATGAGCAAAACCAGGTTAGAAATAGACAAAACAGGGTTAAAAATTGTTAGAGATGTGCAAGAATGGTTTTGAAGCAACCAGAGCCGGTTTAAAAATGGTTAGAGAAGCGGAACACTGGGCTAGAAATGGCCAAAGATGCCTTAACAATGGATAGAGAAGTGCAAAAATGGGTTAGATACGGCCAAAATTGACCTCAAAAGTGTTAGAGGTGCGCAAAACTGGGTTGGAAAAGGAAAAATATGGCTTCAAACGGGCTGCAAGTGGGCAAAAATGGTTTAGAAATGCCCAAAATTTGCTTTATAAGGGTTAGAGATGAGCAAAAACAGGTTAGAAACTGGAAAACTGTCTTAAACATGGTTACAGAAGTGGAAACTTGGGTTAGAAATGGGCAAATATGGCTTCGAAAGAGACAGAGAAGTGCAAAAGTGGGTTAGGTACGGCCAAAATTGACCTCAAAAGTGTTAGAGGTGCGCAAAACTGGGTTGGAAAAGGAAAAATATGGCTTCAAACGGGCTGCAAGTAGGCAAAAAATGGTTTAGAAATGCCCAAAATTGGCTGAAAAGAGCTACAGGTGATCAAACCTGGGTTAGAAATGGACAAAACCGGCTTAAAAATGGTTAAGGAAGTGCAAAACTGGCTTAGAAATGCCCAAAGATAAATTGAAGCGGGTTCAAAATGGCTTAAAGAGTGTTAGAAATACCAAAAATAACCCCAGAAGTGTTAGAGTTGTGCAAACCTGGTTTGGAAAAGGAAAAATATGGCTTCAAACGGGTTGCTAGTGGGCAAAACTGGTTTCAAAATAGCCAAAATTGGCTTTATAAGGGTTAGAGATGAGCAAAACCAGGTTAGAAATAGACAAGACAGGGTTAAAAATTGTTAGAGATGTGCAAGAATGGTTTTGAAGCAACCAGAGCCGGTTTAAAAATGGTTAGAGAAGCGGAACACTGGGCTAGAAATGGCCAAAGATGCCTTAACAATGGATAGAGAAGTGCAAAAAATGGGTTAGATACGGCCAAAATTGACCTCAAAAGTGTTAGAGGTGCGCAAAACTGGGTTGGAAAAGGAAAAATATGGCTTCAAACGGGCTGCAAGTAGGCAAAAATGGTTTAGAAATGCCCAAAATTTGCTTTATAAGGGTTAGAGATGAGCAAAAACAGGTTAGAAACTGGAAAACTGTCTTAAACATGGTTACAGAAGTGGAAACTTGGGTTAGAAATGGGCAAATATGGCTTCGAAAGAGACAGAGAAGTGCAAAAGTGGGTTAGGTACGGCCAATATTGACCTCAAAAGTGTTAGAGGTGCGCAAAACTGGGTTGGAAAAGGAAAAATATGGCTTCAAAACGGGCTGCAAGTGGGCAAAAATGGTTTAGAAATGCCCAAAATTGGCTGAAAAGAGCTACAGGTGATCAAACCTGGGTTAGAAATGGACAAAACCGGCTTAAAAATGGTTAAAGAAGTGCAAAACTGGCTTAGAAATGCCCAAAGATGAATTGAAGCGGGTTCAAAATGGCTTAAAGAGTGTTAGAAATACCAAAAATAACCCCAGAAGTGTTAGAGTTGTGCAAACCTGGTTTGGAAAAGGAAAAATATGGCTTCAAACGGGTTGCTAGTGGGCAAAACTGGTTTCAAAATAGCCAAAATTGGCTTTATAAGGGTTAGAGATGAGCAAAACCAGGTTAGAAATAGACAAAACAGGGTTAAAAATTGTTAGAGATGTGCAAGAATGGTTTTGAAGCAACCAGAGCCGGTTTAAAAATGGTTAGAGAAGCGGAACACTGGGCTAGAAATGGCCAAAGATGCCTTAACAATGGATAGAGAAGTGCAAAAATGGGTTAGATACGGCCAAAATTGACCTCAAAAGTGTTAGAGGTGCGCAAAAACTGGGTTGGAAAAGGAAAAATATGGCTTCAAACGGGCTGCAAGTAGGCAAAAATGGTTTAGAAATGCCCAAAATTTGCTTTATAAGGGTTAGAGATGAGCAAAAACAGGTTAGAAACTGGAAAACTGTCTTAAACATGGTTACAGAAGTGGAAACTTGGGTTAGAAATGGGCAAATATGGCTTCGAAAGAGACAGAGAAGTGCAAAAGTGGGTTAGGTACGGCCAAAATTGACCTCAAAAGTGTTAGAGGTGCGCAAAACTGGGTTGGAAAAGGAAAAATATGGCTTCAAACGGGCTGCAAGTAGGCAAAAAATGGTTTAGAAATGCCCAAAATTGGCTGAAAAGAGCTACAGGTGATCAAACCTGGGTTAGAAATGGACAAAACCGGCTTAAAAATGGTTAAGGAAGTGCAAAACTGGCTTAGAAATGCCCAAAGATAAATTGAAGCGGGTTCAAAATGGCTTAAAGAGTGTTAGAAATACCAAAAATAACCCCAGAAGTGTTAGAGTTGTGCAAACCTGGTTTGGAAAAGGAAAAATATGGCTTCAAACGGGTTGCTAGTGGGCAAAACTGGTTTCAAAATAGCCAAAATTGGCTTTATAAGGGTTAGAGATGAGCAAAACCAGGTTAGAAATAGACAAAACAGGGTTAAAAATTGTTAGAGATGTGCAAGAATGGTTTTGAAGCAACCAGAGCCGGTTTAAAAATGGTTAGAGAAGCGGAACACTGGGCTAGAAATGGCCAAAGATGCCTTAACAATGGATAGAGAAGTGCAAAAATGGGTTAGATACGGCCAAAATTGACCTCAAAAGTGTTAGAGGTGCGCAAAACTGGGTTGGAAAAGGAAAAATATCGCTTCAAACGGGCTGCAAGTAGGCAAAAATGGTTTAGAAATGCCCAAAATTTGCTTTATAAGGGTTAGAGATGAGCAAAAACAGGTTAGAAACTGGAAAACTGTCTTAAAAATGGTTACAGAAGTGGAAACTTGGGTTAGAAATGGGCAAATATGGCTTCGAAAGAGACAGAGAAGTGCAAAAGTGGGTTAGGTACGGCCAAAATTGACCTCAAAAGTGTTAGAGGTGCGCAAAACTGGGTTGGAAAAGGAAAAATATGGCTTCAAACGGGCTGCAAGTGGGCAAAAATGGTTTAGAAATGCCCAAAATTGGCTGAAAAGAGCTACAGGTGATCAAACCTGGGTTAGAAATGGACAAAACCCGGCTTAAAAATGGTTAAAGAAGTGCAAAACTGGCTTAGAAATGCCCAAAGATAAATTGAAGCGGGTTCAAAATGGCTTAAAGAGTGTTAGAAATACCAAAAATAACCCCAGAAGTGTTAGAGTTGTGCAAACCTGGTTTGGAAAAGGAAAAATATGGCTTCAAACGGGTTGCTAGTGGGCAAAAACTGGTTTCAAAATAGCCAAAATTGGCTTTATAAGGGTTAGAGATGAGCAAAACCAGGTTAGAAATAGACAAAACAGGGTTAAAAATTGTTAGAGATGTGCAAGAATGGTTTTGAAGCAACCAGAGCCGGTTTAAAAATGGTTAGAGAAGCGGAACACTGGGCTAGAAATGGCCAAAGATGCCTTAACAATGGATAGAGAAGTGCAAAAATGGGTTAGATACGGCCAAAATTGACCTCAAAAGTGTTAGAGGTGCGCAAAACTGGGTTGGAAAAGGAAAAATATGGCTTCAAACGGGCTGCAAGTAGGCAAAAATGGTTTAGAAATGCCCAAAATTTGCTTTATAAGGGTTAGAGATGAGCAAAAACAGGTTAGAAACTGGAAAACTGTCTTAAACATGGTTACAGAAGTGGAAACTTGGGTTAGAAATGGGCAAATATGGCTTCGAAAGAGACAGAGAAGTGCAAAAGTGGGTTAGGTACGGCCAAAATTGACCTCAAAAGTGTTAGAGGTGCGCAAAACTGGGTTGGAAAAGGAAAAATATGGCTTCAAACGGGCTGCAAGTAGGCAAAAATGGTTTAGAAATGCCCAAAATTGGCTGAAAAGAGCTACAGGTGATCAAACCTGGGTTAGAAATGGACAAAACCGGCTTAAAAATGGTTAAAGAAGTGCAAAACTGGCTTAGAAATGCCCAAAGATGAATTGAAGCGGGTTCAAAATGGCTTAAAGAGTGTTAGAAATACCAAAAATAACCCCAGAAGTGTTAGAGTTGTGCAAACCTGGTTTGGAAAAGGAAAAATATGGCTTCAAACGGGTTGCTAGTGGGCAAAACTGGTTTCAAAATAGCCAAAATTGGCTTTATAAGGGTTAGAGATGAGCAAAACCAGGTTAGAAATAGACAAAACAGGGTTAAAAATTGTTAGAGATGTGCAAGAATGGTTTTGAAGCAACCAGAGCCGGTTTAAAAATGGTTAGAGAAGCGGAACACTGGGCTAGAAATGGCCAAAGATGCCTTAACAATGGATAGAGAAGTGCAAAAATGGGTTAGATACGGCCAAAATTGACCTCAAAAGTGTTAGAGGTGCGCAAAACTGGGTTGGAAAAGGAAAAATATGGCTTCAAACGGGCTGCAAGTAGGCAAAAATGGTTTAGAAATGCCCAAAATTTGCTTTATAAGGGTTAGAGATGAGCAAAAAACAGGTTAGAAACTGGAAAACTGTCTTAAACATGGTTACAGAAGTGGAAACTTGGGTTAGAAATGGGCAAATATGGCTTCGAAAGAGACAGAGAAGTGCAAAAGTGGGTTAGGTACGGCCAAAATTGACCTCAAAAGTGTTAGAGGTGCGCAAAACTGGGTTGGAAAAGGAAAAATATGGCTTCAAACGGGCTGCAAGTGGGCAAAAATGGTTTAGAAATGCCCAAAATTGGCTGAAAAGAGCTACAGGTGATCAAACCTGGGTTAGAAATGGACAAAACCGGCTTAAAAATGGTTAAGGAAGTGCAAAACTGGCTTAGAAATGCCCAAAGATAAATTGAAGCGGGTTCAAAATGGCTTAAAGAGTGTTAGAAATACCAAAAATAACCCCAGAAGTGTTAGAGTTGTGCAAACCTGGTTTGGAAAAGGAAAAATATGGCTTCAAACGGGTTGCTAGTGGGCAAAACTGGTTTCAAAATAGCCAAAATTGGCTTTATAAGGGTTAGAGATGAGCAAAACCAGGTTAGAAATAGACAAAACAGGGTTAAAAATTGTTAGAGATGTGCAAGAATGGTTTTGAAGCAACCAGAGCCGGTTTAAAAATGGTTAGAGAAGCGGAACACTGGGCTAGAAATGGCCAAAGATGCCTTAACAATGGATAGAGAAGTGCAAAAATGGGTTAGATACGGCCAAAATTGACCTCAAAAGTGTTAGAGGTGCGCAAAACTGGGTTGGAAAAGGAAAAATATGGCTTCAAACGGGCTGCAAGTAGGCAAAAAATGGTTTAGAAATGCCCAAAATTTGCTTTATAAGGGTTAGAGATGAGCAAAAACAGGTTAGAAACTGGAAAACTGTCTTAAAAATGGTTACAGAAGTGGAAACTTGGGTTAGAAATGGGCAAATATGGCTTCGAAAGAGACAGAGAAGTGCAAAAGTGGGTTAGGTACGGCCAAAATTGACCTCAAAAGTGTTAGAGGTGCGCAAAACTGGGTTGGAAAAGGAAAAATATGGCTTCAAACGGGCTGCAAGTGGGCAAAAAATGGTTTAGAAATGCCCAAAATTGGCTGAAAAGAGCTACAGGTGATCAAACCTGGGTTAGAAATGGACAAAACCGGCTTAAAAATGGTTAAAGAAGTGCAAAACTGGCTTAGAAATGCCCAAAGATAATTGAAGCGGGTTCAAAATGGCTTAAAGAGTGTTAGAAATACCAAAAATAACCCCAGAAGTGTTAGAGTTGTGCAAACCTGGTTTGGAAAAGGAAAAATATGGCTTCAAACGGGTTGCTAGTGGGCAAAACTGGTTTCAAAATAGCCAAAATTGGCTTTATAAGGGTTAGAGATGAGCAAAACCAGGTTAGAAATAGACAAAACAGGGTTAAAAATTGTTAGAGATGTGCAAGAATGGTTTTGAAGCAACCAGAGCCGGTTTAAAAATGGTTAGAGAAGCGGAACACTGGGCTAGAAATGGCCAAAGATGCCTTAACAATGGATAGAGAAGTGCAAAAATGGGTTAGATACGGCCAAAATTGACCTCAAAAGTGTTAGAGGTGCGCAAAACTGGGTTGGAAAAGGAAAAATATCGCTTCAAACGGGCTGCAAGTAGGCAAAAATGGTTTAGAAATGCCCAAAATTTGCTTTATAAGGGTTAGAGATGAGCAAAAACAGGTTAGAAACTGGAAAACTGTCTTAAACATGGTTACAGAAGTGGAAACTTGGGTTAGAAATGGGCAAATATGGCTTCGAAAGAGACAGAGAAGTGCAAAAGTGGGTTAGGTACGGCCAAAATTGACCTCAAAAGTGTTAGAGGTGCGCAAAACTGGGTTGGAAAAGGAAAAATATGGCTTCAAACGGGCTGCAAGTGGGCAAAAAAATGGTTTAGAAATGCCCAAAATTGGCTGAAAAGAGCTACAGGTGATCAAACCTGGGTTAGAAATGGACAAAACCGGCTTAAAAATGGTTAAAGAAGTGCAAAACTGGCTTAGAAATGCCCAAAGATGAATTGAAGCGGGTTCAAAATGGCTTAAAGAGTGTTAGAAATACCAAAAATAACCCCAGAAGTGTTAGAGTTGTGCAAACCTGGTTTGGAAAAGGAAAAATATGGCTTCAAACGGGTTGCTAGTGGGCAAAACTGGTTTCAAAATAGCCAAAATTGGCTTTATAAGGGTTAGAGATGAGCAAAACCAGGTTAGAAATAGACAAAACAGGGTTAAAAATTGTTAGAGATGTGCAAGAATGGTTTTGAAGCAACCAGAGCCGGTTTAAAAATGGTTAGAGAAGCGGAACACTGGGCTAGAAATGGCCAAAGATGCCTTAACAATGGATAGAGAAGTGCAAAAATGGGTTAGATACGGCCAAAATTGACCTCAAAAGTGTTTAGAGGTGCGCAAAACTGGGTTGGAAAAGGAAAAATATGGCTTCAAACGGGCTGCAAGTAGGCAAAAATGGTTTAGAAATGCCCAAAATTTGCTTTATAAGGGTTAGAGATGAGCAAAAACAGGTTAGAAACTGGAAAACTGTCTTAAACATGGTTACAGAAGTGGAAACTTGGGTTAGAAATGGGCAAATATGGCTTCGAAAGAGACAGAGAAGTGCAAAAGTGGGTTAGGTACGGCCAAAATTGACCTCAAAAGTGTTAGAGGTGCGCAAAACTGGGTTGGAAAAGGAAAAATATGGCTTCAAACGGGCTGCAAGTGGGCAAAAATGGTTTAGAAATGCCCAAAATTGGCTGAAAAGAGCTACAGGTGATCAAACCTGGGTTAGAAATGGACAAAACCGGCTTAAAAAATGGTTAAGGAAGTGCAAAAACTGGCTTAGAAATGCCCAAAGATAAATTGAAGCGGGTTCAAAATGGCTTAAAGAGTGTTAGAAATACCAAAAATAACCCCAGAAGTGTTAGAGTTGTGCAAACCTGGTTTGGAAAAGGAAAAATATGGCTTCAAACGGGTTGCTAGTGGGCAAAACTGGTTTCAAAATAGCCAAAATTGGCTTTATAAGGGTTAGAGATGAGCAAAACCAGGTTAGAAATAGACAAAACAGGGTTAAAAATTGTTAGAGATGTGCAAGAATGGTTTTGAAGCAACCAGAGCCGGTTTAAAAATGGTTAGAGAAGCGGAACACTGGGCTAGAAATGGCCAAAGATGCCTTAAAAATGGATAGAGAAGTGCAAAAATGGGTTAGATACGGCCAAAATTGACCTCAAAAGTGTTAGAGGTGCGCAAAACTGGGTTGGAAAAGGAAAAATATGGCTTCAAACGGGCTGCAAGTAGGCAAAAAATGGTTTAGAAATGCCCAAAATTTGCTTTATAAGGGTTAGAGATGAGCAAAAAACAGGTTAGAAACTGGAAAACTGTCTTAAAAATGGTTACAGAAGTGGAAACTTGGGTTAGAAATGGGCAAATATGGCTTCGAAAGAGACAGAGAAGTGCAAAAGTGGGTTAGGTACGGCCAAAATTGACCTCAAAAGTGTTAGAGGTGCGCAAAACTGGGTTGGAAAAGGAAAAATATGGCTTCAAACGGGCTGCAAGTGGGCAAAAATGGTTTAGAAATGCCCAAAATTGGCTGAAAAGAGCTACAGGTGATCAAACCTGGGTTAGAAATGGACAAAACCGGCTTAAAAATGGTTAAAGAAGTGCAAAACTGGCTTAGAAATGCCCAAAGATAAATTGAAGCGGGTTCAAAATGGCTTAAAGAGTGTTAGAAATACCAAAAATAACCCCAGAAGTGTTAGAGTTGTGCAAACCTGGTTTGGAAAAGGAAAAATATGGCTTCAAACGGGTTGCTAGTGGGCAAAACTGGTTTCAAAATAGCCAAAATTGGCTTTATAAGGGTTAGAGATGAGCAAAACCAGGTTAGAAATAGACAAAACAGGGTTAAAAATTGTTAGAGATGTGCAAGAATGGTTTTGAAGCAACCAGAGCCGGTTTAAAAATGGTTAGAGAAGCGGAACACTGGGCTAGAAATGGCCAAAGATGCCTTAACAATGGATAGAGAAGTGCAAAAATGGGTTAGATACGGCCAAAATTGACCTCAAAAGTGTTAGAGGTGCGCAAAACTGGGTTGGAAAAGGAAAAATATGGCTTCAAACGGGCTGCAAGTAGGCAAAAATGGTTTAGAAATGCCCAAAATTTGCTTTATAAGGGTTAGAGATGAGCAAAAACAGGTTAGAAACTAGAAAAACTGTCTTAAACATGGTTACAGAAGTGGAAACTTGGGTTAGAAATGGGCAAATATGGCTTCGAAAGAGACAGAGAAGTGCAAAAAGTGGGTTAGGTACGGCCAAAATTGACCTCAAAAGTGTTAGAGGTGCGCAAAACTGGGTTGGAAAAGGAAAAATATGGCTTCAAACGGGCTGCAAGTGGGCAAAAATGGTTTAGAAATGCCCAAAATTGGCTGAAAAGAGCTACAGGTGATCAAAACCTGGGTTAGAAATGGACAAAACCGGCTTAAAAAATGGTTAAAGAAGTGCAAAACTGGCTTAGAAATGCCCAAAGATGAATTGAAGCGGGTTCAAAATGGCTTAAAGAGTGTTAGAAATACCAAAAATAACCCCAGAAGTGTTAGAGTTGTGCAAACCTGGTTTGGAAAAGGAAAAATATGGCTTCAAACGGGTTGCTAGTGGGCAAAACTGGTTTCAAAATAGCCAAAATTGGCTTTATAAGGGTTAGAGATGAGCAAAACCAGGTTAGAAATAGACAAAACAGGGTTAAAAATTGTTAGAGATGTGCAAGAATGGTTTTGAAGCAACCAGAGCCGGTTTAAAAATGGTTAGAGAAGCGGAACACTGGGCTAGAAATGGCCAAAGATGCCTTAACAATGGATAGAGAAGTGCAAAAATGGGTTAGATACGGCCAAAATTGACCTCAAAAGTGTTAGAGGTGCGCAAAACTGGTTGGAAAAGGAAAAATATGGCTTCAAACGGGCTGCAAGTAGGCAAAAAATGGTTTAGAAATGCCCAAAATTTGCTTTATAAGGGTTAGAGATGAGCAAAAACAGGTTAGAAACTGGAAAACTGTCTTAAACATGGTTACAGAAGTGGAAACTTGGGTTAGAAATGGGCAAATATGGCTTCGAAAGAGACAGAGAAGTGCAAAAGTGGGTTAGGTACGGCCAAAATTGACCTCAAAAGTGTTAGAGGTGCGCAAAACTGGGTTGGAAAAGGAAAAATATGGCTTCAAACGGGCTGCAAGTGGGCAAAAATGGTTTAGAAATGCCCAAAATTGGCTGAAAAGAGCTACAGGTGATCAAACCTGGGTTAGAAATGGACAAAACCGGCTTAAAAATGGTTAAAGAAGTGCAAAACTGGCTTAGAAATGCCCAAAGATAAATTGAAGCGGGTTCAAAATGGCTTAAAGAGTGTTAGAAATACCAAAAATAACCCCAGAAGTGTTAGAGTTGTGCAAACCTGGTTTGGAAAAGGAAAAATATGGCTTCAAACGGGTTGCTAGTGGGCAAAACTGGTTTCAAAATAGCCAAAATTGGCTTTATAAGGGTTAGAGATGAGCAAAACCAGGTTAGAAATAGACAAAACAGGGTTTAAAAAATTGTTAGAGATGTGCAAGAATGGTTTTGAAGCAACCAGAGCCGGTTTAAAAATGGTTAGAGAAGCGGAACACTGGGCTAGAAATGGCCAAAGATGCCTTAACAATGGATAGAGAAGTGCAAAAATGGGTTAGATACGGCCAAAATTGACCTCAAAAGTGTTAGAGGTGCGCAAAAACTGGGTTGGAAAAGGAAAAATATGGCTTCAAACGGGCTGCAAGTAGGCAAAAATGGTTAGAAATGCCCAAAATTTGCTTTATAAGGGTTAGAGATGAGCAAAAACAGGTTAGAAACTGGAAAACTGTCTTAAACATGGTTACAGAAGTGGAAACTTGGGTTAGAAATGGGCAAATATGGCTTCGAAAGAGACAGAGAAGTGCAAAAGTGGGTTAGGTACGGCCAAAATTGACCTCAAAAGTGTTAGAGGTGCGCAAAACTGGGTTGGAAAAGGAAAAATATGGCTTCAAACGGGCTGCAAGTGGGCAAAAATGGTTTAGAAATGCCCAAAATTGGCTGAAAAGAGCTACAGGTGATCAAACCTGGGTTAGAAATGGACAAAACCGGCTTAAAAATGGTTAAAGAAGTGCAAAACTGGCTTAGAAATGCCCAAAGATGAATTGAAGCGGGTTCAAAATGGCTTAAAGAGTGTTAGAAATACCAAAAATAACCCCAGAAGTGTTAGAGTTGTGCAAACCTGGTTTGGAAAAGGAAAAATATGGCTTCAAACGGGTTGCTAGTGGGCAAAACTGGTTTCAAAATAGCCAAAATTGGCTTTATAAAGGGTTAGAGATGAGCAAAACCAGGTTAGAAATAGACAAAACAGGGTTAAAAATTGTTAGAGATGTGCAAGAATGGTTTTGAAGCAACCAGAGCCGGTTTAAAAATGGTTAGAGAAGCGGAACACTGGGCTAGAAATGGCCAAAGATGCCTTAACAATGGATAGAGAAGTGCAAAAATGGGTTAGATACGGCCAAAATTGACCTCAAAAGTGTTAGAGGTGCGCAAAACTGGGTTGGAAAAGGAAAAATATGGCTTCAAACGGGCTGCAAGTAGGCAAAAATGGTTTAGAAATGCCCAAAATTTGCTTTATAAGGGTTAGAGATGAGCAAAAACAGGTTAGAAACTTGAAAAACTGTCTTAAAAATGGTTACAGAAGTGGAAACTTGGGTTAGAAATGGGCAAATATGGCTTCGAAAGAGACAGAGAAGTGCAAAAGTGGGTTAGGTACGGCCAAAATTGACCTCAAAAGTGTTAGAGGTGCGCAAAACTGGGTTGGAAAAGGAAAAATATGGCTTCAAACGGGCTGCAAGTGGGCAAAAAATGGTTTAGAAATGCCCAAAATTGGCTGAAAAGAGCTACAGGTGATCAAACCTGGGTTAGAAATGGACAAAACCGGCTTAAAAAATGGTTAAAGAAGTGCAAAACTGGCTTAGAAATGCCCAAAGATGAATTGAAGCGGGTTCAAAATGGCTTAAAGAGTGTTAGAAATACCAAAAATAACCCCAGAAGTGTTAGAGTTGTGCAAACCTGGTTTGGAAAAGGAAAAATATGGCTTCAAACGGGTTGCTAGTGGGCAAAACTGGTTTCAAAATAGCCAAAATTTGCTTTATAAGGGTTAGAGATGAGCAAAACCAGGTTAGAAATAGACAAAACAGGGTTAAAAATTGTTAGAGATGTGCAAAAATGGTTTTGAAGCAACCAGAGCCGGTTTAAAAATGGTTAGAGAAGCGGAACACTGGGCTAGAAATGGCCAAAGATGCCTTAACAATGGATAGAGAAGTGCAAAAATGGGTTAGATACGGCCAAAATTGACCTCAAAAGTGTTAGAGGTGCGCAAAACTGGGTTGGAAAAGGAAAAATATGGCTTCAAACGGGCTGCAAGTAGGCAAAAAATGGTTTAGAAATGCCCAAAATTTGCTTTATAAGGGTTAGAGATGAGCAAAAAACAGGTTAGAAACTGGAAAACTGTCTTAAACATGGTTACAGAAGTGGAAACTTGGGTTAGAAATGGGCAAATATGGCTTCGAAAGAGACAGAGAAGTGCAAAAGTGGGTTAGGTACGGCCAAAATTGACCTCAAAAGTGTTAGAGGTGCGCAAAACTGGGTTGGAAAAGTAAAAATATGGCTTCAAACGGGCTGCAAGTGGGCAAAAATGGTTTAGAAATGACCAAAATTGGCTGAAAAGAGCTACAGTTGATCAAACCTGGGTTAGAAATGGACAAAACCGGCTTAAAAAATGGTTAAAGAAGTGCAAAACCTGGCTTAGAAATGCCCAAAGATAAATTGAAGCGGGTTCAAAATGGCTTAAAGAGTGTTAGAAATACCAAAAATAACCCCAGAAGTGTTAGAGTTGTGCAAACCTGGTTTGGAAAAGGAAAAATATGGCTTCAAACGGGTTGCTAGTGGGCAAAAATGGTTTCAAAATAGCCAAAATTGGCTTTATAAGGGTTAGAGATGAGCAAAACCAGGTTAGAAATAGACAAAACAGGGTTAAAAATTGTTAGAGATGTGCAAGAATGGTTTTGAAGCAACCAGAGCCGGTTTAAAAATGGTTAGAGAAGCGGAACACTGGGCTAGAAATGGCCAAAGATGCCTTAACAATGGATAGAGAAGTGCAAAAATTGGTTAGATACGGCCAAAATTGACCTCAAAAGTGTTAGAGGTGCGCAAAACTGGGTTGGAAAAGGAAAAATATGGCTTCAAACGGGCTGCAAGTAGGCAAAAAATGGTTTAGAAATGCCCAAAATTTGCTTTATAAGGGTTAGAGATGAGCAAAAACAGGTTAGAAACTGGAAAACTGTCTTAAACATGGTTACAGAAGTGGAAACTTGGGTTAGAAATGGGCAAATATGGCTTCGAAAGAGACAGAGAAGTGCAAAAGTGGGTTAGGTACGGCCAAAATTGACCTCAAAAGTGTTAGAGGGTGCGCAAAACTGGGTTGGAAAAGGAAAAATATGGCTTCAAACGGGCTGCAAGTGGGCAAAAATGGTTTAGAAAATGCCCAAAATTGGCTGAAAAGAGCTACAGGTGATCAAACCTGGGTTAGAAATGGACAAAACCCGGCTTTAAAAATGGTTAAAGAAGTGCAAAACTGGCTTTAGAAATGCCCAAAGATAAATTGAAGCGGGTTCAAAATGGCTTAAAGAGTGTTAGAAATACCAAAAATAACCCCAGAAGTGTTAGAGTTGTGCAAACCTGGTTTGGAAAAGGAAAAATATGGCTTCAAACGGGTTGCTAGTGGGCAAAACTGGTTTCAAAATAGCCAAAATTTGCTTTATAAGGGTTAGAGATGAGCAAAACCAGGTTAGAAATAGACAAAACAGGGTTAAAAATTGTTAGAGATGTGCAAGAATGGTTTTGAAGCAACCAGAGCCGGTTTAAAAATGGTTAGAGAAGCGGAACACTGGGCTAGAAATGGCCAAAGATGCCTTAACAATGGATAGAGAAGTGCAAAAATGGGTTAGATACGGCCAAAATTGACCTCAAAAGTGTTAGAGGTGCGCAAAACTGGGTTGGAAAAGGAAAAATATGGCTTCAAACGGGCTGCAAGTAGGCAAAAATGGTTTAGAAATGCCCAAAATTTGCTTTATAAGGTTAGAGATGAGCAAAAACAGGTTAGAAACTGGAAAACTGTCTTAAACATGGTTACAGAAGTGGAAACTTGGGTTAGAAATGGGCAAATATGGCTTCGAAAGAGACAGAGAAGTGCAAAAGTGGGTTAGGTACGGCCAAAATTGACCTCAAAAGTGTTAGAGGTGCGCAAAACTGGGTTGGAAAAGGAAAAATATGGCTTCAAACGGGCTGCAAGTGGGCAAAAATGGTTTAGAAATGCCCAAAATTGGCTGAAAAGAGCTACAGGTGATCAAAACCTGGGTTAGAAATGGACAAAACCGGCTTAAAAATGGTTAAAGAAGTGCAAAACTGGCTTAGAAATGCCCAAAGATGAATTGAAGCGGGTTCAAAATGGCTTAAAGAGTGTTAGAAATACCAAAAATAACCCCAGAAGTGTTAGAGTTGTGCAAACCTGGTTTGGAAAGGAAAAATATGGCTTCAAACGGGTTGCTAGTGGGCAAAACTGGTTTCAAAATAGCCAAAATTGGCTTTATAAGGGTTAGAGATGAGCAAAAACCAGTTAGAAATAGACAAAACAGGGTTAAAAAATTGTTAGAGATGTGCAAGAATGGTTTTGAAGCAACCAGAGCCGGTTTAAAAATGGTTAGAGAAGCGGAACACTGGGCTAGAAATGGCCAAAGATGCCTTAACAATGGATAGAGAAGTGCAAAAATGGGTTAGATACGGCCAAAATTGACCTCAAAAGTGTTAGAGGTGCGCAAAACTGGGTTGGAAAAGGAAAAATATGGCTTCAAACGGGCTGCAAGTAGGCAAAAATGGTTTAGAAATGCCCAAAAATTTGCTTTATAAGGGTTAGAGATGAGCAAAAACAGGTTAGAAACTGGAAAAACTGTCTTAAAAATGGTTACAGAAGTGGAAACTTGGGTAGAAATGGGCAAATATGGCTTCGAAAGAGACAGAGAAGTGCAAAAGTGGGTTAGGTACGGCCAAAATTGACCTCAAAAGTGTTAGAGGTGCGCAAAAACTGGGTTGGAAAGAGGAAAAATATGGCTTCAAACGGGCTGCAAGTGGGCAAAAATGGTTTAGAAATGCCCAAAATTGGCTGGAAAAAGAGCTACAGGTGATCAAACTGGTTAGAATGGACAAAACCGGCTTAACAAATGGTTAAAGAGTGCAAAACTGGCTTAGAAATGCCCAAAGATAAATTGAAGCGGGTTCAAAATGCTTAAAGAGTGTTAGAAATACCAAAAATAACCCCAGAAGTGTTAGAGTGTGGCAAACCTGGTTTGGAAAAGGAAAATATGGCTTCAAACGGGTTGCTAGTGGGCAAAACTGGTTTCAAAATAGCCAAAATTGGCTTTATAAGGGTTAGAGGATGAGCAAAAACCAGGTTAGAAATAGACAAAACAGGGTTAAAAATTGTTAGAGATGTGCAAGATGGTTTTGAAGCAACCAGAGCCGGTTTAAAATGGTTAGAGAAGCGGAACACTGGGCTAGAAAATGGCCAAAGATGCCTTAACAATGGATAGGAGAAGTGCAAAAATGGGTTAGATACGGCCAAAATTGACCTCAAAAGTGTTAGAGGTGCGCAAAACTGGGTTGGAAAAGGAAAAATATCGCTTCAAACGGGCTGCAAGTAGGCAAAAATGGTTTAGAAATGCCCAAAATTTGCTTTATAAGGGTTAGAGATGAGCTAAAACAGGTTAGAAAACTGGAAAACTGTCTTAAAAATGGTTACAGAAGTGGAAACTTGGGTTAGAAATGGCAAATATGGCTTCGAAAGAGACAGAGAAGTGCAAAAAGTGGGTTAGGTACGGCCAAAATTGACCTCAAAAGTGTTAGAGGTGCGCAAACTACCTGGGTTGGAAAAGGAAAAATATGGCTTCAAACGGGCTGCAAGTGGGCAAAAAATGGTTTAGAAATGCCCAAAATTGGCTGAAAAGAGCTACAGGTGATCAAACCTGGGTTAGAAATGGACAAAACCGGCTTAAAAAAATGGTTAAAGAAGTGCAAAACTGGCTTAGAAATGCCCAAAGATAAATTGAAGCGGGTTCAAAATGGCTTAAAGAGTGTTAGAAATACCAAAAATAACCCCAGAAGTGTTAGAGTTGTGCAAACCTTGTTTGGAAAAGGAAAAATATGGCTTCAAACGGGTTGCTAGTGGGCAAAACTGGTTTCAAAATAGCCAAAATTGGCTTATAAGGGTTAGAGATGAGCAAAACCAGGTTAGAAATAGACAAAACAGGGTTAAAAATTGTTAGAGATGTGCAAGAATGGTTTGAAGCAACCAGAGCCGGTTTAAAAATGGTTAGAGAAGCGGAACACTGGGCTAGAAATGGCCAAAGATGCCTTAACAATGGATAGAGAAGTGCAAAAATGGGTTTAGATACGGCAAAATTGACCTCAAAAGTGTTAGAGGTGCGCAAAAACTGGGTTGGAAAAGGAAAAATATGCTTCAAACGGGCTGCAAGTAGGGCAAAAATGGTTTAGAAATGCCCAAAAATTTGCTTTATAAGGGTTAGAGATGAGCAAAAACAGGTTAGAAACTGGAAAAACTGTCTTAAAAATGGTTACAGAAGTGGAAACTTGGGTTAGAAATGGGCAAATATGGCTTCGAAAGAGACAGAGAAGTGCAAAAGTGGGTTAGGTACGGCCAAAATTGACCTCAAAAGTGTTAGAGGTGCGCAAAACTGGGTTGGAAAAGGAAAAATATGGCTTCAAACGGGCTGCAAGTGGGCAAAAAATGGTTTAGAAATGCCCAAAATTGGCTGAAAAGAGCTACAGTGGATCAAACCTGGGTTAGAAATGGACAAAACCGTCTTAAAAATGGTTAAAGAAGTGCAAAACTGGCTTAGAAATGCCCAAAGATAAATTGAAGCGGGTTCAAAATGGCTTAAAGAGTGTAGAAATACCAAAAATAACCCCAGAAGTGTTAGAGTTTGTGCAAACCTGGTTTTGGAAAAGGACAAAACTATGGCTTCAAACGGGTTGCTAGTGGGCAAAACTGGTTTCAAAATAGCCAAAATTGGCTTTATATAAGGGTTAGAGATGAGCAAAAACCAGGTTAGAAATAGACAAAACAGGGTTAAAAATTGTTAGAGATGTGGCAAGAATGGTTTTGAAGCAACCATAAGCCGGTTTAAAAATGGTTAGAGAAGCGGAACACTGGGCTAGAAATGGCCAAAGATGCCTTAACAATGGATAGAGAAGTGCAAAAATGGGTTAGATACGGCCAAAATTGACCTCAAAAGTGTTAGAGGTGCGCAAAACTGGGTTGGAAAAGGAAAAATATGCTTCAAACGGGCCTGCAAGTAGGCAAAAATGGTTTAGAAATGCCCAAAATTTGCTTTATAAGGGTTAGAGATGAGCAAAAACAGGTTAGAAACTGGAAAACTGTCTTAAAAATGGTTACAGAAGTGGAAACTTGGGTTAGAAATGGGCAAATATGGCTTCGAAAGAGACAGGAGAAGTGCAAAAAGTGGGTTAGGATAGCGGCCAAAATTGACCTCAAAAGTGTTAGAGGTGCGCAAAACTGGGTTGAAAGGAAAAATATGGCTTCAAACGGGCTGCAAGTGGGCAAAAATGGTTTAGAAATGCCCAAAATTGGCTGAAAAGAGCTACAGGTGATCAAACCTGGGTTAGAAATGGACAAAACCCGGCTTAAAAATGGTTAAAGAAGTGCAAAACTGGCTTAGAAATGCCCAAAGATAAATTGAAGCGGGTTCAAAATGGCTTAAAGAGTGTTAGAAATACCAAAAATAACCCCAGAAGTGTTAGAGTTGTGCAAACCTGGTTTGGAAAAGGAAAAATATGGCTTCAAACGGGTTGCTAGTGGGCAAAACTGGTTTCAAAATAGCCAAAATTGGCTTTATAAGGGTTAGAGATGAGCAAACCAGGTTAGAAATAGACAAGACAGGGTTAAAAATTGTTAGAGATGTGCAAGAATGGTTTTGAAGCAACCAGAGCCGGTTTAAAAATGGTTAGAGAAGCGGAACACTGGGCTAGAAATGGCCAAAGATGCCTTAACAATGGATAGAGAAGTGCAAAAATGGGTTAGATACGGCCAAAATTGACCTCAAAAGTGTTAGAGGTGCGCAAAACTGGGTTGGAAAAGGAAAAATATGGCTTCAAACGGGCTGCAAGTAGGCAAAAATGGTTTAGAAATGCCCAAAATTTGCTTTATAAGGGTTAGAGATGAGCAAAAACAGGTTAGAAACTGGAAAACTGTCTTAAAATGGTTACAGAAGTGGAAACTTGGGTTAGAAATGGGCAAATATGGCTTCGAAAGAGACAGAGAAGTGCAAAAGTGGGTTAGGTACGGCCAAAATTGACCTCAAAAGTGTTAGAGGTGCGCAAAACTGGGTTGGAAAAGGAAAAATATGGCTTCAAACGGGCTGCAAGTGGGCAAAAATGGTTTAGAAATGCCCAAAATTGGCTGAAAAGAGCTACAGGTGATCAAACCTGGGTTAGAAATGGACAAAACCGGCTTAAAAATGGTTAAAGAAGTGCAAAACTGGCTTAGAAATGCCCAAAGATAAATTGAAGCGGGTTCAAAATGGCTTAAAGAGTGTTAGAAATACCAAAAATAACCCCAGAAGTGTTAGAGTTGTGCAAACCTGGTTTGGAAAAGGAAAAATATGGCTTCAAACGGGTTGCTAGTGGGCAAAACTGGTTTCAAAATAGCCAAAATTGGCTTTATAAGGGTTAGAGATGAGCAAAACCAGGTTAGAAATAGACAAGACAGGGTTAAAAATTGTTAGAGATGTGCAAGAATGGTTTTGAAGCAACCAGAGCCGGTTTAAAAATGGTTAGAGAAGCGGAACACTGGGCTAGAAATGGCCAAAGATGCCTTAACAATGGATAGAGAAGTGCAAAAATGGGTTAGATACGGCCAAAATTGACCTCAAAAGTGTTAGAGGTGCGCAAAACTGGGTTGGAAAAGGAAAAATATGGCTTCAAACGGGCTGCAAGTAGGCAAAAATGGTTTAGAAATGCCCAAAATTTGCTTTATAAGGGTTAGAGATGAGCAAAAACAGGTTAGAAACTGGAAAACTGTCTTAAAAATGGTTACAGAAGTGGAAACTTGGGTTAGAAATGGGCAAATATGGCTTCGAAAGAGACAGAGAAGTGCAAAAGTGGGTTAGGTACGGCCAAAATTGACCTCAAAAGTGTTAGAGGTGCGCAAAACTGGGTTGGAAAAGGAAAATATGGCTTCAAACGGGCTGCAAGTGGGCAAAAATGGTTTAGAAATGCCCAAAATTGGCTGAAAAGAGCTACAGGTGATCAAACCTGGGTTAGAAATGGACAAAACCGGCTTAAAAATGGTTAAAGAAGTGCAAAACTGGCTTAGAAATGCCCAAAGATAATTGAAGCGGGTTCAAAATGGCTTAAAGAGTGTTAGAAATACCAAAAATAACCCAGAAGTGTTAGAGTTGTGCAAACCTGGTTTGGAAAAGGAAAAATATGGCTTCAAACGGGTTGCTAGTGGGCAAAACTGGTTTCAAAATAGCCAAAATTGGCTTTATAAGGGTTAGAGATGAGCAAAACCAGGTTAGAAATAGACAAGACAGGGTTAAAAATTGTTAGAGATGTGCAAGAATGGTTTTGAAGCAACCAGAGCCGGTTTAAAAATGGTTAGAGAAGCGGAACACTGGCTAGAAATGGCCAAAGATGCCTTAACAATGGATAGAGAAGTGCAAAAATGGGTTAGATACGGCCAAAATTGACCTCAAAAGTGTTAGAGGTGCGCAAAACTGGGTTGGAAAAGGAAAAATATGGCTTCAAACGGGCTGCAAGTAGGCAAAGTGGTTTAGAAATGCCCAAAATTTGCTTTATAAGGGTTAGAGATGAGCAAAAACAGGTTAGAAACTGGAAAACTGTCTTAAAAATGGTTACAGAAGTGGAAACTTGGGTTAGAAATGGGCAAATATGGCTTCGAAAGAGACAGAGAAGTGCAAAAGTGGGTTAGGTACGGCCAAAATTGACCTCAAAAGTGTTAGAGGTGCGCAAAACTGGGTTGGAAAAGGAAAAATATGGCTTCAAACGGGCTGCAAGTGGGCAAAAATGGTTTAGAAATGCCCAAAATTGGCTGAAAAGAGCTACAGGTGATCAAACCTGGGTTAGAAATGGACAAAACCGGCTTAAAAATGGTTAAAGAAGTGCAAAACTGGCTTTAGAAATGCCCAAAGATAAATTGAAGCGGGTTCAAAATGGCTTAAAGAGTGTTAGAAATACCAAAAATAACCCCAGAAGTGTTAGAGTTGTGCAAACCTGGTTTGGAAAAGGAAAAATATGGCTTCAAACGGGTTGCTAGTGGGCAAAACTGGTTTCAAAATAGCCAAAATTGGCTTTATAAGGGTTAGAGATGAGCAAAAACAGGTTAGAAATAGACAAAACAGGGTTAAAAATTGTTAGAGATGTGCAAGAATGGTTTTGAAGCAACCAGAGCCGGTTTAAAAATGGTTAGAGAAGCGGAACACTGGGCTAGAAATGGCCAAAGATGCCTTAACAATGGATAGAGAAGTGCAAAAATGGGTTAGATACGGCCAAAATTGACCTCAAAAGTGTTAGAGGTGCGCAAAACTGGGTTGGAAAAGGAAAAATATGGCTTCAAACGGGCTGCAAGTAGGCAAAGTGGTTTAGAAATGCCCAAAATTTGCTTTATAAGGGTTAGAGATGAGCAAAAACAGGTTAGAAACTGGAAAACTGTCTTAAACATGGTTACAGAAGTGGAAACTTGGGTTAGAAATGGGCAAATATGGCTTCGAAAGAGACAGAGAAGTGCAAAAGTGGGTTAGGTACGGCCAAAATTGACCTCAAAAGTGTTAGAGGTGCGCAAAACTGGGTTGGAAAAGGAAAATATGGCTTCAAACGGGCTGCAAGTGGGCAAAAATGGTTTAGAAATGCCCAAAATTGGCTGAAAAGAGCTACAGGTGATCAAACCTGGGTTAGAAATGGACAAAACCGGCTTAAAAATGGTTAAAGAAGTGCAAAACTGGCTTAGAAATGCCCAAAGATAAATTGAAGCGGGTTCAAAATGGCTTAAAGAGTGTTAGAAATACCAAAAATAACCCCAGAAGTGTTAGAGTTGTGCAAACCTGGTTTGGAAAAGGAAAATATGGCTTCAAACGGGTTGCTAGTGGGCAAAACTGGTTTCAAAATAGCCAAAATTGGCTTTATAAGGTTAGAGATGAGCAAAACCAGGTTAGAAATAGACAAGACAGGGTTAAAAATTGTTAGAGATGTGCAAGAATGGTTTTGAAGCAACCAGAGCCGGTTTAAAAATGGTTAGAGAAGCGGAACACTGGGCTAGAAATGGCCAAAGATGCCTTAACAATGGATAGAGAAGTGCAAAAATGGGTTAGATACGGCCAAAATTGACCTCAAAAGTGTTAGAGGTGCGCAAAACTGGGTTGGAAAAGGAAAAATATGGCTTCAAACGGGCTGCAAGTGGGCAAAAATGGTTTAGAAATGCCCAAAATTTGCTTTATAAGGGTTAGAGATGAGCAAAAACAGGTTAGAAACTGGAAAACTGTCTTAAAAATGGTTACAGAAGTGGAAACTTGGGTTAGAAATGGGCAAATATGGCTTCGAAAGAGACAGAGAAGTGCAAAAGTGGGTTAGGTACGGCCAAAATTGACCTCAAAAGTGTTAGAGGTGCGCAAAACTGGGTTGGAAAAGGAAAATATGGCTTCAAACGGGCTGCAAGTGGGCAAAAATGGTTTAGAAATGCCCAAATTGGCTGAAAAGAGCTACAGGTGATCAAACCTGGGTTAGAAATGGACAAAACCGGCTTAAAAATGGTTAAAGAAGTGCAAAACTGGCTTAGAAATGCCCAAAGATAAATTGAAGCGGGTTCAAAATGGCTTAAAGAGTGTTAGAAATACCAAAAAAACCCAGAAGTGTTAGAGTTGTGCAAACCTGGTTTGGAAAAGGAAAAATATGGCTTCAAACGGGTTGCTAGTGGGCAAAACTGGTTTCAAAATAGCCAAAATTGGCTTTATAAGGGTTAGAGATGAGCAAAACAGGTTAGAAATAGACAAGACAGGGTTAAAAATTGTTAGAGATGTGCAAGAATGGTTTTGAAGCAACCAGAGCCGGTTTAAAAATGGTTAGAGAAGCGGAACACTGGGCTAGAAATGGCCAAAGATGCCTTAACAATGGATAGAGAAGTGCAAAAATGGGTTAGATACGGCCAAAATTGACCTCAAAAGTGTTAGAGGTGCGCAAAACTGGGTTGGAAAAGGAAAAATATGGCTTCAAACGGGCTGCAAGTAGGCAAAAATGGTTTAGAAATGCCCAAAATTTGCTTTATAAGGGTTAGAGATGAGCAAAAACAGGTTAGAAACTGGAAAACTGTCTTAAAAATGGTTACAGAAGTGGAAACTTGGGTTAGAAATGGGCAAATATGGCTTCGAAAGAGACAGAGAAGTGCAAAAGTGGGTTAGGTACGGCCAAAATTGACCTCAAAAGTGTTAGAGGTGCGCAAAACTGGGTTGGAAAAGGAAAAATATGGCTTCAAACGGGCTGCAAGTGGGCAAAAATGGTTTAGAAATGCCCAAAATTGGCTGAAAAGAGCTACAGGTGATCAAACCTGGGTTAGAAATGGACAAAACCGGCTTAAAAATGGTTAAAGAAGTGCAAAACTGGCTTAGAAATGCCCAAAGATGAATTGAAGCGGGTTCAAAATGGCTTAAAGAGTGTTAGAAATACCAAAAATAACCCCAGAAGTGTTAGAGTTGTGCAAACCTGGTTTGGAAAAGGAAAAATATGGCTTCAAACGGGTTGCTAGTGGGCAAAACTGGTTTCAAAATAGCCAAAATTGGCTTTATAAGGGTTAGAGATGAGCAAAACAGGTTAGAAATAGACAAGACAGGGTTAAAAATTGTTAGAGATGTGCAAGAATGGTTTTGAAGCAACCAGAGCCGGTTTAAAAATGGTTAGAGAAGCGGAACACTGGGCTAGAAATGGCCAAAGATGCCTTAACAATGGATAGAGAAGTGCAAAAATGGGTTAGATACGGCCAAAATTGACCTCAAAAGTGTTAGAGGTGCGCAAAACTGGGTTGGAAAAGGAAAAATATGGCTTCAAACGGGCTGCAAGTAGGCAAAAATGGTTTAGAAATGCCCAAAATTTGCTTTATAAGGTTAGAGATGAGCAAAAACAGGTTAGAAACTGGAAAACTGTCTTAAAAATGGTTACAGAAGTGGAAACTTGGGTTAGAAATGGGCAAATATGGCTTCGAAAGAGACAGAGAAGTGCAAAAGTGGGTTAGGTACGGCCAAAATTGACCTCAAAAGTGTTAGAGGTGCGCAAAACTGGGTTGGAAAAGGAAAAATATGGCTTCAAACGGGCTGCAAGTGGGCAAAAATGGTTTAGAAATGCCCAAAATTGGCTGAAAAGAGCTACAGGTGATCAACCTGGGTTAGAAATGGACAAAACCGGCTTAAAAATGGTTAAAGAAGTGCAAAACTGGCTTAGAAATGCCAAAGATAAATTGAAGCGGGTTCAAAATGGCACAATGGATAGAAGAGTGTTAGAAATACCAAAAATAACCCCAGAAGTGTTAGAGTTGTGCAAACCTGGTTTGGAAAAGGAAAAATATGGCTTCAAACGGGTTGCTAGTGGGCAAAACTGGTTTCAAAATAGCCAAAATTGGCTTTATAAGGGTTAGAGATGAGCAAAACCAGGTTAGAAATAGACAAGACAGGGTTAAAAATTGTTAGAGATGTGCAAGAATGGTTTTGAAGCAACCAGAGCCGTTTAAAAAATGGTTAGAGAAGCGGAACACTGGGCTAGAAATGGCCAAAGATGCCTTAACAATGGATAGAGAAGTGCAAAAATGGGTTAGATACGGCCAAAATTGACCTCAAAAGTGTTAGATGTGCGCAAAACTGGGTTGGAAAAGAAAAATATGGCTTCAAACGGGCTGCAAGTAGGCAAAAATGGTTTAGAAATGCCCAAAATTTGCTTTATAAGGGTTAGAGATGAGCAAAAACAGGTTAGAAACTGGAAACTGTCTTAAACATGGTTACAGAAGTGGAAACTTGGGTTAGAAATGGGCAAATATGGCTTCGAAAGAGACAGAGAAGTGCAAAAGTGGGTTAGGTACGGCCAAAATTGACCTCAAAAGTGTTAGAGGTGCGCAAAACTGGGTGGAAAAGAAAAATATGGCTTCAAACGGGCTGCAAGTGGCAAAAATGGTTTAGAAATGCCCAAAATTGGCTGAAAAGAGCTACAGGTGATCAAACCTGGGTTAGAAATGGACAAAACCGGCTTAAAAATGGTTAAAGAAGTGCAAAACTGGCTTAGAAATGCCCAAAGATAAATTGAAGCGGGTTCAAAATGGCTTAAAGAGTGTTAGAAATACCAAAAATAACCCCAGAAGTGTTAGAGTTGTGCAAACCTGGTTTGGAAAAGGAAAATATGGCTTCAAACGGGTTGCTAGTGGGCAAAACTGGTTTCAAAATAGCCAAAATTGGCTTTATAAGGGTTAGAGATGAGCAAACCAGGTTAGAAATAGACAAACAGGGTTAAAAATTGTTAGAGATGTGCAAGAATGGTTTTGAAGCACCAGAGCCGGTTTAAAAATGGTTAGAGAAGCGGAACACTGGGCTAGAAATGGCCAAAGATGCCTTAACAATGGATAGAGAAGTGCAAAAATGGGTTAGATACGGCCAAAATTGACCTCAAAAGTGTTAGAGGTGCGCAAAACTGGGTTGGAAAAGGAAAAATATGGCTTCAAACGGGCTGCAAGTAGGCAAAAATGGTTTAGAAATGCCCAAAATTTGCTTTATAAGGGTTAGAGATGAGCAAAAACAGGTTAGAAACTGGAAACTGTCTTAAAAATGGTTACAGAAGTGGAAACTGGGTTAGAAATGGGCAAATATGGCTTCGAAAGAGACAGAGAAGTGCAAAAGTGGGTTAGGTACGGCCAAAATTGACCTCAAAAGTGTTAGAGGTGCGCAAAACTGGGTTGGAAAAGGAAAAATATGGCTTCAAACGGGCTGCAAGTGGGCAAAAATGGTTTAGAAATGCCCAAAATTGGCTGAAAAGAGCTACAGGTGATCAAACCTGGGTTAGAAATGGACAAAACCGGGCTTAAATGGTTAAAGAAGTGCAAAACTGGCTTAGAAATGCCCAAAGATAAATTGAAGCGGTTCAAATGGCTTAAAGAGTGTTAGAAATACCAAAAATAACCCCAGAAGTGTTAGAGTTTGTGCAAACCTGGTTTGGAAAAGGAAAATATTGCTTCAAACGGGTTGCTAGTGGGCAAAACTGGTTTCAAATAGCCAAAATTGGCTTTTATAAGGGTTAGAGATGAGCAAACAGGTTTAGAATAGACAAGACAGGGTAAAAATTGTTAGA